>NC_137969.1:71712821-72127821 GCF_963924665.1 Micromys minutus
ATGACCTCCAATTGGCCTCTGAGTTATATACATGAATGACCTTTCTCTATGAAATGACCTTGCTACAGTTGAAAGAGGCTTTTGTAAGCTCATCTGAGTTCAGAGGTAATTAGTTGAACTTCCCACACTCTTGTGTTTGTCTCCTCCAGAAGAGTTGCTCACTTCTGGGCATAGATGTCACACTTCTGGCTGACTTTCCTTTTTTTTTTTTTTTTTCTGATTTCCTAGTATGTCCAAATCCTGGTGTGGACCTACCTGAGGCAGAGATCCAGTTATCTTTTCTAAGATCTCATAGAGTTTATGGGAAGTCCTGAACTGTGGCTTCCTCTAGTTCATCTAGGCGTGTTCACTGAACATGGGGAAAGGGAAGAGGAATTTTGAATTGAAGAAGGGGATAAAGGGATTCTTTACTACATATTCTCTTTGAGCCACATGCCCACTGATGCTCCTTAGGAAGTGTTGAGCGATGGGCAGAAAAGTACTGGCCTTAGCATTAGGATTAGTGAATAAATGTTAACTGTCTTTTCTCCTAACTTCATGGCCCAGGACAGTAAAAAAATCAAATTGTTTGATGCAAGGAAAGTCTGAACCCTGATCTTACATGAATCCTAGTCCGACTTGGCAGACAGACAGACACAGAGAGATAGACAGACAGACAGGATTAAGAAGAGAACTATACTCAGAGTGATGGATGGGAAACAGCAACCAGGCCAAGTGAGACTGTCCGGCTGTTAGTGAAGCAACTGTGCTTTCTAGATCTGTAGAAGGAAGATGGTAATTCCCACTATGTGATTGTGACCACGATAATACATTTGGAAGGGACTCAACATTCTAAACTAGAAAGACACAAGGTGATTATCGACCATTTTTGTGCTCCCTCTTGTGAGATGTATTACCTCTGAGTAGTCCAAGTGTCTTTTGGAGATACAGGCCATGTTGCTCCAACACTTCCCATTCTGGAACATGCAGGATTGCCTGGAAAGCATCTTGACATTCTGATAGCCAAGAAAAATGTTTTCTCTCTTTTTTTTTCCAGAAAAGTTATTATAAGTGACATTAACCAAAACCGCATTCCCCCTTTAAAAAAAATCAACAGTGAACTAGGAAGATGGCTCAGTGTATGACGGCTTGTCTTAGAAGTATAAAGATTGAAGTTTGGGTCTCCAGGACTCACATAAAAGCCAGGTGGGTGAATGTGGTAGCCTGCTGAAATCTCAGTGCATACAGGGAATTCCTGGAGCAAGTGAGTTAGCCAGACTAGCTGCATCAGTGAGTTCCTGTCCAATCGGGAGTCTTCTTCAGTTAATAAAGTGAAGAATGGTCCAGGAAGACAGTCGATGGCAACCTCTGTTCTTTATGAAGAGATTCACAAACATGCATGTACATACACCACATACACACAAAAATAGAATTGCTATGAATAAGACAGTCTCCATAATTTCAGTCATTCACCAGTCCTCTTGCCAAAATCTGTACTCTGTCTAGCATCGTCAGCTCTGAAGGAGCCTTTGTTATCAGATCTTCTATGAATATATAAATGTGTACAAACATATAGAATGCTCCATAAAGACTGTGTGGTCTTCTTGTTCACCTAAAAACATGTCACGAGTGGCAAGCTAGGTGACCTAATGTAGCTGTAATTCGCTGTATTTTAATGAGGTATTTATTATGTGTGTATGAATGGTTTGTCTGCTCTTATGTGTGCGTACCACATGTGTGTGGTGCCCATAGAGGCCAACGAGAGCACTGGGTCCCCCTGGAAATGGAGCTATAATTGGTTGTGAGTTGAAAATGGGGTAGGGGAGCTAGGAGGCAAACTGAGTGTTCTGTAAAAACAGCCAGTACTGTTATATGCTGACCCATCTCTCCAGCCTCTGGAATTCATTCTTCTTTACCACCATAAAGTATTTTATAGTAGGAACAGCATAGCCTGCAGCATCCCCTGTTGATAAACATCTTCCCAAGTTTTTGTTACTTAGAAAATCTACTGCAGAGCACTTGTTAGCACACATACACTGCCTATACCTGCACCTCATCCTCTAGGATACGTAACATGTGGAAAGCATGGTGCATGCTTAGCTGTGGAGCACGCATTTCACACCATTGTCGGGTCTCACGTCATCATGGTTGAAAAGCTTGTGTCGCACAAACGGTTGTGTGACCAATTCAGTGACTGCTTTGATGTCTGATTTTTGTATTTTTCTGAGCTAGAACTACTTTTGGATGCAATATACTGTCCCCTTTGTTAAATGTTCTTTATTTACTTGGCCCATATTTCTAGAGGCTTTTCACAACAGAAGTTGTTTTGTTTCATAGTTTCAAATATTTATCTTTGTTCCTTGCTTTTCTGTTAAGTTTATAATATCTTTCTTGTTCTTAGGATGTTTTAAATTTTTATGGGAAATGTTATCACATTTTTTTTTCTCCTATGGCAGTTTGATTTCAATGTCTTTTTCATGCTTGCCTTTCTTCAGTTTATAGTAAATTCTTATATTTTCTTGAGTTTTTTTCATTGTTCTCAGTCTTTACATGTTGGCTCTATACTTCTGTGTGAGGTGTGGGTACAACTTTGTTTTTGCTTTTGTAAAGGCCACTGCGCCACTGGAACCTTCATTGTTTGATCATGTGCTTCTTTACCTGATGCTTGTTTATTGGTGAATGACTTCTGGCTTCCCAGTCTTTGTCCCTGCTCTCTTTCTCTGCCTCTGAGGCCCTGGCATGCTTAGAGGAGTTTACTCCGCCCCTTCCTTGAACAGCTCACCCACTTGTGCTGTCTTTAATCTTGTTGCCTTTATTGTGCACAGATCCACTCCAATCCCCCCAGCATCTTGTTTATTGTAAGATTAAAAGAGGAAGAACGGCTTTAGAGCACTAGGCCTGTGGGTTGTGTCTCTACATTTGCATGTTTTTCTGGGCTTATTTGTGTATTACAAGCTCTATCATGATGGTGCTCTTGTCTGACTTGTTTATTTTTATTTATATGTTCATAAAGGCCAGAGGTAGGGTCCCTTCCTCGATCACACTTCACTTTACCCTCTTTTGTTTCTCTTCTCTACTCTTCCCTTCTCTTCCTCTCCCTTCCCTTCCCTTCCTCTCCCCTCTTCTCCCATTCCCTCTTCTTCCCTTTCCTTCCTTCGTTCCTCCATCCTCCTCCTTCTTCTTTTTGAGTCAGTGTCTCTTACTGAGCCCAAAGCTCACTGATCTGGCTAGATTCCCTGGACAGTGAGAGTAAAGGATCTTTTTTCTTGCCTTTGTCTCCCCAGTACTGGAATTTGTATCAATGCCAGTGTATTTTAGTGACATGGATGCTGGAAGATCAAACTCAGGTCCTCATGCTTCTGTGGAGTATATTACTGCCTGAGCCATCGACCCAGCCCCTCTCTGATGTTTAAGATTAAATGTCATGTGAATTCACATTATACCTTGTGAATGACATTTACAAAAATTACAAAAAAAAAAAAAAAAAGCTAAATAAATGAGTAAAAGACAATTCTCTGGCAAGGCACATTTGCATTTTGAATTTTGTTTTTCTTATGACCTGAACAAAGTGTTTTGTCAAAGGAGTTTATGCTGTTAGTCACAGAAGTGCACAGAGGAGGACTTTCTCAACTGTTCATCATGTTTCCACAATTGCTCTGGCCTCTGCCATGTGCCACATGGGTAAATGTTGAATTCTCGAGACTATTTATTCAGAGCGTTTTGTCTGATCATTGGAATCTGAGGAAAGTTCCTTTTAGGGTGAAACATTTCAGATTAGCTAGATATAATCACTGAGTATTGGGGCCTATGGCAGTATCTATCAAGACTCTCTGTTGAGTGTTTAAAACACAGTGGCGCTGAGTGTAAACATGGACCTTACAGAAAGGACACTAGATAGTCACAATGACCATACATAGTTGAAACCATGATCATTACTATGTAAAAAACTATTTTTTCAGTGCACTGAGCAGTTGAGTCAGAACACTTAGCTGCAGTAACTGCTGAATAGAGACTTGAGCAGGTAAAGAGGGATGAGCCTGCCGGAGGCTGGTGGAAAAAACAGACGGAAGGAATAAGTGAGAAGCTCCAGCAGGACTGAGCTGGAAAGTGAGGACAAACGGATGGATAGAATGACAGACTAAAGGGCTGATGACAATGTCAGTGACACCAGGCAGACTCTGGAGTCATGTGAACCCTAGCCCCATGTGCCTGTTTGCTTCTGGATGCTGTGACATGGAGCTTTAACCACATCCTCCTCAGCTACATTGTCAGTAAAAACATGTCATTCAGTGAGTGTCAGTGAAACGGTTCCTGGGACATTAGGAGCATTTCCTACAGGAATAGGACATATAGGTCTGTTTCGGTCCTTCTGTGATTGTTAGCTAGCTACTGTTCAACTTGATTTTTAAGAAAAGGGGGAAAATCGTCACTGGTTTTAGAGATTCACAGCCTGAAGGCAAGCAGCAATGTCAAAAGGGAAATAATTTTTTTAAAAATATATATATTACCTATTAAATCTGGTTCAGTTCAGTTAAAATCAATTTCTGAATCCATGGCTTGTACAAGAAGGTAATGATTAATAGATAACTTTATAATAACACAGAGGTCAATTTGTCATGTGGTTTGGTGAAGAGAAGGAGACCTGGGAAGGGTTCTGGAGAGTAGAAATGTGTGCCCAGAAACTCGTGCAAGAAGTGCCACAAAACAGAGTGTGTGCTTTGGAAACAAAAGCCTTCCGGAGAAAATATGCCCAGACCTTAGCACTTGCTAGCTGGCTGCACCCAGGAGCTCGGATCTCTGTGGAAGGACATCCTTAGATCATAGTCATGAGCGGCACTTCTATGACTTTCTGTCTGAGAGTATTTTCTGGGACACTCTTCAAAAGCATATTTTCCAGTTTCTGGAGTTCCTAGAAAAATCTAAGGCCACTGACATGTGTTTATCACACCCGAGTCAGTGAAATGAAGACACACACAGCATCTCATGTGATCTCTCAGGCCCTATATCACACATCACAGAGTCACATTTATATCTTCCATTTTGGCTTGCTTTGGCTCCATTTTCTTTAAAGAAAACCATCTGAATATCTGGCCTAAATTTTTTTTTAGGGCTTTTGAAATGCGTCATTGGGTATAGGTGATTGCCACCAAACCTGATGATCTGAGTTGGATCTTAAGACCCACAAGGAATGGACTCTTACAGTTTGTTCTCAGTTCATCATGTGCACTCATGTGGACACCGTGAATGAATGAATGAATGAATGAATGAGTAAATGTAGACATTTAAAATATTTTAAGGGGTTGATAAGATGGCTCAAGGGGTAAAGGGGCTTGCTGCCACATCTGATGGCTTGAGTTTGAATTCCAGAACACATGTGATAGAAGGAGGGAGTCGATTCCAACAGGTTTTTCCCACATGATGCGCTCGGGCACACATACACACACACACACACACACACACACACACACACACACACGCACGCACCAAAAGCAAATAAAACCATGTTCAAATAGATCAACACAACACGGTTTAGACATCATCACATTGAAAAGCACCATCTGCTTATCTGCCTCACCTCTTCCCTTGCCCCCACTTCTTGCTGCTCAGTACAACTTTTGCCTCTCTTTCAGGAACCATTCAGACGAATCTCTCCCAGAAGTCTCCCTACTCAGTCCAGCTTACATGGGTTTTTCTCCTTATTGCTCACGGGTGTTATCTGGAGGATAGAACAGTTTTAAATTTACAGAATCATTGTGATTAGGTAGAATCCCTGTGTACTCAATAACATGAGTTAATAATATCTTATATTACTAAGATTTATTTATCAAAATTCGAGCCAACATTGCCGATGCTTTCGTTACTACAGTCCGCATCTTACTCTGACTTCCTGGGTTTTCCCTATGTCCCTTTTTCTAGTCAAGGACCCATGCAGTGTGCTACACATTACATTCTCCTTAGCTGCCTCTGCCCCTGAGCTGAGATATCGTCCCAGGCTTTCTTGTTTTGGAGGACTGACAGCACCAAGGATCAGTTAGGAATTCTGTAAAAAGTCCTCACTTATTTGTCTGATGTTTTTCTCATGAACAGACAAAGGCCATGGTTTGTGGGTTGTGACCACTGACCTCAAGTGCCTTCCCGTCACATCCTATCTAGGGCACGCACTGTCATGATGACTTTTCAATGCCGATGTTAACCATAATCACCTGGCCCGAAGTGGTTTGGCAGATTTCTCCACTGAAAAGATGCTCTCGTTTCCTTCCGTGGCTTGTACTGCTTTCTTTGGAAGCAAGTTACTGTGTGCAGCTTCTATGTGAGGAGCTAGAAGTGGGAGGGGGTGAGACCCCACTTGCTTGAAATGGGATTAGCTACATAAATTATTTGGAATTCTTTCTCATGGGAAATGGGCTATTCTCCCTCGTTTGTTTATCCAGTCATTTATTTACATCAACATGGATTTGTGGATATTTATTTTATACTCTGAGTTATAATCAAACTTTCAGTTGACTCTTGTGTGCTTTTGATGTATTGTGTGTGTGTGTGTGTGTTTATGTGTGTGCATACAACATACATTCCAGGCTTATCCCGTGTGTTTCCTGATCCAGTTCTACAATCAACCAGTTTTTTCTAAAGGACTCTGATACCTTTTATTGGAAGATGGGATTAGAAGCCAAGATCTGGGCACTTGGTTTATATTGTCAATGGATGCTCACTGCCAGGATGCTGTCGTCTCTAAGGCCTTCCAGCTAACTGAGTGAAGGGCCAGTGAAGGGCCAGTGCATATTACATTCACTTGTATACAAATAGCTACAATGTAAATAGGTAGTTACACTGTAACTACCTCTATTGAACTAAATCTGTAACTACCCCATAATATGCCTCTATTGAGCTAAATCTGGGTATATAGTGGTATGTCCATATCTAATCCATTGTCACATGATAACTCAGAGGAAACCTTAAAAATTAAAAAAAGAAAGAAAAAGCCCAAAACAAAAGTCCTGAATATCACTTCAAAGCTAATGGATCAAGAAAAGTGTTGAACTTATAGAGATTTAAAAACAGATTAAAGTTACTGGATGTTTTCCTTGGTTTAATGTTGGAATTAATGTTGATAATATAAACATATTAGCTGACATCATAAAGAAAATGTGTACTTTGTTACTACCATTTGGTATTTGCCTCATATGTTGCTATCTGTGGGTAGTTTTGCTGATTTTTAATTCCAGGAGTGAGTGTTTAATTTAATGGGATTGGGAAATTCTTGCATGGAATGATCCCTGGGTGGGATTTGAAGTTTTAAATAAGGAAATACCTTTCACAAGAGTCCCAGATTGTCTGTGAAAATCATGTTCCCTGTGCTAGTGAAATCTGCATTGCTCATTTCTCTCCCCCTCTCTGTTTTCTTGCATTACTGGTGGGCTGCAGACTCCAGATCCAGCTCCATCTTCCGAAATGATCCTGAATCCCAGAATGCCCCTGGTCCTGCTTCTGCTCCTGCTCATCCTGGGCTCTACAAAAGCTCAGGTTAATCCAGGTAACACAGCCCCTGATCAGCTGAATGCTGAGGACCAGGTGCCTGCACACACCTCTGCCAGAGGTTATTGTAGAAAGAGCTCTGCCAAGGGAACCCCACTGTCAGCTGTTTTCCCCTGCGTGGTGAAGCGTAGCCATGTCAGAAACAGAAAATCATACCCCCTCTTATATAATGTGTTGGGTATTACACCAGAGATTTTATGTAGAGCAGAGACATTTAAAAAGACTAGGAGAAGGAATGACTCTTTGCCGCTGTGTGTTCTGGGGCAAAATGGGAAACTTTAGGTGAGGCAGAGAGCTTCTTTTGGTTGTATCATCCTCTGGATGCCTTGGATCTGGGTTTTAATTAAGAGTCCTGTTATTCTTCTGGGAGGCTGACTCTGTAGGATGCCAGGTTCTCAGGATCCTTGGCAGGTTCTCGTAGGATGTGACTGTGTTCAGAACGGATGTGTGAGATGACTCTTTCAAGTCAGTAGTTTTGTGTTGTAGATCATATATCTTTAAACTTTAACCTAAAGTATATGATTACATCATCCGTCTACTACACACAACAATGCTGTTTAACAGTCTTTACTAGCTCATTGAACTTCCAAATGAGTGTTTGTTTTGCTCACAAGCTTATAGTTTGATGGTTTCTGCTGTGCATGGGTGTACTATACTTTGATTTCTCTTGGTGCATTTACCTACCTGGGAGTCAGCTGGTTATTGGCTCATCTAGGGTTACTTTGGCCCTGATACTGCTCTGTGGATTCCTCTAGCAGACTAGCCTGGCCATAGTTTCGTGGAAATCGCACAAGAGCCTGAGTAGAAGCAGGATGTGCAAACAATCTTTCAATAAACTGCTCAAATAATGTTAAGATTGTATCGGTGGGGAGGTGGGCTGTAGCTTAAGACCTCATCAGGAGGGATGAGGCTGTAGCTTGTCTACTAATAAGACCCCATTTCAATTCCTAGTACTGAGGGGGGACCTCATTGGTCAAAGTAAGTCACATACATGTGCTCAAAGTCCATAAGAACAAAATAATGTATATGGTAAAGAGATAGGTAAAGATGTTAAGTCACAGTTTTTATCCTTCCACAAATATAAATATATGAAAGTACACATATCTTAGTATTCAGTTGGATGGATTTTTACAAACCCAACATATACATTTAGACCAGTCTAACTAGAAGCAGAGCCTAACTAGGAATGTGGGCTAGCAAATTGCACACTTACATAAAACACGAGGTTTCTAAAGAAAAAAAAAGTGATCTTTTGATTGTGCTGCCCCTGAATGTGAACTTTGTAGATGATGACATTGTAGCATCAAAGGTCATGGAGCCCTGGAAGTGAACTAGACTTCATATACAAGAAACAAGCACCGGTGGAAGCTACCCCGCCCTGGAGACAGTCATTATGTTGCTTTCTAGAAAGAAAGAGGACCTTTTCCTGCTTGTAGTTATACAGATGAAGACATATGATACATGGGCACTGTGCTTAGATTCTTTAACTGAATTTTTTCTGTATGGCCTTTATTCCAGGGCTACAAGTAGTAGTTGCCTGCCCATTCACACTGTTGTATAATACTGTGTGTACTTCATTTACATGGTCTATGATGGATGGGAATGTGATTAGTTTAAAGATTGGGCCTATTGTGAAGAAATCATCCATATTCTTGCATAGAGTTTGTGGTGAGAACATATACTCAGTTTTCTGGGATTTATATGCAGTAGTGGAATTCCTGAGTTGCTTGCAACATGTCATTTAATGTTCCCCATAATGCCATAGAGTTTTCCAAAGTGATTTTTTTGACCCACTTAGCCTCCCACAATAGTACATAGAGTTCAGCTAGCTGTATGTAATTACATTGCAAGGGTCCGTTCATCTTGTCTTTGTACCAACATAATGGTACATTTGTGAGAGTGCTTCCTCCCACCAAGTCCATGGGGGTATTCTCTATACCCTCAATAGGAAACATGATCAAAGTTCTCAAAAAAAAATTTAAAGAATTGTTGTTTGAGTGGATTCAATGCTTTTCCCAATAATCATTATAAAAAGCTTACTTAGATTTTAACCCAGATAGCTTTTTATATTTATGCTGGGTATCTCTCTTACCCTCTAAGGTTTGGTTGTCTCCTCTGATGGTCTTTCTGCTCTGAGCTCCAAAGAGGAGGGCAAAGAGTGTATACAGTGTCTAGGTGCTGAGTGTTGCCATAGAGACTGGTTTACTTTGGTCCATTTAAGCATTGAACCAGGAAACCCAGTGTCTAGTGTTAGAATGCAAGCTGTGGTTCTCGAGTAGGAAACAGGCTGCCAGAAGGCAGTTTTACTCCATGTCTTGCTATTAGGCATTTTCTTTCTTCCAGCACAAGGAAACAGACATCTTAATTTTGAAAGATGTTCCTAGGCACGTGCTACCCCTTGAAGAAATAACCATTTTCTCTGCCACCCCCTTTCATTTTACCAGGTTAAGATGGAGATGAGGAGGTAAAACAGACTAAAAATCTCCACTCCACCTCAGTCTTAGATGATTGTCTTGGAAGTTGGGGCTCATGGAGTTGTACGGTTTGGTTACTGCTTAGTGCAGAGTAGATATATAATAAATATTAGTTGATTTAGAGGAGACACTTCAGTGGTCCCTACTGGTGTTTCCCAACTGAGGCAACTGAAAGTGCTGATTGTCACAGATGTTGCTCAGGGACAATCACTTCTAGGCCTTAGATATTTCACATAGGTTAGCCAAACTGTATAACAGAGAGACTTAGGTTATAAACAAACTATATGACCAAGTGTTGGTAGAAGCCGTTTTAAGGCTATATCAGAAGGTATCAGAAATCTTATCCTAATTAGTCTCAAGTCAAATTTCTTCTAATGACTGTTTAAAACTCAAGCATTCTAACATGATACTAGCCAACACACACACACACACACACACACACACACACACACACACACACATGATAGATAGATAGATAGATAGATAGATAGATAGATAGATAGATAGATAGATAGATAGATCTTGGTGGTGAAATAAGTCCACGCATCCACAATGAAATCACTATTTTTCTCTAAGAGCAGAAAGGTTTGTAATACAAGAAAAACACTGCAGCTCGTAATATGCTAGATAATAATTGTCTCGTGGCTGCAGGCAGCGTCTCCAGCACTGCGGGGCCTGGCAGTATGTGTAGTAAAGACCCAGGTCCCAGTGATGCTGCAGAGTGCGACACGGGTAAGCACTGCTCGAAACACTCAGCAGATGCATCTCATTTTTAATTGATCTTCGTCGTGGCACTCTCAAAAAATAAAAAAATAAAAACATTTGTGATTCCTGTGTTCTGTGACCCTAACCCCACGCCCCATCCCCACCACACATTTGAGATTATGACCCACAGTTTAACCAGGCTCTAATGCATCTGAGCTTTGGCAGAGAGGTTGGTAAGTCCTGTGATGCTACTGACATTTCCAGAGATGGCAGTGCTCATAGTGGCCAGAGAGGCTGGAGAGTAGGCCCTGGAAGTCTCCGTGAGAAATACTGCGATGCCGTAGGTTCCAGCGCCACAGTATGGGTAGAGTGCTAACAACAGTTCAGTTCCAACAGTGCACTAGAACCCAAACCTAACAATTGCCAATCTGCCGGATAAAATGACAGAAGGACTGAGGGTGGCATCTTACAGCAGAATCATAATTCAGAAGTTAGAGAGGATGGCAACCCATACCCAGCAAGCAACTAAGCTGCCAGTTACTCAAAACCATCTTTACAAGTCAGCAAGACAACTTAGGTAGGATTAGAAAACTCTAGTGAACAATGTAAAGTTCCTTTAGGAAAAAAAAAGTTCCTTTGGCTTAAGTATTCATTCACTTATTTAATTAGCTTATAACTACAAGTTGAGTAAGTTTGAGGTTCAACTTGAAGTCAAAAAAAAAAAAAAAAGAATAAGGTTAAGAGGGGTACACAGAGATCACACTTAGAACCTTAGTCTCTTCACTGAGCTAAATGAGGAAGTCCTGTCCTGAGGTCGAAGACTTTTGGGGCTAGTTCACCCGGCAAAGAAACTGCAGCATTGGGGATGCTCTCGGTCTCTTCTGTAACAATTTGTCTTCTTACTCCCAATTCCTAGACTTCCCTCAAGGCTGATGTATGTTGTCTATTTTCCAACTGAAAAATTATTTCTACTTTCATTGGTTCCCACTATTCATGTCTCGAGAGAAATGCTGCGGGTTTAATGGTTCCTTTCTGTCTCTGTCTCTCTGTGTCTCTCTGTCTCTGTCTCTCTCCCTCTTTCCCTTTCTTGCTCTTTTTCTCTGATGATTGGAACAAGCCCTGGAAGGGAGGGGATATAAAAAGCAGGAAAGAGATCTTCCTGGATGCATTTCTCTCAAATGAGCTATGCTAGATCGGCTTTTTATTTCTTGCATGTTTGTCAAGTCTAGCCCTGGCTGTCCTCTGAAATCCTGTCTTTCAGTAAAATAATACCTCCTCTGGGGACAGCAGAAATTCAACTGTCCCTTGAGCACTTCTGATTACACCAAGTGGGAAAAAGGAGACGACCAATTGCAGAGACTAACAAAAGCATCAACTGCTATTCAAGGACCATGCTGTATGTCCATGGTACTGTTTTCAGTTGTGTTAACAATGTAATCTTCAGAATGTAATAAGGAGCATGCAGTCTTCTTCTAGTTTTACAGAGGAGGAGTGGGGGCCCACAAATGTTTGGTAAAACTTAAATGTTAGAGAGGAATCAGAGTAGGCTAGATGAGATCCCATCTAGTGCTGTCAGGATGATATACCTGAGTTCTACTGCCTCCTGAAGACAGCGAGATGACAAAATACCAGTGTAGAGGAGGCTGGGAGTCATGGGCCAGCTGTGTGGTCAGAGATAGCAGGGCCTGAGAAACCACTGCAATTGAATCTCAAAACTTGACTTGTGGAGACGAAATTGCATTTTTGTAAAAGAAAACTTCTCTGTTACTGGGTGTCTGAAGGACTTTGTGGCCAAATTCCAGAAAGCTCAAGAAAGATTAGTTTAAACACGTCTTCTACAGATGAGGAAACTGAGTGTTGTGGCTGTATCATTTCTCTGGCTATAGTTAAATGCGCTGAACAAAAAGAGCACAAAAGAGGAAGTTTGGTTTGTAGTGGTATGTTATAGTTCATCACTGAAAGAAAATCAACACAGGAACTCAAGTAGCATACACAGTGGCAAGCAGAGAGAAATAAATGTATTTTCATGCTTGCTTTGGCCCAACTATCTTTTTTCATTATTATATGGTTTGGAACCCACTGCCTAGGAAATTGTGCCTCCCACAGTGGACTGGGCCTTCCAGATATAGGGATAGGCCAGCCTGACCTAGGCAATTACGTTATGAGGCTGTCTTCCTAGGTGATTCTAGATTATGGCACACTGGCATTTAAAATTAATTGGGACACTGGTTCACAGAGACAAAATGATGGGAGGAAACAGACATTGAAAAGCATACTGCTACATCTAACTTTGGACCAAGGCTGTATCCTGACTGCATGAGTGAGCATAGCAGGGTTTTTAGCCTTTGTTTGAGCATACTCAGTCTTCTTACCTATCATCCTAGCTCATTATCTAAGGGCTATTGCAAAGAACAATGCATGTAAAGGACCTGGCATAACACCAAACACACAAAATGTGCTTAAGAGATGCTAGGTCTTCTAGCCTTCATTTTATTTGTTGTATTATGATCACAGACTTCATTAATAATTTGATTATTTTATACTCTCTAATATATTTGAAATTACATAGAATATACTTGGGGGAAGTTCATGGATCTTACATCTTAGGATGAAGAAGCTCCAAGTGCAAGTGTTATGCAAACATAGCATTTTACCCCCACACATCTGGTGAATTTTTGTCTATACTCTGAAGTTTTGCTTGTATTTTGTACTTTACACCCTCGAGATTCAGGTCTCAGGCTTTCAAGAGGCAGACAGTTGTTGGAGTGAAAAAGAGGATAGAACTTCTCTTGCTGTGGTCATGGAGTCAGAACCCTTAGAGACTTAGGCTAAGTCACAGGGCCAGAAGCATGATCATGTAATTGCCATCAGAGTACCACTTCAAGTTTTTTTCAGGGGCCTCCTTTCTTTGCCACTAACTGCAAACTTAAGTTTGCTTTGTTGAGAGGCCAAGAGACTACAGGAGGATCCTCCTCAATCCTGCCAGGAACGTACAAGATGTTACTGTCTTCACTCACAGTGGGGACATAATATTGAGTTGCCTAAGGTTAAGCATCATCACTGCTGTTACAACATTCTTGCTTAGCCATGCCTTTTCTAAAAGCTGGCAAAAACTTCAAGGCCTTGAAACCTATATCATTAAGATATACAATAGGTGCAGTTGTATATAAGTGTGCGTGTGTGTGTGTATGGGGTGTGTGTGTGTGTGGGTGTGTGTGTGTGATGCTAAGATTAAATTTAAGTTCTCATTTATGCTAGCAATGCTCAACCACTGACTCAAATATTTAGTTCTTCTTACTTTAATTATATATTTTTTAATGAAAGGCCTTACTAAACTGCTTAGACTGGCTCCAAGCATACTACATCGCCTAGGCTAGCTTTGAACTTGGGATCCACCTACCTCAGCTGGGATTATATGTACACACTGTCATGTCCAGTTAACTTATTTGTATATTTACAATTACATTCACATGGTGCCTGAGTTGTCAAATCTCCAGTGTCTTGCTGGTGGAAATGCTAAGGTATGTCAGTGAGCTACGGCAGAAGAAATATGCCAGGCCAGGTGGCAAGAGAAAAGAGATGCTTTTGAGTGTAAGGAAAGGTAAGGAAGCACAGATGAAGAATAAAATAGGAAGACAGGAATGGTTGTCAATAAAACATCACAAAGGCTAAGGTATACCAGGGTGGTACAATAAGAAGGTGAAACATAATTTTGAAATCTATGGTGTATGTGAAATATTTCATGACCACGGTTCTTATCTTTTTCTAGGACTAAGGTCATTGCTGTATCCCTCTCTGCAGGAGGCAGGTTTCTGGTGCCATTACATTTCAATGTCTCTGGCTCCAGGGCATTATAAAGTTTTAATCAGTAATTTCCTTCCTTGAGCTTTCTTTCCATATTGTTCTTCTCCTTGAAGGTCTTCCTGACTTTTGAGATCATGCTTAGGACAGCGTGTCTACTGTTGGCTCTCAGCAATGTGTTGAAAGAGTGGTGAATGGATGGTGACTCTGGAGGTCAAGGGTCAGGATTCTACTTCTAGTTCTGACATAAGTCAATGTGATGACCGTAAATACTAAAGGAAATCTTTGTACCTCGCTGTAATCACCAGCTCTTTGTTGGTATAATAAAATACCCGAGGCAGGGAGATGTTATGAAGAAAACATGTTTGTGCTTATAGTTTGGGAAGTTCAAGAGCAAGGAGGACATTGGCAGAAGTGTGTTCAAGAAGAGAGCTGGGAAAAAAAGAGAAGAGAGTTGGGCAGAGCCAATTTCATTCTTCAATAATAACCTATCATGGGGTCCTGTGAGAGTGACCTTGCTTTCTCAAGGTGGGACCCTCCATGACCTAAGGACTTCCCAGGAGTCTTCATCTCTTAATGTTCCTCCAGTTTCCAGGTTTTTCACATTGGGGACAATGTTTCCAGTCTGTTATGTGGACCTCTGAGGAACAAACAAAACTTAAACAGCACTGGCTTTACTCAATTATAAGGTGGAGAATGTGACTTTATGATTTTCATTCAGAAGATTACCAGGGGTAGGGGTGGGGGACTATGGGTGATAGAGAATGTAGTAAAGGAGGAACTTCGAAAAGTTCCATGCAAATACTAGATTGCTATTTGTGATGTTGGGAAAAGAAGGGAATCAAAATAATCCAGACACCCTACATACGAAGTGTGTGCCAAGTAGATAACAGGGTAGGAATGGAGATACAAGTGCCTGTTATTTTGCCTCTGATCTCTAAGAAAGATTTGAGTTGTTAGTGGGAAATGAGACCTCTGTCAGCCCTGGGCTGTGGTCATCCTGATCCCAAAGCGACAGAGCAAATGTGGTGTGTGTGTTCTAGGGTAGGGTGACTGTTGACTTAGCTTTTGCTTGAGCAAATCTCTGAAGAGCAACGATGTAGCAAAATAAGCCTTCCAGAGTTTTTGGTGGTTTGGACACATACACAGTTAAAGTAAAAACAAAGTTGCAGTCATTAAATCTTTGAAGTTTGTGTGTGTGTTTTATGGGCTTATGTGGGTGGTGATAAATTGTTAAATAATGTGCACCTTTTTCTTCTGATTGGGAGATGTCTCTGGCTTCGGCCTTTATCTGTTTTTCTGTGGTGATGATCTCCCACACACTCGTGACCATGACGGGTGCCTGCTGCCATGCTTGGCTTATGAAGGCAATCAGTAAATGCTTGAGTAACAAGGGCAGGGAGTGTAGAAATGAAAGTCTAGGGAGTTTAAGCTCCTCTGTGTTTTTATCCAAGGGAAAAATGTAAATTGTATCATGTGAAACTTCATTTCGGGAAGTTGTTCGGGAAGCTGAAGTGGAGGCGGTGGGAATGTGATTCCTTTAACAGTGGGATGCTAAGTGTAGAGAGAGTAAATCCATTGGGAGAGGGTGGGCTGAGGTCTCCAGCTTTGGCTAATTCCTGATCTCCTCAGGTCTGAGTAAGAACATAACCTTCCCAAGTGGAGGAGTGGAGCAACCCTGGCCACACAGGAGTGAGCCTCTTCTTAAATACCCAAGTTCCCCCTCCTATGGTCTACCAGATGAGTATTAGGAGGGTTATAGATAAAAGAGTTTGTGGTTGCATTTGGTGTACATCTCTTACTTTTGGTGTTTGTTATGGCTGAGTTCAGACTCCCTCTTTCAAGTGTTACAACCACAGTAAAGATAAAAGGCAATGAAGTCCGCCCTGTGTTTTATCACTAACACATCCTTGGTGTGGAATAAGCCCCATCTGGGGAGTTGGGGCAAATGTAATTTAGAAAAGTATGCTTTTAATTTGCTTTCCTTTAGTAGATTTGATCAACATTTAAGATTAATACTAGCTTTTTGTATTAGGACTGCTCTCAACAGTCCCGCTAATTAAGTCAATGATGGCCCCACAATTCTATCTTTGGCTACTGGTGTGTTTCTTTCTTTTGTCTTTCTGAGTTTTTGTTTTGTTGTTTGATCTTGAGTCAAGATCAAACTACATAGCCAAGGTTACTTTAGAATCTGCTGTGTAACTCAGGTTGTCCTCAAATTATGACTCAGCATCATGCCTTGGCCTCCAAAATGCTTAGACTGCAGGTATATGCCATCAAATAAACCTGTCTGTCTGTCTGTCTATCTTTCACACCCCACCTCTTTTTACTCTCTCCCTTCTTCATTTCTATCTTGTTGGTTTTGTTTTGATACAGGGTCTCATACAGCCTGGGATGAGACTGAACTTTCTGTGGAGCTGCTGCTGGCCTTGAGCTCCAGTTCTTCCTCCCCTATGTCCACCTCCCGCTGGGATTATTGGTGTATGCCACTATGGCTGACTCTGTTTTATTTCTTGATTAAATAAAACAAATGTCTGATTTCCGTCCTGAGAAAGTAGCCTTTCTATAGTTAGTAAAGCTTGTACACAGAAAACATACTTCATTACACTTTACATCTCAACAGGTTCCAGTGCCCAAAAGATTGAACTGAAACTTTACCAAGAGTAAAGAGTTACATACAACAGGAAAGTTTTGGGACACATTTCTGCACCTTCTTCATTATGAGTAGTTACTGAGAAGCCAGTGGTGTGATTGTAGAACTAACCTGGCCTGCATTTTTGTGGAGCTGGGCTGGCTAGCTCTTAGAGCATGCTGTTGGATCTCTGGCTTCTGTGAGAGCTGTGAACCCCAATTCAGATTGTCCATTGATGGAGCAGTTGAATTTACTGGTATTTGGCAGAGTGACACATCTTCTGTTGGCAGAGTGACACATCTTCTGTCTGCGTAGTTGGTAGGGTATAAGCTGAAATTCTTGGTTAGTGAGAGCATCTCCAGAGCCCTTTTGAGTTTTTCTCCCTGGCAAGTCTTGAATCCTTTGGCTTTCCCATTCCTGCTTGACTTGGCTCAGCATAAGGCACGTGGCTGAATGAAAGAGCTTTGCTCTTTGAAAGAGGAGCAGCTCCATCCAGATCCTTATCAGCACTGCTGTTTTCTCTCATAGCAACCCCTACAGGTGCCACAACCAGCATCAGCCACTTGTCCCTGTCCCAGTCTGGTGGAGGGTGAAAGTAACTGCAAGAATTCTCTCTCCTCTCTGAGACTGCTCTCTTCTCTAAGGTCTAGTTGTTCCACTCTCTCTGCCTCATCAATATGCCACTTTTGCGTAGAGCATTTACCAAGTGTATCCAGCTTTTCCGGGTACTCTTGGGGGAAGGGTTAGCATTGATTATCACAAGCTATTCTACCCCACCTGTGAACAGGCATCAAAAGTTAACATTTCCTCTTGTCACCAAGATCCGCCCCCTTTTTAAAAAAGATATATTCATTTTATGTGAGTACACTGTCATTCCCTTCAGACACACCAGAAGAGTGCATCAGACCCATTACAAACGGTTGTGAGCCACCATGAGGTTGTTGAGAATTGAACTCAGGTCCTTTAGAAGAGGAGCTAGTGCTCTTCACCTCCGAGCTATATCTTCAGTCCACTGTCACTCCTCTTAAATGCTCATGTTTCACTTAACATGTACTGTATTGTTATTATTGTTATTGTTATGATGATTATGATGATGATGATGTGTTTGGGTACACATAACATGTGTTAGTGTGTGTTTTGCATGTAACATGGCACATATGTAAAGGTAAGAGAACTTTGTGAAGTTGACTGTCTTCATCCACTTTCAGGTGGGGTCTGGGGATTGAACTTGGGTCACCAGGCTTGCACAGCGAGTGCCTTTAGCCCCTGAGCCATCACACTCAACTGTTTTTGAACTGACTTCTAAGCAGAACCAAAGTGAATAGCTCCCACCAGTCAAGGGGGTAATACAAAGTGTTGCTGAGGTTGGACTTGGTATTAGAACGCTTTCCTTGCATGCATGCAAGGCCTGGACAAATGCCACACACACACACACACACACACACACACACACACACACACACACACACATACACACACACACATACACACACACACACACACACACAAAATGCAACCTTGGATATTAACCTCATCCCTAGTCTTTTCCCCTCCCCTTGTTAACTTATTTATTTTTGCCCTATGTAACTCTCTGGAGGCCAGTTGCAATTTTTTACTAGAAGGAGTCATAATAAAAATAACCAGAGAATTAAGAGTACATAAATATTATGAAACATCATTGCTCTAAGTTTAGAAGAATGCTGACTGTTTCTTTTACACATCCCCATAAAGACGTACCATTATTATGAGTAAGCAGAGAACACAAGCTTAAAGGGTCATAAAATTTTCATGTTGCTTAAGAAAGGATGCATGTGGTATTTAAAACACATAAATTACCTTTCCCCTTCTGGATATCACCTACTGAGCACTGTTACATCACATAGAATGTGCTGTGATTTGTATTTAAACAATTTCTATAACAACCCAACTTATTATTGAGAATGAGGGTTATTAAGGATTGTTAAGAAAACATAGCTTATTTTTATGTTGCAGGGACTGGTACCTGATAGAAGCAACCTGAAGGGGTATGGCATAGTTTTAAAAACCCATAGTTTTAAAGGCACTGTGGGGGAGGCATGGCAGAGTTCATGGCAGTGGGGATATATGGAAGCAGCTCCTTGTATGGTGGTAGATCAAGAAGCAAATAAATGGCTGGAAGTAGAAGTTGATACTGTCTTCAAGGTCTAACAACCCACTTCTGCTAACTAGATCACAATCCCCGAAGTTCTACAACTTAACAGAACAATGTCACCAGACTGGGACAAGTGTTCAAATATAAGAGCCTATAAGGGACCCTTCACAGTCAAACCATAACAGAGGATAAGGAATCTAAAGTTCCCAGAGGGATGGGATGTAGTAACCAGTCTTGTACTTCCATATTAGAAGGACAGAATCAAGTTTGAAATGTCGAATTATTATTTTTATTTATTATTCTCCCATATATTACCTCCTAACTGCATGTTTTCCTCCCTCTACTCCTCCTGGTGTCCCCCAACTCCCCTCTCTCCTAGATACACCTCTCCTCCATTGCCCTTCACAAGAGAGCAGGCCTCCCAGGATATCCACCAAACATGGCATAACAAAACACAGTAAGATAGGACGAGGCAGCCCAGTAGGAGGAAAGGGTCCCATGAGCAGGTAAAAGAGTCAGAGACAGACCTTATTCCCACTGTTAGGAGTCCCACAAGAACAGCAAACTACACAACCATAATGTGTATGCAGAGGACTGAACTCAGACCCATACAGGACCTGTGATTATGGCTTCAGACTTCGTGAGCCCCTATAAGCCTTGATGAGTTGATTCTGGGGGCTGTGTTTTCATGCTGTCCTTGACCCCTCTGGTTCTTACAATCCTTCTCCCCCTTCTTCTGTGGGGTTTTATAAGCTCTGCCTAATGAAACATAGAAGTATTATATGCTGAACCACAAGCAGTATTTTCTATCAACTGCTGAGCTCCATGTTATTTCTAACCCAGTTGTTTCTTCTGCGTTTACCTTCTTGTCAGGACAAAAGCATACTTCTTTCCCATCTACTGGCTCACGTATGTAACCAGGAAGGGTGCGCCATCCATCTCCACCTCCGTATCCTATAGCCCATGCATCCGATTGTCTTTCTTGTCTCTAATATTTGTTTCTGGAAGCTATCTTGAATTCCTAGGGCAATAACAAAGAGAATTCCTAAGGGGGCGTCAACTGAGGGAAAACAGTGAAATAGATCCACTCGAAAAAGAATAAATCCACAGCCTGAAGAAAGCAACTTAATAGTCTGGTCTGGGCACTCGGGGTGAATAAGCTATATGCGGTTTGTGGGAAGCAGCACCCACTTTGACTGGGCTTGTTCTTTCGAGAGCTGGAAGAAGTAGTTTGAGGCATCCTGAGAAGGACCAGAGCTGGGAACACTGGGTTTCAGTCACAGTTATATTGGTCATCTGTGAGTTTCTGAGCGAGTCAGTTCACCTTGGTGGGCCTCACAGGTTCTGATATTGAATAACTAGTGTCCTGTAAGTTAATTTTT
The DNA here is from genome assembly GCF_963924665.1 of Micromys minutus. Classification (NCBI taxonomy): domain Eukaryota; kingdom Metazoa; phylum Chordata; class Mammalia; order Rodentia; family Muridae; genus Micromys; species Micromys minutus. The sequence continues at coordinate 71,733,459 of NC_137969.1, forward strand.
TTTTCCTGGCTCTAAAACTTTACAGTCATAGATATATCTTTAGATCATTAGACCGGCTTATCCCACCCCCTGACCCTGACAATCTCCCTCTATCAAACACGTGTGCCTGGAGAGAGCCAGGGGTTGTGCTTAGACCATTCATGTGCTCTGTGTTTTCCTGGAAGCTGCATATAGGATACTCATTGACAGGGAGGCAATGGGCCGGAGCTGGCCGTCGGTGGTAAACATCTTGGAACAAGCAATGCTTTCATCCTTACGGCCTTGGCTCGGGAGTATGAAAAGTAATTCTTGGGATGCTGGGACCTGGTGGCAGCTGTTTCTCCTCAGTCTGCTTGCCAACCCCTACTGGAGCTTGGGATGGACAGAGTTCTCAGCTGGGCTTACTGTGGCTGATGCTGGTAGTTTTCCACTCTGGGAAACTGGAAGAGTCTGTTGGCATCTCTATCAGGAGATTGGTGGGTAGCGGAAGCATCCGGAAACCACCAAGACAAGTCAGCAAGCAAAATCTTTAGCTGGAGTGAATCTTACTTCCTGTGACAGGCTGCTCTTTCTGTACATCTTTCTTTATATCTCAGAATATGGACTGAATAGGGAGGGGAATGCAATCTAGTGAATGGGGAAGGGGGCTTGGAAGAAGGAAACGGGTCTGGTATCTAGGATTTGAGCCAATGTTGCAGTTCCGTATCTTCTCAAATAGCTGAGATCCCTTCCACAAGGTACCCAAAATAGGCATATTCAATAGAAAAACCACACTGGGGCTGCAGGGAAGTGCCACGTTGGGCTCTCTGGGCCAAATTTTCTTCGGGTTCCAAAGACCCAGCGGGATGGGTAAGGCTGTCCAAGATCAGCTCGTCCTCTTCCTCTGCCCTTCCTGTGAGGCCCCAGGAAACACTGAATCATGGAGAAAGTCCACTTACTTATTTTATGTTCCATTGCTATTTTACTAGCTCTAGTCTCTGACCTCCCTGTCTTCAACCTTATAGTCCTTGGATCTGATTTCTAGATCTTGAACCTAATTCCCATTGTCTTAGGAGGGCCAAAAAGTTAATCATTCCTTTTCTATGATTTTGCTTCCCTTGGTTTCAATTCATAGTCAATCACAGACTGAACATATTAGATAGATAAGGTCAGAACTAATTCACAAATGTTAAATGTAGTAATTGGGACTGAAATGACTAACTCTTGACCACTCCTCTTCTGTCACACCTGGTTCCTGTCATTCACTGCACTTAACCTCTCTACATAAGCACTTTGTTGTCTTCTTGACAAGCGGGTGTGGTTCATCTGCATCATGAAGACCTATGTTCAAATCCCAGCACCCATAGAGCAAGCTGGGCATCCCACAGATGCCTGTAACTTTAGTTCAGAGGCATTAAACACCTCTTTCAGAACTCCTTGCAAGTCCACACACCTGCATACATATATGTGCATATAGACATGCACACATAAATAAACAAAATAAACATTTAAAAAACACGCGAGAGCTACATTCACATAACTTTTACTATGGGATAACATAATTGTTCCATTTTTCTATTAAGTATTGTTTGTCTCTTACTATGATTAATTTCTAACTTAAACTTCATTATAGGTATGCACACACAGGGAAATATAAAACAGTATGTAGAAAGCTTTGTACTATCTGCTGTTTTAGCCGACCATTGGAAATTATACCCTTCTAATGAATGTGAATCTATTGTGACCCTTGTAGCCTAATCCTTACTCTGATATTGATCTGAGGGTTTACATCACATCACAGAAGAAGATTCCTGTCATCCCTCAGGTCTCTCGTCATTGGAGTCTCTTGTAACCAAACACCTGAAACTTCCTCAGTGGATCTTTGTGTCTGGTTATCCAGCAGCTCTTCTCTTCCTCTCCTACACATAATATACCCCCTCTGTGGAACTCTGTCCCTGCCTTCTGAGAGACAGCAGGGCAAGCTACTGCCTCACAAATACTTGCTGAACCCCATATATAACAACTCACTTGGGAGGGTCTGACAACCAAGGTTTCTTAAAAGAACCTGTTGCTTGCATCCTAACACCATATGTTAGTACTTTTGATATTTTGTCAGAGTCTTGGAGACTACAATAGCAACAATCAAATAGGTAAGCAACTATGTATTCAATGTCTGAAAGACTATTGTTTTCCATTTGTCTCTTGGACCATAATGAAGGTCTAGGAGAGAAATCATTTTATGTCTGATTCACTACTGGCTTGTATAAATGCAAGACCACTTGTTAATGGGCACATTTGTTCACTTAATATGTAAATGGATAGATTGCAGTAAAGTAAACAATGCTCAGACTTATGGGGAATCCTTTTCTATTTGTTGTCTGCATGACTCAAGGTTTCCCTTGGATGAATTCCCAAGATGATGTCTTTAAGCCTCTGGGAAGAACTCAGCAATCCTGTGACACCACATAGCAGAGACTCCTATGTGGTCTTCCTCTGTCACCACCTCTGTCTGCCTGTCAGCACACTTCTGATCTCTTTTGCTTTGTTTCCATATCTGTTAAATAGGAAAAAATTCTTGCACAGAGTCAATTAGGACATGACAGAAATAGGATTTCCTGGAAATGCCGTTTTACCAAGACACACTGTAGGGACAGTGGCAATGGCTTGGTTATTGTCCCACAGAGCAGTAGGTCCCAAGGTGGGAAACTATTTATGATATTATGACTCACCTTCCTGGCTGTTGCCAATGTCTGGCTTACCTCACATGTCCCAGAGGACAGAGACTCTCATTCGGTTTACAGCCCCACATCTGGAGATGTATGATGGATGGGACTGTGGATGTTCTATACCGAAGCTGCCAGCATGACGTCTGAGCATCATTCTCTGTCCAGGATGGATGGGATCTGGGAGTAGAGCTCTGAGCCCAAACCCACAGCAGGATAACTGCATCTTCACCAAAATGCAGCCCCTGGATTTAGCTTTCAGATGTGCTAAGATCTTCAAATGCAGGCAACATCGTGCAGCAGGCTCAGGGCCAAAATGGAACAGAAAACTCTTGGTCTCCATTTGTCTTTCAGACGGGTGTGCTTTTTGTTGTCCATTGTTTAGAGCACATGTCAGGGTCTTTAGGCTTTGGAGGCAAGGGGCTCTCAGGCCTTCAGCCTTCCACGGGAGCTGCTTCACTGGTTTTTCTTTGCTTTAATTTTCTCACTACTTAGACTGAGCAGCCCTAGTTCTGCTGCTTGCAAATGGGCATTGAGAGAACATCCAGCCTCTGGTCACACAAGCCAGTCTAAAAAAACCCCGCGTGCATGCTTGTAACATGAGGGTCCAATTTCACTCTTGGGCATGTGGATATTCAATGTTTTTAGCACCTTGGTTAGAAAGACTATTTTCCCCTTTCCCTATGTACTGTTTGGTACCTATGTTGAAGATTAGTTGACCTTATATATGTGAGATTATGTCTGGGCTCTTCATTTCATTTAATTGGTCACATTTTTGATTGTGAGATTAGCCTTTAATGGCTAAGCCATCTCTCCAGCCCCATTGGTTACATTTTAAAATATAGGACTGCTTTAATTATTACAACTTTGTGATATATTTTGATATCTAGACACCGAATATCTCTAGGCCTGTTCCCCATTTTAAAGAATAGTCCAGGGTTTTTGGTTTGTTGTTTTTTGTTTTCCTTTGTTTTGTTCGCAAGGCCTTTTGTGGCTTCTTATTTCTAGAAAACTTACTGTTGAAAATCCATTGAAAATCTTTCTTTTCCTTCCTCCAAATGATTTCTGTCTCTGTTTTATCCACCTAGTCATTTTTTATTGCATAGAATATGGTGACTTTAAAGTATTTTTATTTATTTGTTTTGTCTTTATAACTCAGGAAGTCTGGATCTTGTCCAGGTCTCACTCACTTGCCGTAACTGGACGCTGTCAGGCAGTTGCTGGCTCATCTATTGGGTTCTTCCTTGTTTCCCATCTCTCTGAGATGGTGATCCATTGTCGTTTGGTGCCCATTATTTGAAAGCGGGATTATTTCCCATAGGGAATTTCATATGCTCTGTTTTATTCTCTTTGTTGAAAGTGAAGTCCACCCCTGAAACTATTGTTTTTAACCAAGACCAGCATGCTCAGTACTAACAGGGGGCAGTGTATTGGGTTGTTTCACAGTCTCATATAATCAGCTCCCTAGTCGACCAGAATGCTATGGATTTAGAGCTACCTGTTGGCTACAAGGATAATGTTAATTTTAGGAAATTGATTTAATATGTAAATCAGCTAGTAAGGGACTAAGGCTGGGAGTACTGGGGTTATTACTCAATAAAAGGAGAAAATTTCACATTAAACTATATTACATTAGTCATCAGAATTTGGGCCAAAATGTTAAATTTGGCTGTTGGTTAAATCTTGGAGGTATTTGGCTATTAGGGTTAGGAAGAAGTTCCATAGCATCAAAGTGGTTCAGCTGGGTCAGAGAGTGACATAGGAAGATCTTAAGTCCCCTGTTTCCTGTTCTGTTACCAGTTTCAACCTTCTTAGGGACTCTGGGCTGAAAATGAAAGCACATTCTCTGTTTTCTCTTTGTTTCCTTGTCCCAGCCATATGTCGCTATCCTCTGGGCATGTCAGGAGGTCACATTCCAGATGAGGACATCACAGCTTCAAGTCAGTGGTCAGAATCCACAGCTGCCAAATATGGGAGGTGAGATAGCTTTATCAAGAAGGCCTGAGTGCCTGGGGGAGTGGGGGTGGGGGGATGGACACACAGCCACGACTCAAGATGCTGGGGGGAAGGGCTAGTGTTGAAGAGAGCTTGTGTGACTGGAACAGAGATGTGAAGAGGTTTATGCTGCTTGGAATGTTTCAGAGAGAGGCCAAGCCTTGGCTGTAGTCACTGGCCTGAAAACTCAACCTCTTCCCAACCGCAGAGGCCTCAGAGTCACACCACCCACTGTGAATGGGGTTCATTGATAAGTGGTGGACTCGCTTTATTGGACCTCACTGTGGGCTGTTGTAGGAGAAAGGCCAAGGGTGCAGGTCCAGAGAGGGGGAGACTATGTAGGACACTGGTGGTGAGTGATGCCTGCTTCTCAGGAGGTGTCTGAAATGTCACTGGGCAGAGCATCTATGGTCAAACCAGACACTGGGGTTTCCAGTAAGTTTTTTTTCTCCCTCAAGGAAACCTCACACAGAAGGGCCATCTTCATCTATAAACAGAGAAAATTCTATGTGGAGTATGTAATTCCCAAGGTCTCTAAATGAACAGACTCCTAACTTAGAAGCCATGCTGCTGACCAATGCCTCCTCTTCCTGCTGGAAGCTAATTATTTGGCGTAAATTTAGTATTGATTTTGTTAAAATGGAATTATTCATGAGGCAATCGACCCACATAGCTTCTCTCATGCATGTATTAGTGTTTGAGAGATGAGGGTAATGGCTGGTGAGTTAAGGGGGGAGCAAGAAATGAATGGGTAACATCTATGAGGAAAGGGAACATTCTAGGAAAGAGGGAAAAAACTCAGAGGGTCCCCCAAATAAACCTTAGAGTGATTTCTCAATTCGGGTCTAGTCTGGAGAAATAAATGAAACCAGGTTATTGTGCATTCTCTCACAAGCTTTCCACACTCACCTTCACCATGGCTCCCATGGCTTTTGCTGGGTGGCCACACTCATCCTGCTGGCTAGCATTCTACCACATTGCATAGCCCACAGTGAAGACCCTACCTTTCCTCCCTTCTCCTTCCTCCCTGCTTCTTCCTATAACTTGATACCCCAACCACAAGCAGCCAGCTTTGTAAGATTGTGGCTGAGGAATGGGAGGGGGTGGTGGTGAAAGGATTCCTCAGAGGAACAAGGGTATAAAGAGTTTCATTTCCCTAGAGTTCTCCAAACCAAGATGAGAAGGTTACATGTGCTTTGGATGGCCCCCAGCTTCCTTGTGGTGACTCTCCTTGGGCTGTGTGGGGCTTTAGAGACAGGAAACTGACCACAAATGGGTATGGTTAGGACAGACAGACACCATGGGGAGGTCCCTCATGTCCCTCTGGACTAGACTGCTGCTTTTCACTCTGTCATCAGGCACAAGGCAGCAGCCTACTGGGAGCTGGTGAGTCTCTTGTTTCACACTTGCTCCCTCTCTCCCTTACCCTTCTCCTCGAGGCTGGACTCTGAAGAAGGAGATGGAGCCTGGTGCCCAAAGATTCCAGTGCAACCTGATGACCTGAAGGAATTTCTCCAGATTGACTTAAGGACCCTACACTTTATCACCCTTGTGGGGACCCAGGGGCGCCATGCAGGGGGTCATGGCATTGAATTTGCACCCATGTACAAGATCAACTACAGCAGGGATGGCAGTCGCTGGATCTCCTGGCGGAACCGGCACGGGAAGCAGGTAAGAAGAAAATGTCCATGTTCTGGGGGGCGGGTATAGGACTCATAATAGTCAATATAGTTGAATAGTTCAATAGTCCATTGTTCAAACTGTGTATGTTCAAGCCAGATATAACGTTGTAAATGTGACCCATGGTATAGGAGTTGATGCAGTGGATCTATTAGCTCTGCTGAGAGTTGAGTGGCTATACTCTGCTCATAAATGAGTAGCAAAGTGTCCATCAAAAGCATGATGCATGAAGAAAGGCATGCATGGTTTTATAAGATCTCTGATCCTTCTTGTCTCTCTCCTAGGTGCTCGACGGGAACAATAATCCTTATGATGTTTTCCTGAAGGACTTGGAGCCACCCATTGTAGCCAGATTTGTTCGCCTAATCCCGGTCACTGACCACTCCATGAATGTGTGCATGAGGGTGGAGCTTTATGGTTGTGTCTGGTTAGGTAAGTCTCTACCACAGAGACTTTATGAACCATAAAGAAACTTCCAAGCCCTAAGGACTACGAACCACCAACTCAGAAAGGGATGAGGTCATTTGCCCTTGGAATAAAATTATTTCCTCTTGGTTAAAAGAGAAAAATGAGCCACGCTCATCCACCCAGAGCTTGGTGCCCTGTGCTGAGAATGATGTATTCCCAGTTACTCAGGTAACAGCTGTTGAGGTGTGCTTCTTAACAGTGCCCAATTATGAGCCCAGATGGAACTGCAGTGGACAGGATGTGCAAGCTTTCTTGGAAGCTCAAGTAGCTTCCTGGGATAGTCGGTTAGGCAGCCGGTGCATCTCCTTACCAGAGACACTGACTATTGTGTTTCCTTTGGCAGATGGCTTGGTATCTTACAATGCTCCAGCTGGGCAGCAGTTTGTACTCCCTGGAGGCTCCATCATTTATCTGAATGATTCTGTCTATGATGGAGCTGTTGGGTACAGGTAAAGTCTAAGAGATGTAAATAATCACTGGAGTAAGGGAAATGGCCATGACAAATAGTTTACTGTGATTTCATCATCAATAACCAAAGAATCAGCAAACCCACCAATATTATGTGCATGTGTGATACACTGAAATAACTTAGATGTAGTAAATTATATGCTATTTATCTCCATTTTGTAGCTGACTTTTGGAAAACAAAACAGTAATACAGTAGATAGGAAAAATCACACAATGTAAGAGCCAAACTTTGTGATAAGTCTATCAGTGTGAGAGCTATATTTCTGAGCCTTAAATGAGGATGAATGTTCCAACCTAAAGGCTAACAGCGATAGGGACAAAGTGATAAGTATAAAGACTGGTCGGGTCACAACGTTAAGAAACAATGGACTCCATAAACATAGTACTTTAGAAGCTATGAAAAGAAGGAACAGTTAAGATTTAAAATAGATAAGAGAAGCTTTTAGGGTAATGAAACTGTAGGTAGAGGCTTGGAGAGGAGGAAGCAGAGGACAACATTGGGGATCATGGCCATAACTGGGCTGAGAGCAGCAGAGAAGCCTGAAGTGGATGGATGGAGAGCTGTGATAGAAAAATATCGTCAGACACTTTGGGGTACAGAGCTGGGTAAGACCTGTGCCTATCTGTTCAATCATTACATTCTTCTTCTGGCCTATTTCCAATCCCTCTCTTTCTTAGTTCAGTGTTTATCTGTAAGGACTGAGTCTAGGAGAGAGGTCAGAATATTGTGAAATTCAGACCCTGCAATAAAGTTTGTAGGGCTTCAAAAAGAAACATGTTAGTGAGTCTCAGGATGTAGATTGTAGAATAACAGCCCTTCTACTTCCTCAGGGGTGGAGAATGAACGACCACCCTCATCTGCCAGCCGGAGTGAAGTCCCGACTCATCCAGTCTTCTAGCCTTACTTATTTCCTTTCGCTCTATGTAGTCACTCGTGTCTCCTCTACTCTCTTACATCGTTTGACTCAGTCACACCCTAGCTAGCCTATGCTCAAGGAACACAGGAAATGAGGTATCAACTGAATCCAGATCAACCAATCTTTCCTAGTCAGTTGTTACCATGTGTATAGAGTTGTCTAGCTGTTATGGGTACTTAAGAAAAATGAAACCATGGGTCTTATGCTTAAGGCATTCATGGTTTGGGTCAGTGGCTACATGAGAAGATTAATTATCCTGTGCATTAGCCCAAATACCTGACAATAAACAACTTGGAGAAGAATGATTCAGCTTAGCTCACAGTTCCCAGGCAGGAGAAGGTATAGCATGACAACATTCATGGTATTGGAGACTTGAGTGTCAGGACAGGAATAGTAAGAAGGATATCAAGAGGAGGGGTGGGGATGGAAGGGGTTTCCCTTTAGCATCATCAATACAGTGATTCACTGGTGATTCTTAAAGTTAGGGAAGGATGTGATTGGAGCTGTGCTTCAGGCAGATTAAACTGGCAGCTGGCAAGGACTAGATGTGAGTTCTAATGAGGTAAAATTTAAAATCCCAGATTCCATGATGTGAAAATGAATTAACAGTCAAGGCCACAATGGTACTCTTAGAAACAAAATAGGGAAGAAATAGTCATTTGCATATTATAAGCATCTAATCAAATTAATATTACCTTAACTATCTCTTTTTCTGAATCAATGGATAACTCAGAGTTTCGCATCAACAAATGCTATAAAAATAACACATTTACTGTGTTAGCCGCCAAAATTTGAAGCACTGTTTTATTAGTTTGTATGATAACTCTTCTCCTTATGTCCTTCCCTATACTTATCAATATGGTGTCTTGGTATAATGGTCCACAATTACCAGCAGCATTTAAATTAGTTCATTCTTGGCGGATAGCATGAGGAACACAGCCCTTGACCCATCAGTGATCAATAGTCACTGGTTGGAAGCATTTGCAACCCTTCTTGGACTACACAATTCAGAAAAGAAAACCACCAGCCAACATGCTTTTGAATGATTTCTCGTAATTCCTCCACCTCCACAATTATCAGCTCTCGCAAAATCTATCGGTGAATTGGTAGGCTGAAAAGTTCTTCTGTGGATGCGTGAGTGACTCCAGGCTCCTCTCTTCTCTCCTCTTCCCTTGGCCTGAGCAGTATGACTGAAGGACTAGGCCAGTTGACCGATGGGGTATCTGGACTGGATGATTTTACTCAGACCCATGAATACCATGTGTGGCCCGGCTATGACTACGTGGGATGGCGGAACGAGAGCGCTACCAATGGCTTCATCGAGATCATGTTTGAATTTGACCGAGTCAGGAATTTTACCACCATGAAGGTCAGTGGTAGATTTTCTTTAAACAATCCAAAAGCACAGTGTTGGAGGAAAAACTGCTTGATGTGCCTTGAGCTGATGTTGGCCAAATTAGACTTTAAAATATATTCCACTACTACAAGTATAAATGAATTCAGAGTCATATCATTTTTTAAAGGTTGTTCCTTCATTTTTGTTCTGTGTCAGCTGAGGTTAGGCCCATCTCCCTCCCTCTCTCTTTCCCTCCTTCCCTCTCTCTTTCCCTCTCTCCCTCCCTTCTTCCCTCCCTCCCTTTCACCAGACCCAAACATTTCCATCCACTTAGGCATAATAGTTATTTCATCAGTACATTACTGCAGAACAGTTAGGTAGAAATTGGTGACTTTTGTTGAGTGGCCAGTTGGAAGCCAAAGGCTTGGCCAAGGCTGGCCTAGAAGGCTGTCATGAGATGCACCATAGTAAGTATGAATATGTAAAGAGATCTAAAGGAGGAAGCTTAAGTCCTAGCTCTTATTTTCTCTCAAGTAAGACCCTATCAGGGAGCCAAATTCTAATGCTACCCTTGATAATATCTTTGTTATAACATAAAGAGTTTCCTGGTATGTAGTTTAAATCATTATTCTCCTTTGCCCTCATTCTAACCTAGGTCTGTTTTAGAGAGAAGGGCACAAAAAAGAAGAAAAGTTTATGCAAAAAGTAACTAGATTGGATGCTAAATCTAAATTCTAGGGTTAGGGAAAAGTAGAAGCCAGAGGTGTGAAGGAAAGCCTTTGTGTTCAGTGTAGGATGAGGCTGCAGGATCTCATATGGTTTAGGTATAAACTCTTAATAGTCTATATAAGGGCAAGAGGAAACAGTAATAAAAGCCTTAGGAAAGGGTGGGAAAATAAATCTGGCCTGCTACATGGATGTCCACTTATATGCCCTGTTTTCATATTTATTGTCATGTGCAGTAGTAATCTACAAACTTGGTAAGCCTTCCTCAGTAGTCTTCAGTCTATATCTGTTTCCTGGGTTAAATGGAAGAATTAGTGATTATATTATATGTTATATAATTAAAATGGATCTGTTCATCTGTTCTTGTTGTTGGTTCCACAGCTGTATTTGGAGCATAGCAGGCTAGATTCTGAGCAAAGTATAGTCCCTATCATGAGAAACATTGGTCACAATGTCAGTAGGAAAGGCAAGATTAATTTGAACAAGAGTACATGCGGGATAACATGGGACCCAGAAGAAGGAAAAATGTACATCATCAGTCATCATTAAGGGTTCCTTCTAATGCAAATGTTTTATTCATTACACAAGCTAGGTTTAAAAAAATGCATGTCTTTTATATTACTCCCAGATGTTAATGGATTATCTCTTAAGCAGATTAGCACTTATTAATTAAATGAGCATTTAAGATAAGAACAGAAGGAACAACATATGCCTGCTCTGTTGGTTTGTTTTTGGAGGATCTTTGGCAAGTATAAAACATACGTGTGTGAAATTACGTGTAACAAATTATTCTTCAGAGATTTTTGTAGATAGGATTAGGAAGAGGCAAAGGAAGAAAATATGCAGAGCAACAAAAATATGCTGTTAGAGAAATTAATTTTGTATTCCTCTTAAATATACCTGTGAACATACACATAAGTTTGTAAGTTTATACATGCTGGGGAGGATTTGTAGTTTAACAAATAATTTAAAAGATTCTAAAACTATCCATGACCTTATAACATTTCAGCAGTAAACTTTGATCTTTCTGAATTTCCAGGATTTTTAAAACACATTTATTACAGATTAAAAGGATTCAAGAGCTTAGATCAAGAAGCCAGAAGTTTTTAAGTAGGAGATTTGGGACAGTCTTTTCAGACAAACAGGGCCTCCATGTGGTTTAGTTTTCCTGGGCAAAAAAAGTAAAAAATTGCTTCCAGGGCACTAATATCTTTTATAGATCAGGTTTCTTTTAGAGGCAAATTACTCTTCATCTCTTGCTTTGAAGGATGGTTAAAATATAACATTAAAGCTTATTCATGCATTCAAAGTATATTATTTTAATAAATAAATATGTAAGCCCACATGGGAATGAAATTCTATGCTATTTATTTGCATTCCAGAAGAATTCTTGAACCATCTGTAAGAAAGATTATTACCTTCGCTGCAGGGTACTTACCCAACTCTTTGCAGATTTCAGAACATCTGAAAAACCCATTGAAGCTGGAGATGGTATTTCTTTGATTTTGTTTTTTGCCCTTAGCCTCACTCCATCGACTTGGGGGTCAATAAACTAAAATGGGTACCTCACTCCAAGGAAGATATTAACACATATGTTCATCAGTAAAACCTGTGGAGAAAATAATCCAAATGGAAAAGTTAAGGTGACTACTACATTTCTATGTGGTATGAGGGCATTGGACTAGATGTCTAGGGCTCTCCTTCCAATTGTGTTGGAAAACATGTGAGTGCCCCCATCTTGTCAGTACATAGACTTGGGATAGAAGGTTTTTACACCCTTTAGTAGCTCTCATGGTCTACCCTTAGAACATCTCTGTTCCAGTTCTCTGACATTTCTTTCATCATTACTCTTCCATCTTCTTCAAAAAAGTGAATTCAGCCTAGTAGTCCTGCACTGCTACCCAGAGGATGTACAGGAGCCACACCATACAACTCAGGGTCTACACAAGCCTAAGAAACAGGAATACAGTCCATGAATGACAGCCATGCCTTTCCAGCCAGTGAAGCTCTTGAGGGACAATGGCCAGGAAAGATCTGTTTTCCACATTAAGACTGAGTCAGAGGAAATGGAGATGAATTGCTGTAAGGGCCCTGAGTCAGTTGCTAATATACACATTGCGTGTGTGTGTGTGTGTGTGTGTGTGTGTGTGTGTGTGTGTGTGTGTGTGTTTGTCAGGGCGGGGGGAGTTGCTGAAGGACTGTTATGGAATTTTTGCTTGATGACCTCACAGACCAAACAAACATCCCGCTGAAAGGGTCATACAGCAGGAGAATAGATGGCAGCTGCCTTCCAAATGACTTCTTGTCTCTTCTCAGATGTTAACAATGAGAAATATTTGATGCTCCCATCTAAATAGTTTTATTTAGACTAAAGTTAACTCTGTGTCTTAAACATCCATGGCACTCCGGAATAAGTGAGATTTACACAAGAAAGATGAAATTGTATTTGGTTGAATTTTATTTTCTTTCAAGTTTCCCACATAGCCTTCCTGAAAAGGAATGGTCTATCTTTGGAAGGTACCTGGGAGGAAGTATGATGTTAGGTTGGCACAGATCAGAATAGCTCAGATATGGGCAGACAGCAAGTATGATTACAAAGATTGCAGAGCCAAGGGAATTCTTGTAGAAGACAGACCTGGGAAGATGCTGATCTAGCTCTCGCTGAACAGGTGAGGAGACTAGAACATAAACCAGATGACCAGATCACACACTTGCAAATTGGAAGTGAGGGCAGCATCCTAGGTTTTATAAGGTCTGACCTGGGTATCATTGCCATTGTCCAGAAGACCAAATTATGGATAGTGTTTTTACAGAAATGGAAAGGCCTAGGGTTTTCTACATAACCCGGAAGTACCAACCTGTCTCTCACATGTCCCGTTCTCTGCCAGGTCCACTGCAACAACATGTTTGCTAAAGGAGTGAAGATTTTTAAGGAAGTCCAGTGCTACTTCCGCTCTGAAGCCAGTGAATGGGAACCCACTGCTGTCTCCTTTCCCCTTGTTCTGGATGATGTGAACCCCAGTGCTCGGTTTGTCACGGTGCCCCTCCACCACCGAATGGCTAGTGCCATCAAATGCCAATACCATTTTGCTGACACATGGATGATGTTCAGCGAGATCACTTTCCAATCAGGTAGAAAACCTCGGGCAACTCAGGGAAGAGAGTGGGGTGATACAGGAGGTGCGAAGGGCATCCATGTTGCTTCCTGCCAGGTCTCCGAGAGGAATGGGATTCCTCAGATGCCTTACAGCTTTTGGAAAGAGAGAATCCTAGTTTCTAGTTTTGTGTTTCTAGCTTTAACTCATGTAGTTATAAGGAACCAGAGTGGAACAGTGCAAACTTTATTAGACTCTTTTACATGTTTGTCTAGAAAAGATTTATAGCAAAAGATTGTTAAAAATGTAACAATGCTATACAAATTAAGACTGTTAATGGGAAGCATTTAAGGACTATCAAAGAATTCAAATAAAAATCCCTAAATATTATGTACAAGAGTAAAGAGAACAATAGATTATCACTCACTTTATTACTAATCTTTTGCCATCTTTGTTTATTCTTTCTTGCTTTTGTATTTGAAAACAAATCTAAAATATATTTATGTTTATTATTGGCATTTAGGAATGCATAAAAGAAAATATTTTCTTGAATACAATGCCATTATAACAACTCAGAAACATTTGCCAGTACATTCTAAAAATGATTTCATCATTTTTGAATATATTGTAAGATTCACAAAAACCCTGTTCTGCACCAAGCCTTGAAAAGTTAAACGGAATTTATGACTTTGTCTATACCATTGGGTTTTAGTTTGGAAGACAGATGGCTTTTTTAGAATTAATCCCAAGTGCCACAATGTCTAAGCACTCAGGAAGAGCAGGGAACAAAACCATGGGCTTTCCTAAGTAGTTCCTAAGGCATGAAGCCCCATTCAGCCTGAAAGTACAAGCATAAAATAAAATGATAGGGAAAGAGAGAATAACCTAGCCATGGATTAGAAGATAACACCCTTGCTGGCTTAACTTTTTTTTCTTTATGTTAATTGTGAGCTTAGCCTTTAATGTCTAAGCCATCTTGGCTTGATATGTTTCTAAAAAAGAAAATTTCAAGATGGCTCATTTATTAGGCTATGCTAATAGAGAGGGTAAGAGGGTGTGTACATATTTAGAAAGCATTGGTGCCTACATGCTGTCTATGCTAAATTTAATTTAAAAACAGGAAGACTAATTAGTTCATGTAATATATTCAGAACAGAATTGTATATGCTCAAAAGAAGTGGTGCTTAGAGTGTAATAATAATCAGAAGATAAATAAATTCTCACTATCCTTGGAAATCATCTAGGTGAATACACAGATGTCCACCTACTTGTTGAATTCTTGGGCATCCTTGGCAGAGCAATTGGCACATTTGTCTTATTTTGGCCAAGCATAACTTGGACTAAGTTTTAGATTCCTGGGATTCTCTTAAGTTTGAAATTCTATGTCTTCGTATTGTTATTTTCTTCTAGGTTCTTGAGAACTTAATTTAGCACATATAGTTGACCCCAGAAACTCTTTATTTGTATAAGAATTATAAGAAGAAAAATTAGGATCTGTTGAAAGAGTACCTTGTAGAAGAGAAATTCATATTTTAATTCTTGACAAATCAGAGGTTAAAAATTGATTACCGGTGTTAATATGGCAATTGCATTTGGAGTCTGCCTTTGAAAGCCACAGCCTCACAGTAAAGAACATTTCACAGATAGTTTTCTATCTCTAGGGATGGGCGAAGCCTTAAGTTGAGAGTTAGGACAATGAAGCACAGTGAAAAAAAAAAATCCCTTTAAAAGCCAATTTAAATTGTTTGATTTTTTAAATTGTCTAATTGATTAAATTCTTGGGAGGAATGACTGTCTTCACATTAGGTTTGCTTCATGCCCACATATCCACTGAGTTCTCTCTACATATTGTTGAATCTAGGCCCTTCTTTCCATGCATATTTTATGATGATCTGTGACCACAGCCCTCTGAAACACTATGCACTAACTTTTTATACTGTAACAATATTTAATATTTACAACTATTTTGTTTTTGCACCAGGAAAAATGTCCTTACTTGTACAAGTCATTATAGTTTATTGGATATATTTATGGATTCATTCTTATTTTTGTTTTTCATGGATATTATACATTTTTTGCATCTATAGGCTACAGTGTAATGAGTTCACCCATGTATAATTTTTAAAAAACACCATTGGTAACCTGCTATATTGACTTATACATAGTACATTGTTCTGTGACAGATGCTGCAATGTATAATAACTCTGGAGCTCCTTCCACCTCTCCTATGGCACCCACAACCTATGGTACGTGTGATTAGTAATTATTAATGACTATTTGCATGTTAAAGGAAGGACAATCCACCCCCAAAATGAAGGGCCCAAAGTTACTCTTATTTGTCACCATTCATAAGTTTCTTCAGCTGAGAGGGGCAGAGTCTAGAGTGTTCCGATTGTTCCACGAGTATTTAAGAAGCTTGCAGGAGAAACAAGTAAGGAGATATTTCTAAATGAGACTCATACAGTGATCTCATGAATGAGGAGTCCATGGGACAAAATGCTTTCTACCTCTTGGTAGATGAATATGCAGAGGTAGATTCTTTGCTTGGAGAAGTCACTGGCTATAACAGCCAGCAATCTGGAAACATGCTTGGTTGGACTTCTTCTGGGAGGAATCTCAGCTCCCTTAGTCAATCTCCAAGAATAAAGAGCCCAACTCATTTCTCGACTATATTTTCATGAGCATTAAGAACCTGTACAAGACCATGACAACAGAGACAAAATGTGGGAATGAGTATGAAAAATGCTCACTATTTAGTCTGAGACACAGAGAGAGGAAGGGTGGTGGCCTATGGAAGAAGGCTGTAGGAAATAGAAGTAAATAAGCAAGAGCAATAAAAGGCCTAAATATGAGGTTGGAACCTTCTGGAATTCTCCTGAAGTAACATGATGGTCTCTATGCTCTGTTTAGTTCCCACTGATCTCATCTACCCTAGAAAGTGATTCTTTTCTCTGCCTTCTCTACTTGGTCTCAGATCCCATGCTTAAAGTTGATGATAGCAACACTCGGATCCTGATTGGTTGCTTGGTGGCCATCATCTTCATCCTGTTGGCTATCATTGTCATCATCCTGTGGAGGCAGTTCTGGCAGAAGATGCTAGAAAAGGTAAAGATGTGCAATATGAACATCCTATGCTTCCATTTCCTGTACTGGTATGACAGGAGCAAAGGCCAAATTCCAAAAAGTTGTAAGTGGCTAATGAGTTCTCTGAGGCAACCAAGAATCATTGGTGTGGGAAAAGCTGGAGAAGTGAACCCGGAAAGGCATTAGCTGAAACTAGTTTCTCATTTTCAGAATGAAGATTTTGGAATCTGCCTCGAAATCTTAGGAAAATTTCTAATACTTAAGAAACTTTTTCAACATGAGCATTTCCCATGAAGAATCCAGTTTACAGGGTTTGAGGCAGAGTGCAGGTGCCTGTGTGTGTTTTTAGTTTGGCAGCAATTCTGATGGACAGCCAAGGTTTGGAGGTCACTCAATTCTGTTAATCTTTTTTGCCTTTTCTAAACTTTTTGTTTCTTTGATTTTTGGTGTCAGATTACTTACTTTTGCTGTTGCTTTGACCAAATATCTGACAAAGGCAACTTAAGGATGGCTTTATTTTATACCGTGACTTAAGAGAGGAAATGGTTGATCATGTCAGGGAAGGGAAGGTAGTAGGAAGGAAGCAGCCAGTTGCCTTGTGTCACAGCGAGGAAGCAGAGACAGATGAATGCTGGCTTTCATCTTGTCATCTTTATTGAGTCTGGGATCCCAGTCCATAGGATGGTACCGCCTACATTCAGGGCAGGTCTTCATTGCTCAGCTGTCCTTTCTGGAAACGTCTTGTCACGTATGCATAATTGTGCTTCTGAGGTAACTGTACAGTCCATGAAGTTGACAATGAAGCTTATGAAGCTTAAACCTCTCTCTCTCTCTCTCTCTCTCTCTCTCTCTCACACACACACACACACACACACACACACTATTTTAACATGCAAAGCCTTGTTTCTCATGTTTTTGGGACAGTTGCCCAGTGTAGTCCTGACTAACTAGGTGTTGCAGATCAGGATGGCCTTGAACATGCCATGATTCCCCTGCCTGTGTTTTTCCTGAGAGGTCATCATGGGCATGTGCTGGCACATTTATCTCACACATGTTATTTTATATAAAACTCTGGGTAATGATTGCATGGACTGGATTTAGCTTGTTCTGATGAGATAACACCTACTCAAGGGGCAACCTCTGCTCTCTCTTTTTTTTTTTTTTTTTTTTTTTTGTTTCAATTGTCCAAAATTGACACACTTTACTAACAATGAGGATGAGGATCTATAATTTTTTCTGGCTTCTTAATCAGAGAAGAATCTCCATGGACAATGCTGTTGAGTGATGGTCCATCATTGGATCCATCAAAATGTTGCTGGCTTTAGCCCTTTCTGATCAGTGGGTTCCTAGAAATGGCTTTGGGTCATGAGATCTCTAGACTGTAGGTATCTGCAGTGTCTAGAAGAGAATCATTGACTTTAGAGACCAAGTCTTGTACCATAAGAGGGTAAGGACACCATGAGAAGGGTCTTGAATCTCTAGAATTCCTTGTTTGTAGGGTACAAGAGAAAGGGCTCACTTCAGATTTCAGAGGAGCCATCTAGCAAGTCATCTGTGGTCTTTTCTGACCTGCTCCACCTTCAGGTCTCAACGTTAGTTTTACAGATTTGGGGTAGTAATATTTCAAAGAAGAGGAACTCTCTTTGCATTGTACAAAGCCCTTAGCATCAGACACAAAACACAAAACAAAGACATCAGTCCATTAGCAGAATCTAAAGAGTTGAAAAGCAGACTACAGAACATCTCGGTGTTTCTAGGCGCCAGTGTAAAGTGCTAAGCATTTCCTCTCTTGGAAAGCTGAAACACGCTCACATCTAAATGGGTAACTCTATAAAGGTAGCAAGTGGGGAGCTCATGGCAGAAGAAGCTGCCTGACTAAGGTTTCATTCGGCTGCTTGAACTGACATATGCTCTTTGAAAATATATTTGTAGTAGTTCCTTGAGAATTTCATACAGTGAGACACATACAGATCACATCTATTTACCTCACTCCTCCTTGAACTCCTCCCAGATCTAACGTCACTTCCCCCACCCCTCCCAACTTCTTATCTTTCTTTTTTTCCTTTTTTTTTTTTTTTTAAACCTACTGTGTATCCATGTTGTGCCGCTCATGTAGTCACGAGTGTGGGACTATCCACTGGAGGATGGTCAACCTAGCAGAAGTCACAGCCTTCAAGAAAACAAACTGACTGCCCTGAGAAGCCTTCGGCAGTCAGTAGTTCCTCAGTTAGCGGTGGAGACCTAGTGTGTGCTCTTCCTGAATAGTCTAGTAGGGCTACATTTTATTTGAAGGGGGAAAAAAGAGAGAGACTCTATCTTTTCTACTCTAGACTCTTTCCCCCTCTTTATTTGACCTAGAATTTGTCATACTTCTCGGGTCTTCTGAAACCTGCTGGACCATCTTCCTCATCTGGAATATCAAAGCTAACTTGGAGAGCAGTTTTTGCCTTTTGATCTTTAACTCGGTCCTTCAAGAAACTCTTTCTACCACCGAATACGGCCCTATATAATGACTCGCAGTGCTCCGGAATGGCACTCTGTATTTCTTGCTAGGATAATATCTAATATTTTTGTCCATGTGGAAAAACTTACGTACTCGTGCTGCATTGGGAGCTTATGGATGTTGTCAATGCAGGAGTTAAATGGTTAAAAAATCTGTCATCTAAAGAGGAAACTATTGCTAAATTTCTGTAACACAGGAATTCATGGCACCAGCTCGTCTCCCTGTCAGCTGCAGGGTTCCTGGGGGAGGGGGAGGGGAAGGGTGGAATTTAAAGGTATAAACCAAGCCGGAGGCTAGATTTTAGAAAGAAAGTGTGACAATCCTCTCTATCCATGACTTTCAGGCTTCACGGAGAATGCTGGATGATGAAATGACAGTCAGCCTGTCCCTGCCCAGCGAGTCCAGCATGTTCAATAACAACCGCTCCTCGTCACCAAGTGAACAGGAGTCCAACTCAACTTACGATCGCATCTTTCCCCTTCGCCCTGACTACCAGGAGCCATCCAGACTGATCCGAAAGCTTCCAGAATTTGCTCCAGGAGAAGAGGAGGCAGGTGAGGATAAAATCATGGGCAGGGGACTGAGAGAGAAGAAGCTTTGATTTCTATGACGTAGGCGTAACACTCTTGCTGAAGGTTACGTCTGTGCCAGCCTCTGAAGAGGTGTACAGTCTGTCCCTAGGTTTGGTTGCTGCCACTTCTATTCTGAGACCCTGCCTTTTATTCTTAACATAAGACATTCACAGGGACCCCCATAGAAAAATGTCAAAATGTCACTGAGGTGTTACCAAAAGAAGCTGAGCAGTCATCCAGATAACCTTCTGATCCTGTGTGTAAAGGGAGAGAAGGCCCATTTTGTGCTCACTTGAGCCCAGACTTTACTGGGATAAATTCTAGACCTGAAATTACAATGGGAGGAGAAAAGAGCCATAAAGCCAAAGGCATTCTATATCTCTGGGTAGCTCTCTACCCAGATAATTGAAAGGCTTCATTTGTTGACTTCTCTTTGGAAAATACTCATTACACTAGAATAAGATTTTATTTTCATAGTAAATGTTTTTGGCTTTTCTCAGTCATAGTGTTGAATACGGTGCATAATGCCAGCTGCTTCAAAGCCCAGTCCACGTTGAAAAGTGCTACAGGGTAACATCGGAAGTGGTTCTGGGTCACCAATGGGATCCTCAAAAGCTGCCCTAGGTCATCAGCCTGTAAGTGACTAGATTGGTGGCAGAGCATTTATATTCAAGGCCTGAGACAGCTGGTCTTACTAAATAGAGAAAATAGAAGTTCATTAGAGAATAAACATGCTGAAAGAAGAAAGGAAATTAATAACCATCTTATCACTGATGGGGTAAAAAATCATAGGCAGAGACCATTCCTAGAAACAGCAAGACTAAAGACTACATATGAACTTATTTTCTTAACAGAACCAAAGTAATTGACCTATTTCCCAAGGTCTGTATCTCCCATAAAAATCATATTCTAACTTTCTACAATTATGGCACATGTTAAACACGATTTTATAAATTCAATATGAAGTTGTTTTCTTCCCTAAACTGGACTGTTAAATTAATGAAAGCATTCTGAAATTACGGAAATTTGCTATTAAACCTTCAACCTTCAAGACTACCATCCTGACACAGCAGCATAAGCCTTCCTAAGGCTTAACCACAGGATCCCACAGGATTAGTCAGGGAACTTGTTCATGACAGTGCCTTTTAGGGAAAGTGGAAAACAATATGGCAGCCTACATTCTACAAGTCCAAAAGGAATGTGCCTAGAGGAGGCACAATTTCCCCCCAGGAAGTATATATGAAGAAGGTTAGGCTGCTGTGGGGCCAAGTTCTAGCTATCACCTCAGATCTTAAAGCCCTTGGGAACCAGACTCAGGGTTCATGTTTTCTCAGGCTGCAGTGGCGTTGTGAAGCCAGCCCAGCCCAATGGACCTGAGGGTGTGCCTCACTATGCAGAAGCAGACATAGTGAATCTCCAGGGAGTGACAGGTGGCAACACCTACTCTGTGCCTGCTGTCACCATGGACCTGCTCTCAGGAAAAGATGTGGTGGTGGAAGAATTCCCCAGGAAACTGTTAGCCTTCAAGGAGAAGCTGGGAGAAGGCCAGTTTGGGGAGGTGAGTTGATCTTTGGAATGAGACCCCCCCCAGTCCTTAATGATATGGAGGAAGTGGAATGTGGATAAAAGAGATCAGTAGAACAAGTGTCTATCTAGAAGTGAGTTCTCAGCAGAAGGTCTCCCTTATCTGCTTGTCTGCATTGCTCTCTAGATAGTTAATGGTCAATCTCATCTTTGTGTAAGAGCTGTAGATTTCCTAGAACTTCTGGTTTTTATACAAAACCGTAAAGGGAAGAGAGTCACAAGAGTTTAGCTATCCTGAAAAATACCCAATGCTTTCAAAAACTGTTTATAATAGGTTTCTAAGGTTGGGCTCTTGGATGTCATTATATTTTGTGAATTATCTAGGAACATCATGCTGCTTGCTACAATTTTTTTTTTTTTTTTTAATGAGAATTATACGTCAAAATGGTTTAAAAAGAAAAACCCAAAAGCCAAACCAACCTCGCCCCTGTTTTGGTTTTGGAATTAATCACCAAGGAATGAAATTACCACAAAGATAAGGAGGAGCCCTGTTTCTGAGTTGTTCTCAGAATGATGCAAGAAATATTAGACATTTACCTCTTACATAAGTCCTCAGAACCTTCAGAGAATTTAGAGCAATGTTTTTGTAACAAGAATTCTTGAATCCTGTTATCTAAGTGTTACATCATCAAATGTTTTGATTTGATTTCTAGTGAATATGTTGTTGATTTCCAGTATGGATAGGGTATTTTCCCTCTGGGAGGTTTGGTGTTAGAGAAGGCAGAGAGGAACCCCCGACATTTGTCAGTTCTCTCATGTGGACCCATTATGTCCCTTGGGTTGAAATTTTATACTCACCCTACTATTGTTAGCACATAGGCATAATTTACAAGGTTCTCCTCACCCCAAGTGATTATTTTAGGAAATTGCCTTATGTTTTATATAATCAAAGGATTAACTTTCTCAAATCAAAGTTGAAGCAACTATGTCAAATGTTATTTTCTAGTAGAGTTATGCTGTGATAAATTCCTACATTTTAAATTTATTCCTACCCATATCAATATTCCATTCAATGTACATTTTTTGTAGGGCACCGATGTATCATATTAGCTGGGCACTCTAGCATTGTTTATTAACTTTGACAATTACTTGAATCAAAGATATGTCACCCATAGCCTCTTATTGGTCTCTGATTGTTTTGCCTGAGCCGTAAGAGTTAGTTTATCTCCAGGACATGCCCAGCAAGAATGCTGAGGCATCTCCAGGAGACAGGATGATGCTGAGACTAGATGACTTTTGTCTAGGTTCATCTCTGTGAAGTGGAGGGAATGGAAAAATTCAAAGACAAAGATTTTGCACTAGATGTCAGTGCTAACCAGCCTGTCCTGGTGGCCGTGAAAATGCTCCGAGCAGATGCCAACAAGAATGCCAGGTCTGCATTTTGAATTTTCCTTTACTTGCTTCATGGTTAGGATTAGGATTATTCCTAAACATTTCTCAGCTCTTTTTTTTTTTTTTTTTTTTTTTTTCCTCTCTTGAGATGAGAAGGTTTGTGAGCTGTCCCACAAGCCCATTATTGGGCTTTATGCTTCCTGTGTGGCCAGAGGTGCCCATCTTTTTCTCCATCTCTTTCAAACACAAATGCATTTATTTATATTATATTCAATATATACTTACTTAAGTTCCCATCCTCACCCCTTACACAACAGCCCAAACATATTCTTCCCTCACGAAATCCAGACATAATCTTGGATGGCACTTTCTCCTTTGGCTGGCTTTTCTTAATGACAAACACTTTTCCTCCTCCATCTTTGAATTCTCCATTTCCCCACATCTCTGTTTACATTCTCATCCTGTGTTTTTTCTCTTTTATGCTCCTTTTCTTCTATGTTCAGCAGCCCCTCACAAAAGAGAAGCTACTTCTACTTGGAAACACATCCGTGGACCTCTGAGCAAAAGAATCCACAGTCCTTTAGCAGGTTTCCCAACTGGCTAGTAACCTCTTGGATCCTTAACTACATACATTGCAGTTTGCAGAATACTGCATTGCTCTCTGACAGCCTTTCCATTACAGTCATGGTGAGTTAATCCTCACCCAGAGAGGCATGCTGGTGGAAAACTAATTGTTTGTGTCCCAGAGGAACCTGAACATCTGGATACCGTATGCATCTTCTCATGCATGTTGCCTCGATACTCATCCCAAGGGGAAGTTTGTTATTCCTATTTCCCTATATTGTTGTGTATTCAAATTGATGATAGGTGTCATTAATAGTCTTACAGTGGGCAGGATGTGGCCTGAAGAGGAGACAAAGGTGAAGAAATGGAACTGTGTGGCTTTTCACATTTTAACCAAGAGTTTCATCTTACAAATGTTAACATGATATGGGATATTCTTCATATTAATCTTCTCATAGAGCAGGAGAGAGTGGCAAGTGGGGGAAAAACATCATGTGAGATAAGATAATGTATTTTTGGGTGGTTTGGGTTGGTGAGATTTGCAGATCTACCTACACCCTCTTGTTTGGTAATGATGGATCACCTAAGTTCTGGATCCTCACATGTCGCCAAAACCCATAACCTGGAATTTCACAGGAAAAGGAGAGGGGAGACACTGAATCAGGACTACACTGGTTCCAGTGATTTATATAGACAGAGTTTGACTTTCAGTGCAGAATTCCTGTAAAACTCACGGGAGAATTCTGATTTGCCCATGTAGTTTTAAGAATGTGGGCCATTGGCTCCATGTTGACAATTTACAACTTAAATGTGGCTGTCACTATGAACTTAAACCATTACCAGTTTGTCCCAGATAGTTTTCAAACAACTCTGTTTGATCAGGCTACCAAGTCGCTGTGTGCTATGGCTGACTGCTGGTGCAGATGGTATTGGCGAAAGCCAGTAGGAGCAAATAAAAAAATGATTAGATAATCAAGAGGGTGATTATCTACTTTGTAAAAAATATCTTCACTTTATTAAGATTGTGATTTAGTAGAGTGTGAAAGAGGCAAATATCTTATAGCACTTGAGTTGGTTTTTAATGAAGAGCTCCATTTGCAGGGTAGTTTTAAGCAACACCTATCTGAGTCAGTAACGTTAACGACATTCTACAGAGTGGTCCTTTTGCCACTAGGGATATACAAGTGTGTCGTAGATCTTATCATTGAAAACATCATCGTTGACTAAATAAAGTTCCGTTGTGTTTAGGGAAATGTTGGAAGGGATAGGTCTGGGTGCCCTTTAGTCTGTTATCTCAAAGATTATCCAAGGGTGAGCCAGGCGTGGTGTGATGGGGAGGGGCGGGCATTGCTTTGCATCCTTTCTTGCTCAGTTCTGACTCTATCTACAATCACACCCTCCAAAGGAATGATTTTCTTAAGGAGATAAAGATCATGTCTCGGCTCAAGGACCCAAACATCATCCGTCTCTTAGCTGTGTGCATCACCGAGGACCCGCTCTGCATGATCACGGAATACATGGAAAATGGAGATCTCAATCAGTTTCTTTCTCGCCACGAGCCTCTGAGTTCTTGTTCTAGCAATGCCACAGTCAGGTAAACGAGTCAGGTCCTTTATCGTTTCTGTGCAGTCCTGAGAGTAACTCCAGGACCTGAAAATGGGAACTGATAAAACTTAAGGTATCCGTTGTTGTGGGGGTAGTGTGGGCAACCGATTAGTGTGCAGTGGATGATGGGGCAGCCACCGTTTGGAGGAAATCAAGCATTCTTTGAGAACAGAGGCAGGATATGGTTTAACCCTGGTTTGTTAATTAGTATGTTCCCTGTCCATAGCTGTTTTCTTTTTTCTTCCCCGTGTCCCTAGTTACGTCAACCTGAAGTTTATGGCTACCCAGATTGCCTCCGGTATGAAGTACCTTTCA
The DNA here is from genome assembly GCF_963924665.1 of Micromys minutus. Lineage (NCBI taxonomy): Eukaryota > Metazoa > Chordata > Mammalia > Rodentia > Muridae > Micromys > Micromys minutus. The sequence goes on from NC_137969.1 coordinate 71,758,384, forward strand.
TCTCTCAACTTTGTTCACCGAGATCTGGCCACACGAAACTGCTTAGTGGGCAAGAATTACACCATCAAGATCGCTGATTTTGGAATGAGCAGAAACCTGTACAGTGGTGACTACTACCGGATCCAGGGCCGGGCAGTACTCCCCATCCGCTGGATGTCCTGGGAAAGCATCTTGCTGGTGAGTTTCTACATCCAGGAGCCCTGTCCCAGCAACTGGGACAAACTGGAGGCAGACCCCACAGACCTTGACATTTTCCCGACTTGAGAGGATCTTCTCGGGCACTATATTATTATTGTTTTTGTTGTTATAGACTTGCCTATTTCTGCTGGGAAAAGGTAATGCACCATTACAGAAGCTCTAGGGGAAATGTTAGAAAGGATAAGAAATTTAGTATCTTGGGCTGGAGAGATGGCTCAGTAGTTAAGAGCACTGGCTGTTCTTCCAGAAATCTTTAGTTTAATTCCCAGCAACCACATAGTGGCTCACAACCATCTACAATGAAATCTGGTGCCCTCTTCTGGCCTGTAGGTATACATTCAGGCATTCAGACTGCTGTGTACATAATAAATTAATAAATCTTTAAAAAAAGAAATTCAGTATCTTTTTCTATTTGCCCTTCTCCCTATCGAATTGTCTTAATTATGGGCATTAAAAGCCTTATCTGTTAAAAAATTACGTTGTAATATACTTCCATATTAAGTTTATGACCATGCTTCTCATAAATTTATTAAACTGTAAACTATCATTTTCTGCAATGCTACCTTGATTGTCTTCCATAATAATCAGAGAGAAGCCTGAGCCCAGTTTTATTTTGTTCATTTCTACTTCATCTGCTTATTTCTAGCTGAAATTCACATAGGACTCATAATTTAATTTTGAAATGAAAAAAAAGAACATTATCATCTCCTCACTAAGATAAGTTAATGCTGTGGTATATTTATTGCCTTTGAGGGTTTCAAATATGTCATGTCTTTAATTTTTTATTTTTAAATATACAACTCTGTGTGTGTGTGTGTGTGTGTGTGTGTGTGTGTGTGTGCATTTGTGGTGGGTAGGGGTGTGTATGTAAGAACAGGTGGTTGCAGAGGCCAGAAAACATGTCAGATCCCCTGGAGCTGGGGCTACAGGCAGTTACAGGGTGCTGGGAACCAACCTCAGGTCCTTTGGAAAGTGAATAAAGACTTACTTATGTCTGCCTGTTGTCCCGATACATGGGAGGCTGGACTAGAAGAACTGCTGTTAGTTAGACATATGTGTGAGTTACATAGTGAGATCCTGGATCAAACAAAACCAAAAAATAAACAAGAATGATGCTATAATTTCTGTCATTTTATAAAAACCCAATGACCTTTTCATCTGTATATGTGAGCCTTTATTCTCATCAACTTCTAACATACGTAAGCATTTTTTTAATCTAAGGAGCTGTGGTATTAAAAAGAGGTTGCATTTAGAAGACTGTGCTTCCTATTTCAGTTGTTACACTATCAATGGACTTATTAACCAGAATAATTTAGCGCACCACTCCTTTTATTTTTATGATCTAAAAAAAAAAAAAAAAAAAAAAAATCAGTAACCTACATGTCTGTACCACTACCTTTATTAAATAGAAAAACGTATATTTAATGAGTGCTGGTCACATCTGATCTGTGTTGTCATTGAATAAAGTCATCTTCAAGACTGTGGCTATCTATGAATAGGGAAGTGAGAATCCTGAATCCACCAGGCCCCATTCCAGGCTCTTAAAAGGCTTCCTTTATTCCTACCATCAAAACAATTGATTTTTCATGCTAACTTAGCCTTTTCCCTGGGTGGTTTTCCCATATTCTACAAGTGACCTTCTAGTGTTCAGAGAGCTGATAGCCCAGAGGCATCTGTTCTAACGCTCAGTCCAGGGGGTTGTGAACTGCATCCTTGAAGCTCTTGGATCTCATGTCCAAGAGAAGCTGGTCAAAGCTGAGGTCACAGGGATGGGAGAGTGAACAGTTTTTCCGTAAGTTCACATCGCCACTTCTAGTTCCTCCGTGCACATCTCGGCAGTTTCTGCATTGCTCGCCCTTGTTGGGGGGAAGGAAGATTGGTTTCAGATGATGGGCATGAAACATGCTCTTTGTGTGCGGACCTGGCTTGCTCTGACTTTCTTTTCTATCCTTCAATAGGGTAAATTCACCACAGCAAGTGATGTGTGGGCCTTTGGGGTGACCCTGTGGGAGACTTTCACCTTTTGCCAGGAACAGCCCTATTCCCAGCTGTCGGATGAGCAGGTTATTGAGAACACTGGAGAGTTCTTCCGGGACCAAGGGAGGCAGGTATGAACTGTTGGGGACGTGGGCTTGGGTGCTCCCAAGGGAAGGAGAAAAGAAGGTCCTGACTCTGTTGGAAGGCCCCAGCTCAAGGATGGAAACAAAATTCTCTATCTGAGGCTCATTATCCAGGAAGTTTACTCTGTGGTAAAAAAGGAATGAGGGGAGTCAATGGTGTTTGTTAAAGAAAACCTGAGAATAAGGTATGGTGTGGGTTTGGGCTGGTGAACAATTCTGGACTTAGATGTCCACAAATGGACTGGTATGCCCTGGTCCTTCTTTGCAGAGGTGCCTCTGGGCCTACTGATTGATCCTCTTGGGGATTATGGACAGCTGAGCCTTCAAGCTAAGATACCAAGCTTCCTTTGTTTGGCCAAAGATTTTTTTAAATACTCCCATGAGACCTAGGATTTAAAGCTTGTTAGTAACTAGAGCATTTGCCTTCCCCCAATCGGTCTATCTGTCTGTAGCAAGCACATCTTACATTGCAGCATCTCCAACAGGAAGATGGTAATAGCTGGGGAAGGGCTTTGCAGGAGATAAAAAGTGGGTCCTCTCTGGTTTACCTAGACTTAACCAAGCAAATGACAAGGGGAGGACAAAAAAAACACATGGTGCATGCTGGAAGTGAGAATAGCCGGCAATTTAATTTTTATCTCAATGTTCTTTAGATAGTTTGACAGCAGGAATTCTATATCACCCATTTTGGTTAGGAGGTGTCATGGTTAAGTTTCTGTTGCTGTGATGAAACACCATGACCAAAAGCAAGTTAAGGAGAAAAAGGTTTATTTGGCTTACACTTCCACACTGATGCGGAGGCCATGGAGGGCTGCTCAGGCTGCTTTTTTTAGAGAATCCAGGACCACAGGCCAACAGTAGACTGGGCCATCCGTAATCAATCACCAATCAGCAAAATGTCCTAAAGGCTTGCCTACAGCCAGATACTATAGAGATATTTTCTTAATTGAGGTTTCCTAAGATTTTATAATTGAGGTTTTCTCAGATGTTCTTAGCTTGTGTCAAGTTGACCTAAAACTATCCCGCACAGGAGATAACCACTCTCTTACTGTGATAAAGCAAAGATTTGCTCTTGTCTTTATGAAATATGCAATGGACTAAGAAGAAAGCTTTTCTCTCCTCGATTAATGTATTCAAACCACCCTTTAGAAGACACATGTCAAATTAAAATTGTGTGCTCACTAAGGAAATAGATCGCACTCATTAAAATAATTGTCTTAATTTGAGTATATCCTAGAATCCTAGGCAAAAGTGGGGTTACTGTGAGCCTCTCGGTTTTTCTTTAATGGTTGTTTAATCAACAGAAATCCTGTAGAGTAAGTTTTTACAAATGAGACTTCCACCCATGCCACAAGAGGAAGGCCAGGTTCTTTTCTGGGTTTTTTTTTCTGTTTTATATTAGTGTTTGTGATGTTAAAACAGTCAGTAAGCCATCAAATGGCCTTTCAGTTCTGTCATGCAGTTTCACAAGAGCACAGCTTTTTTAACCAACTGAAAAGAATGGAAATTCTCATTTATAGTAATCTTTAGAACTTCACTTTTCTCCTTTAGTTTTAGGCAGTCTCTGTAAAAAAGACCACCCATTTTTACCTACACAAGATACTAGCAGCGCACCACACACACATCTGGCCACCTCCCTACAATCAGGTACTAGAGTCAGGGATTTGACTGAATTGAGGCCAAATGCAAATATGACCGTCACACCCCGGAGTCACTTCTCAGTTACAACTCTAAGTTTTGAGAAGATAGTCTCTAAAGTTGGCATGTCAGATGTAAATAACTGGTTAAAGACAACTTGTTAGATTTGGTAAACTTTGGTTACTATTGTGTTAAAATTCCAGTATTCATGATTTAGAGTTGGACCTGAGCATATATGGACAGTGATGCTTTATTGGCTGCTATATGGCATCTGTAGTCTCTGAGCTGCCTGGATGTGATGGACTCATCTCTCAACAGTTCATCCAACCTACGGTGCGCAGGAGATACACGGAAGGAGGGGGCAGTGTGGCTGATATGAATTCTAGAAGAAACTGCATACCTAGGATTCGTAGCTTAAGCAAATTTTAAACAAATTCTCTTCAATTTAAAAGGCTTAAATGTCTACAGTGAAACTTCTAACCATTAAAAATGCATTTGGCATTTTGTGTGTGTCTGTTCAATTTACAATCACATGGTGTGAAGAAATTTCAGATAGCATTTTTCTTGAATGCTCACAGTATGAATTGAACTTAGTAACTAAAACTAAATTGCTTTAAAGTTTACTTTGGTGTTCCAAGAGGTCACAAAATGGTATATGTGATATGAAGTCTAAGAAACGTACCTTGAACTTTTCAAGTGAAATTGTTATTGCTATTGGTGCTTTTGAGACTGAATCTTGCTACATTTCCAGGGTGGCTTTGAACTCAGATCCTCTTGCCCGAGCCTCCCAAGTACTAGGACTACGGGCCTGTCACTACCACACCTGGAACTCAAAGTGACTATAATACTTTTTTCCCTAAACTTCTTAGAAAGAGCTCAGCAATTTTAAATTTTACCAGTAATACCTAAGAATGCCAGTTATCAGTAATAGTTACTTTCGGATGCCTGGTATTTTATATCTGATGTTTTATAATTCTGACTTAACTTTGTTGTACATGATTTGATAGTCCATCTAATTTACTATTTTAACAGAAGTCAAATACTTTTGCTTATTGGCCTTTTTAACTGCCAATTAGGAGATGATGGGTATATGTTATTATTAGAGTCTGGGTAAAGCCCAGCTCCTATCATACATGACACGGGCTGGTGTTGTATGAGGTAAGGCAGGGCAATGAGAAGTAGCTAATGATTAACTAGGTACCGATATTGGGTTCAGCAAAGGTAATGATACTTTGATAGTGCAGGGATTGTGGTAAGTTTAAGCATGGTTTAGTAATCTGTCAATATAGCAGGGTATTAAAAAGTATAGTTAAGGAGATTTTACTAATAAATTATAGAATGCAGATGGTGGACTGGGAGCCAGCTGAGTAGCATCTTGCTTGTGGTGATGGTGACTGACAACCTCAGAGTAGCAGCCTAGGCTGGAATTAGTGCATCGTGAATATGCCTGTTAGTGCCATCTACTCTCATCTAAACGAGAACAATACAGAGGAGGGGGAACACAGAGAACAGTGGTAGGCATTGCTAGGATACAGCCTGCCTCCCAAGTTCTACATCTGGCTGAAACATTATTCCAATCAAAATTACAATAAAACCTCAAATTCTTTATGGAGCTGACGCTACAGATGTGCTTTATTTATGCCATATTGGCTCAGGCAAGATTCGCCCTCATTGATGGCAGATCTGAGTCCTTTTTGCTTTGGGGTAACCTTTGGCACGAAGGCAGGGCCCCCAGGATGGCCCATCACGAAATACTGCTTGAGAGGACTAGATTAGAAGAAGGTAATAAGAGGCTGATGAGATAGGGCTCTGTGTACAGGCACAACACACACATCTGCGGCTAAGTTCAAGAAATGCCGAGGGTACACATTGAGTTACGCTACAGCCCATTCTCCTCCTGCCTCTTAATACATATTTTTCTCTCTTTTAAAAATTTTGTTCCCAAAGATCTATCTCCCTCAACCAGCCATTTGCCCCGACTCTGTGTATAAGCTGATGCTCAGCTGCTGGAGAAGAGAAACCAAGCACCGACCATCATTCCAAGAAATACACCTTCTGCTTCTTCAACAAGGAGCAGAGTGATGCCATCAACGCCTGACAACGTTCCTGTGGTCTGGATCCTCCCCGTGAGACCTACTGCTCACCCACATCTACGCCACTCCAGCCGGATGTTCAATGGACCCGAGAGACAGAGAATTAGTTACTCTGCCCTCTCTGTCCCTCACCTCCTCCACTACACTTTCCTGTTCCCCACCATTGACTCATATATTCTTTTTTACACGAAATAACTAAAAAAGAAAAAAATATATAGAGCAGATATTAGTAAAAGAAATGTTACTTGATATACCAAAGGTTTAGATAATGAAGACTAGAAACTCAGATAATTTATAAAGGTTATGCTTCTGTTTATAAGTGTGCAGATCCTACACTATGTTTTTTCTTGTCACTTTCTGTAAAAAATACCTTTAGAAAGAAAAACTTGAAGAATATGAATGTCTTGGGAAGCATGAGATTAGGCTTAAGGAGAATACTTAGTTGTCATGAAGAATTGCAGGACTTGGCATTCCACAACTAATGGGTGATTTTCTGACTTGTATGTGACTCTCAGATCTCTCTATGTCTCTGCCTCTGTCTGTCTGTCTGTTTGTCTGCCTGCCTGCCTGCCTATCTATCTATGTATCTATCTGTGTATCTATCTGTGTATTTACCTGTGTATCTATCTATGTATCTATGTATCTATGTATCTATGTATCTATCTATCTATCTATCTATGTATCTATCTGTGTATCTATCTGTGTATCTATCTATCTATCTATCTATCTATCTATCTATCTATCTATCTATCTATCTATCTATTTATCTATGTATCTATCTATGTATCTATGTATCTATCTATCTATCTATCTATCTATCTATCTCCTCAAAGTGAGTGGCATGCATTTAAAGAGTTATACCTTGTTTCTTGAAATTAATGTTTTCTTCAATCATGACCAGAGATCATGACCTACCTATGAAACAGGGCTTATGGGTAGAAAGAAGTAAGTGACTGTTGTAAGTCTGAAAGAACAGTAGGAAACAGAAGGGAAAGATTCTCAGTAGACTGTGGTCATAGAAAGGGGGGTCCTTAGAGGATGACTAGCAAGTGTATTGTTTGTTGTTCATGTGTGAGAGTCTTCACCTGTGTGTTTTAGTGACAAGTTGACTTTAATCAGTAAAGCCTAGCATTTTGATATTTTAATGGTTGCTTTTTTGGTTTCTTCATCTAGTTCTACTTCTTTCAATATGTGATGCTTCTGTTGGGATTGTAGGCTAGGGTTTTAACTTCTTAGACATAAGTATCCAATGTCATGTCTAACATACAAGAGATATGATTGCAGTGTTCTCAAAAGGTTGGCCAAGACCCCTAAAAGAAATTATAGGAAGACTGATTTCTACTCTTTACTTGGGAAAATATGGGAGTAAAGCATACACAGGTGAATGGGCTTCCCCAGAGATGGGGGGTCTCTCATTTCTGAAAAGTTTCAGATACTAACTGAAGAACTGTGGAAGGAAGAGGTTCTTGACTACTGGATATATATGGGGTAATAAAAGGATGGCCATTCAGGGTTACTGAAAGTGCTTTTGCAGGCAGTAAAGCATGAGGTTCTGGCCATGAAGAACTGTTGCACAGTCAAGGAGGAGTTGTCTTAGAGCAGATCCTAAGTTTTCATCCTTTATAGACTCTAAGATTCAGCAGAAACCTAGACTACAAACCCTTAAATCCCATAGAGAAAAACCAAGAAAAGATTACCAAATAATCTTCCCAAGCTGGGGTAAAATAGTGGTGTCCTGCTTCTGTCTACCCAGTCAGCTTGCTCCATGGTCTCTTAGAAATCTGAGAGCTTCTTGGCTCAGCCTTCAGCATGGCTACAAGGACACAGCATGGGTGTAGCTCTTAGTCTTAATTCATAGATACCATTTTCTCAGAGCAAATTTATCTCTCCTTTTCTATCATTCTCAACTTTCATCTTTCCTAAGACTAACTTTGATGGGAGAGGTAGGAGAGAGCATCGGGTTGGGAACTCTGCCCCTCTTTCTGCCTCAAGCTAAATTTGCCATCTTCCCAAGTCTTGCTATCTCTCTGAATTTGTTTCCTTATCTGTCTCACAAGAAATTCGATTTAGATGATCTAGTAATCTCATGGAGTTCTGCCATGTTTTGTGCTCGCTGGAGGACTAGATTTTTGGTTGATGTAGGTTCAGTTTCTGCTCAGAAAATTGTGGTCAGTGATAGCGATCCTGAGACACATCGTTTACGTAACATGGTCACCTGCATTATATCTGCTTTAGAGTGAACCGGACTTCTTTCTCTTATCTCTAGTGTCAGACATGTTTCTTGTCTATCTACTCTTCAGGATTCTGCCCCTAGTCCACTGTATTCCTTTAAACATGAAATTTCCAGGACTTTGCTTTATGGAACTAATCTATTCCAGATGGCTGTCAAATATGTATCATCATGTACAGACACTTTTTTTTTTTTTTTTTTTTTTTGGTATGAAGAAGGCTCCACCTTCTGGCACTGAAACCTTTGTATTATAAACACAGGTTTAGTTTTTATTTACAGTAATAGAGTTTAGCAGTACAGGTCTGAGTGACTGACTGTAGTAGACAATAAGGGCTTACTCTAAAGACTTACTCTGTAGGCAGGTAATGCTCAAATCTAAATTAGAGAAATGAAGGTAGACTTTGGAAAAGAAATCAGAAACAGACGAGAAACTGTGGGCTATTATTATTTCCCCAAGGTATTCATGATCACAATATATATGAACTGTGTATGTCAAGATGTCCTTTAGACTGTCATATTTCAATTCATAGCTTTGTTGACGAATACATACTTTAGCCAGGTCCATTTATTTTTTTAGTGTCGGGGATCACAGCCAGAGCTAACATTTGCTAGGTATGGATTCTGTCATCGATCTATAACCTAGTATGTATGTTCAAATCTTGATCTGTTGACTAAACAAATATGTAACCGAGCCATGTATGTGACCTGGAGTGGACATGAGGAGAGCATGCATAGTTGGAGCTGGGGAAAGATCCTCTGGGAATGCTCAGAACTGTATAACAAAAGAGGGCTGTACGCAAGTGTGTGAATAGCATTTTTCAAAAGTGGTTAGATGAATGTGTGTGCGTGCATGTGGATGGATGGAGAGGATTGGGAGAAAATGAAAAAGAAGGTACCATAGAGAGAGGCAAGGAATGGTTATGAGGAAGACACAAGGTGAGGCAAGTCAGACAAGGTAGAGGCAAGGCTGTCTGGAGGCCATGAAATCAAAGCTGATCCATGGAAAGAGATCGGAAAGAGGCTAGAAAAGTGGCTTTGAAAGAATGGAGGGAAGGAAAAGGAGAGATGCTGGGTGGGGCCCTGGGTTTATTAAATTGCTGGTGGTACACCACGGACAATGCAAGGGATTTTTGTGGGGTCAAGGAAGGGCATGGTCTTTATGGATATAGAAACCTGGAGCCACCAGATCCATCTCAGGGGAAGAGGATACCGAAGGCCGTTGGCTCTCCTGTGAGTTTTAGACCACATCTAGTGCTGGGGACAAGCCAGTACTGTCTGTGCATCAGATTTGGTGTTCCATGTGCTGTTTGGGCATGAAGTTCTTGGAGGGTTTGGTACTTACTAAATCCACTTTCAATACTGCTCATCATTGCTTGGTCTAAAATGGCCACAGCAAACATGGAAACAATAGATGTAATCTAGACAATACTCCGTTTTGTCCAGTCTTTTGACAGAGGGGTGTGTCATATTGGAAACATGTTCGTCAGTTTCCCACCCAGGCATCCCACAAGAACAGCAAGATGTGGGCTTAGGCCATATGTTTTAAGTAAAGAGGAGATGGGAGGGCGTGTCAGGATGAAGGGAATACAAGATGTTCTAAAGACATGCACTAGAAAACCGAACAGTGTCTGGTTTCATCCAGTACAAAATGAAAAAAAAAAAAAAAAAAAAAGCAATACACTGGTTATTGCAACTTTGATCCTAAGTTGAATTCCAGGGCCTGGCATTTGCAGCATAGTCTTTTTGTTTTGTTTTGTTTTGAAGCCTATGCCCGTGGGCACTGTGTGGGGTAAGCCCCTGTTTTGGCAAGATGCAGATTCTGGTCTACTCTGGGAAAAAACTTCTTGAAGTTTTCTATTCTGGAAACATAAATGTCATTGGCCCTTGGTGAATTAATTGGAATCCTAAGTTAAGAAGAAAGTAGGCTGGCAGGAAAAGACTGGGAAGGGACCATTTAGTTGCCCCAAGTTTTTCATAAATTTTTATTTTGCAATTATCTGAGACTTGAAATAAGTTACAAAAGAATCAGTAAAAAATAGCCTTACCCTGGATCTAGTTTTCTCCCCACTGAAGATAATTTTAGTCTATTCTCTTCCACTGAAACCATGGTTTACTTGGAGCCATTTTCAAAACTAAACTCTAGGCCTGACTTGTCTTTCACCCATTTTCCTACCTTGTACCCGTTTACTCACTGGATGTTATTAGCCTTTGTAGGTTTGTAACCTGGCTTTGGTGGCATACAGGATAAAGGATTCTATCTGGATATTACTCTACAAATGAGGGAAAACATCCACTTGACAAGCTCTTTTATCAGTGAACAACACTCCACCTATTTGCTGAATCCCTCTTCAATTAGAACTCAACATTGCCGGACCCAGAATGGCCACAGGACTCATGAGCAATGCTTAGCTCCTCAGTTTGGCACCCCAAAAATCCAAGAATAACCAATGAAGTAACAACATAAAAGGCTTTTAAGTGGAAGGGAATTCTAAGCAAAAGAACGGAACTTTTGTTGGTGACAAGAGGGGTCTAGGATAAAGCAGTACTTTAGTCAAGAATGAACTGGTACTGAATAGAAGCAGGGATAGTTTGTGTCTGCAATATGACAAATGTAAACCCCTAATGTGAGGTTAAACACTATCTTTGGAGTACCAGAGAGGCTTCATTTGCTTAATGGTTCATCCTTAATTATTATATCAGCTGCTAAACTAAATGCAAACACAGCAGCTTCCAGGGAAAAATTTGAGACTCTAATTTTGTAGACTTTGGGTTTTCTGTTGGACATTTTTTTTTCTGCTGCCTTTCTTAAAGGATATAGGATCAGAAATGTCTGTGGCTTAGGAAGTTCTAGGCACACAAGTAAATATTTTGTGAATGTTATGTTTTGAATGAATAAAGTATGGAAAAATCATGTATCACATGTGTTAATTTGGGGAAGAAGTGCTTTATAGCATAGAGGGCTTATTTTCACTTAAAAAGGAAAAGGAAAAAAGTGCCCTCAGGCAGTGTACAGCCTTGTATACTTTTATTGGGAAAAACAATCAGGCAACCATGCAAGGTAGTTTTTATATGTTACTAGACCAAAGGCAGTGAGGGAGAGAGAGAGGGTGGGGGTGGGGGGCCAGAAGACTCTGGCTCCAAAACTCAGCTCCTCTGAAAAGAAGCTGTTTAGTTTCTCCCACAGACACCTTACAGGTTTTACAGGAGAGCAGATCTGAGTTCCAAGGCTGATCTGAAAGCTGTGCATCAAGAAAATATGTCTTTCAGTGCAAAGTGGTTCTTTGCTATTTATGGATTCACATCTTCTTGCCCCATGTCCTGTTCCCGAGGGCCGACTTCCTGCAGCAATAGGGTGGACTCTTCTACGAGGAGACAACTCTGGGTATTTTTCAATAGCCTGTGGTGGGTAATGTGTTTTGTCAGGGGCTAAATAGCAAATGGACTTAATTTCTGCTCAAAACAGTCACAGTCATTCTGAAATGGACACATAGAAATCCTCTGTATTAGAAAAAGGAACGGGGTGTGGTGCCGTTGTGTATTTTCTTTATTTATTCCCTGTAAGTCTGTCAGATGATACATTGTGAATCCCAGTGATTAAAGAGTCATGCTACTGATGCAGTCTTCTTTCCGTCTCAGCACTAACAGTTCTTCCTTACACCATGGTAGAGTAGTGAAGAGACACGGGGAAAGAGCTGGGGTAGGTGTATGTAGCCATGCTGCATGGACGTGTTTATCGGACAGAGGGTCGTGTGACACAAGGCTTCTGTTAGCTATCAATTGACAGCTAACCCACACGGCCATGTCTCTGACATAGTAGCAACCTTGTTTTATAGCTTCATGTTATTGGGCCAGTTCTGGGAACCTGCTCACACCCTGCCACGGCTTAATGGTGAATAACACGGCGTCTTTGCACACTCGTACACAAACACACAGACAAGTCATTCCTGTGTCTCAATATGCGGGTCATTATTTGAGGACGGAAACTATGTCTATTCAGTTTTTCATTAGCAACTTGCATGGGTTTGGTTAAGTTGCAGAGAACGAGAGAACTGTTTTCCGTGTATAGTTTTCTATTCATTTCCTATTTGAAGGATTCACATCTGTTAATCCTCTTCTAGAGTCTGCATCCCACACAGGGTAACACATGAGCATTTACCATCAATGAATTGGGTACCATTCTGAGTTAGTTTTGAGCCAGTCTGCATGCATTTGTTTTTAAAGGGAAGAAGGTTGAAAAATATAAACAAGAGAAACTACACAGCCCTAATGCGTTAGTCCTGTCTGCAAATTAGAGGCCGTTAACTCTGGGGACATTTCTAAGAACTAGGAACAGAGCTTTGCTATTTGAGCAAAGGATAGATGTCCCATCCTTACCTATTGTAGTGCAGAAAGAAAAGAGGTCAGTGTCCAAGTTTAGGGGACAGACAGATTTATTACATGGAGCACAAATAAGGAGTGTTGACTACACCTGCTCAACCCATACCAAAGCCTGCCAGCGGTAGGTAGACTCACTGTGTGCTATGATGTTCTGGTACCCAACAGAAGAAGCCCTTGAACAACACAAAAACAAAAACCAACATTCACCTATGAATTAAAATATATTTCAATTGTTCAGGGTTGTGACTCTCTATGGCAAATTGCTTTTAAAAGAAAACATTCTAGATTCACAGTCCAGCCCATCCCTTGACGGCCACAGAGCTTTGGAAGCAGCAACTTCAGTAGAACAAAAGGAGGAAGACACCCAGATTTCCTCGCTGGGCTAGGATGGAAGTGATAGAGGAGAGGCTTTCTCTGAACTCTTCTGGGTCTCATCTAACTAACTCAGAGCTAGTTCTACACCGGTTCTCAAGTGAGACTGTAGTGAGGTTGAACCCCTGGCTGACACACGCAACCTCTTGATGCCGTAGAGCTTTCAAAAAAAAAATTTTCAAAATAAACCTTGAAATGTGTAAATTGAGTTTGCAGTTTTGTGGTGGGCCACTTTGATGGCTACCCTAAGGTTCAGTGTGGATACCCCTGTCCCACCCTAGACCCCAAGCTCTCCCATTTGTTTTTTAAACTGAACTTTCTTTGGAAGAGCCACATGGTTTCCCCTGTTCTTTTACATGCCGTTTCTGAACGCCAGGGTTTGAAAAGGATCATTTGGGTGTAGACTCTCAAGGTCAGGGATTTTTTTTTTTCCCCCAAGGCTTTAGAAAATTTTTTAAGTCAGCATCCTGGAAGAACAGCTGAACTGATCAATTAAATTTTCTTAGGTTTTAGCAGTTGGTATCACTAACCAAAACACATAGATTAAAATCAAGAAAAGGTGGTAGAGGTCATTTAGGAACAGAGCTATTCATAGGAAGCACAGCTTTGGAAGAGGCATAAAGTTTGTTCGGTCATAGTAAGTTCACTCAATGTTAACTATCTATATGTAGCGAAAGCTGGAATGACGATTATAAAAGCTGCTCTAGGTTCTTTTATGAGAACTGAATTTAATAGAAATTGGGAGTTCCCTCTCTCATTACCTAGCCCCACCCCCTCCAAAGTCCCCCACCCCCAACACACACAAACAAAGCCCATTACAGCGGCCTGACAGGCACTGAAAGAGATGGCAGTATCTATTCCTTTAGTTCTGAGATGCTCTGGTTTTCATTCCACACACAAGAGCTTGAAATTGCTAATTTACCCGTGAATCGACATAAATAAAACTAAATGAAATCCATATTCTCTTTCTCAAAGACGAAAAGGATCAGAAGGTGGATCTACGCGTCCTAAGAAGCAATATTGGACTAAGGCTCTGCCACTCCAGCCTCTCCCAGCGTCCCTCTGAAACCTCCAGCTCAGCTCCCCTCGCCACACTCCGAACCCCGCCTACAGTGACACCCACGGTCAGCCGGCTTGAGCTGACTGGGGGCGGGGACTGCCTGGATTGGCTAGGACGCCTGTGTCACGTGGCTCCGCCCCTCGGCCTATCTCACCTCACCCGGTCTGGGCGTGGAGAGAACTTGCCGAGCTGCGATTGGTGAGCCTAGCGCGGGGGACGATGACGCAGGAGAGGTGGGGCCTGTCTGAGCCTTGATTGGTCGGGGTGCTCATGGTCACAGATCATGGTTCGGGCTGATTGCTCCTGAGAACCCAGGCTCCGCTGCACGGCGTGGAAGGATGCGGAAGGTGGTTTTGATCACAGGGGCGAGCAGGTGAGGTCTCCTATGGAACTCCGGAGGCTAAGTTCTGGGGTCGGTGACTCACTTCGGTGGGGTCCGCACAGACACCATTCCGCCCTTCTCTGGCTTTCTAAGAGGTGTGGTCCTGCCTGCCTCACTGGGTGCTCGGTGACTGGCGCTTTGAATTAAACATGACAATGGAAAGGAAAACTATACCGCCAGTGATTGATCAGCCTGGCCTTGTTGCTGACCCTATGCTCTCAAGGGACCGTCAGTCTCCGGAGAGTATTTAGTTGTAGGCACCCACAGTTCCCTTTAGCCCTAAACAGGCTGTGGTGTCTTATACTCCCGGTGTTTAAATTAACTTTAGGACAACAGTGGAATATCATCCCTGCAGCATATTTCACACACTCTCCCCAGAACTATCGGTCTCTTGCATCTATGGCTTATGCTAATAAAGTTGCCAGTTCAGTTATTCCAGGCTTGCCCATTTGACCCTTGACCGGCTTTATTGCCAAGTAGACTTACCATTTGTCCAGGAAGAAATATGTGTGGAGGATTCCCCCAGCTGGTTACATTGATGTTTCCGAGGAATTAATACAGGATTTGCTACACGCCAATTCGGCCTGTTTCACTGATCCAGTCACATCTATATTAACCGAGTCAGTGTAGATGGGGTCTATCTTGGGATTTTTTTGTTAGTGCGCACTCCCGGCTTTAGGTCAACAGGTTTTTGGTGGATCTTATGTGGAAAGTGCCTATAGAAGTCAGGCCTGATTTTGTGTGATTTTGATAGACTGTGGTGTGTGCAAACTTATACTGAAGGTCTGACACTGGAAATAAGGATGAATAGGTCCAAATACGTTTGATCCTTTGCTAGCAGGGCCACCAGATTGTGTGGGTTCTAGACTCACTTTGGGGTTCCCTTCACTGGCAGTCTGCATGAGAGCTTGTTATTACCCAGGATGGCATTGCTGTCAGCAGTGGGCCCCATCTGCTGGACACTTCCATGTTACTCTTTCTGACCCAGTGTATCTAAAGCCTCTGAGCTCCGCTCTTCTCTGCTTCTCTGTCTTTGGCTCCACAAGATTGCTATTTCTACTTTTTGTCTACTTGCATTGAGGGCTTTTTCTTACTGTTGGTTACTCTGATTTAGTAGTTGACAGGGATTCAACCTCCTGCTGTGTTACTCTGCATTCTCCTGGGGGGAAAACCAAAACAAAACAACAACAGAAAACAACCTCAAAACCTTACTTACTGGGATTTATAGGCCTCCTGATAGCAATGGTACTAAGGGATGGTGAGAACCCTTGCCTTGGAGGGACCCAGGCAGCACAAGAAAATGGGCACAAAACAAACAACTGATAAAACCCTCTTTACAGAATTTGCTGGGGATATAGTAAATCACACCCTAACAGGTACTCTAAGCCTCACTTACTGTGTCTTTGAACTCTATTTGAGGGGAGCAACTGGATGTTGCTTATCAGCATGGCTTATCAGGAGGGATTCCTTCTTCATATAATGTTTGGGTGTCTTCTATCTGCATGGGCTTCCCATTGGAGTTCGTATCCACACAGTCAGTTTTCTGAACCAGACACATCGGCCTTCATTTAACACCGTTTCCGTGAACTCACGCTTGTGCCTGAATTGTCCTTTCAGTGGCATTGGGCTAGCCCTGTGCGGCCGGCTGTTGTCCGAAGATGATGACCTTCACCTGTGTTTGGCGTGTAGGAACCTGAGCAAAGCTAGAGCTGTTCGAGATGCCCTGCTGGCCTCTCACCCCTCCGCCGAAGTCAGCATTGTGCAGATGGATGTCAGCAGTCTGCAGTCGGTGGTCCGGGGTGCAGAGGAAGTCAAGCAAAGGTGAGTCTCTTTTGGAGAGATTGCTGTGTATCACAAAATTAGTCAAATGAGAAGGAGCAGGAGAATACGGAAAGGTAATGGGTATAGTTGTAAAACGAGTTTGCTTTCTTATGTGGTAGTGTAGCATGTCATTTACTCAAACTGAACCGGACAGGAAATATGGAAAGGTAATGGGTATAGTGTTGAGGGAGTTTGCCCATAATGACATTAGAGCCCTGAGAACTTGGAAATAACCCTTCTCAGTTGGCAAAAGCAAATAGATCTGTATTCTGCTGCATTGTGTCCTGTTAGAACGCATACAAAATAGTGATGCTATGATGCTGTTTTATCCAGAGAGAGACGCGACGGCAGTCCTTTCATTTTTGAATAGACTAATGCTGCTGCTGGATTGAAACCAGAGCTAAGTCTCCACACTTTACTAAGCATTGCTTCTTTGTGCAGAGCAAAATAAGTTGCTATTACTAAAGTTTGTAAAGTAGATAATGGGGTAATTAATCTGAGGTCCCATTGGCTTCACTTTCGTGACAGATGGTAGCTAAAGCAGCCGCAATTTCATTACTTAAAGTAACCATTTTAATAATTTGAACCATATGTTTGTTGTATGATCAAGAAATACTGATGCATAATTGATATTGTCAACCAAGTGTATATTTCAGAGTCTGGTGTTATTAGCTGTGGCTCCTGGGTTACATAGAAGACAGGATTCTGGGAGACACTCTGAGCAGGAATGTTGCCAGAGCATCATGGGAGCAGGTACCACCTGCCTTGACCCCACTTCCAAAGGGGTGTACTTACATTAAGGCTTATGAAGTTTCAAAGCTGAAAGAAGCTCACCCAAGTTTGGATTTCTCGGCTCCTCCATGGCATGTATTCCAGAGCAAAGCCACCAAGAATACATAATTCCCCTACATTTATGGTTTTAGGGTATGAGTGTGACCTTTAATCAGTTTACGATGTGTAGATCCCGGCCATGAGCTTTGAGTGGTTTCCACTGGGTTTTCTGGTTTGGTAGATCCCCTGGCCATCCAGATTACAGCACTGATGGGTCATGTCAGACCTGTTGGACATTGTGTGACTTTAACTTGCTGACTTTGGCGGGCTGGTATGAACTGGTAAAAAGACCAGAAGAAAAAGGGGTGTCGAGGGTACTTCAGTGCTTGATTGGTGGGCTGCAGTTGGATTTCTGTCTAGAGATTTCACTTCAAAGCCCATTAAAACCATCCTGAGCAAAGATACTCAGGTGTCCACTGTGGCTAGAGACACTGCTGAGAAAGAGCCATTGTAACCCACATTGTTACATTGTAACCACATTGTTACATTGTGGCAGTTTTCATCGGTTTGGAAAAAGTTTCTCAGTCCTGGGGCCTTCTGCGTTCTGGAGGTGGAGTGCAGTTTTGTCTCATCTTTTCTAACAATGCCTTTTTTTTTTTTTTTTTTTTTTTTTTGGTATTTTACTTGCAGGTTTCAAAGATTAGACTACTTATATCTGAACGCTGGGATCATGCCTAATCCACAGCTAAACCTCAAAGCATTTTTCTGTGGTATCTTTTCAAGGTAATTTTCAGCCTAGATCAGTGGTCCTAAACCTGTGGGTGGAGACTCCTTGTGGGGAGGGGTGCATGAGCCTTTCAGAAGGGGTCTCATATCAGATACCCTGCATTCCAGATATTTACATTACAATTCAGAACAGTAGCAGAATTACAGTTGTGAAGTAGCAATAAAATTTATGGTTGGAGGTCATCATAACTTGAGGAACTGTGTTACAGGGTCACAGCATTAGGAAGGCTGAGAACCACTGTTGTAGGTGAACTGAGTGCAAGGAAGGTGTTCATTTTGTTGCCATGGTTTTGCCTCTTCTGTGTATGTTGAGCTGGGGAATGATGAGAAAGATGAAGAGAAACATAAAGGAGGAATTGGGATAGTCATGGAACTCTGCATGTGGACGGGGTTATTTTTTTTTTTTTTCTAATTTATTTATTTTATGTATGTGAGTACAAAGTTGCTGTCTTCAGACACACCAGACGAGGGAATCAGATCTCATTACAGATGGTTGTGAGACACCATGTGGTTGCTGGGAATTGAACTTAGGACCTTGGAATTAAAAGCAGTCAGTGCTCTTAATTGCTGAGCCATCTCTCCAGCCCTGGTCATGGTTTTCATAATGGTCTAGGTTTTTGGAACATTCCCTATCATCAGATGGTTCATATTGATAGGG
This sequence comes from Micromys minutus, assembly GCF_963924665.1. Lineage (NCBI taxonomy): Eukaryota > Metazoa > Chordata > Mammalia > Rodentia > Muridae > Micromys > Micromys minutus. The sequence continues at coordinate 71,776,890 of NC_137969.1, forward strand.
CTGAAGGTTTGGGTCTTGTTATCTTTCTAGATAGGACAGCATTCTTAGAGAGCCTCCAGCATCTGGGAGGCAGCCTCACACGACGCCTGGCTGTGTGTCAGGAACTAGGAATACAGGAAACTAACGTCTGCCTGAGAGATTCTCGATACACAAGAGTATAGTGGCTTTCAAAGCTGTCTAACCACAGCCAAACTCAGAAATATGAGTGTTTGCAACCCAATGCATTAATTCATAGAGATTTTTTTAATGCAGGAGACCTGCTCACTTTCTTTTTACTTTTCTTCCATGAAAACAAAACATGCATCCGACCCACTATTAAACTGACCTCACAGCCAGACACTCTGTTAATGTGTTTGATGCTCTTAGATTTCCTAGTGAAAAAGACAACCTGGTTAACTTCTTTTCAGTAATTAAACACACTCAGTATGGGTGACAGTTTACGTTTAATCTGACTGGGTAGCTGGGGCAGGAAAGCATGTTAAGTATGCCTGTGAATTTGGGGGAAGAAGCATTTAATATATCACTTAATACAAATGTCCAAGAAATTGGTAATTTGTCATCTATAGAATCAAAGTGTGTGTGTGTGTGTATGTATGTGTGCATGTGCTCATGTGTGTGCGTGCGCGTGTGTGTGGGTGTAACATCTTTGGTATTTTCAGTTCAAGGAGCTTTAAAAAGTCACACTACTGTCTTTTGTTGTTTCAGAAATGTGGTTCACATGTTCTCCACAGCAGAAGGACTTTTGACCCAGAATGACAAGGTCACTGCTGACGGGTTCCAAGAGGTGTTTGAAACCAATCTCTTTGGCCACTTTATCCTGGTAAAAAGTCTGGGGTCATACTAATTCCAAACTTATTACTGTGATCCTGAGGGCGTGCATGCACATATTACTGTTCTGTGAAGCTTGTTAGTTGACGGTTAGCATTAAATCTGCTTACATAGAGAATGGGGGAGGTAGATTGGGACACACAGGGTCATTTAAAATCAACTTACATAGCAGTATAAAGGCACATTGGTTCTGTTGTAAGTAGATCTATAAGCTGGGCTTGGCAGCACATAGCCTGCGATGGTAAGCGTGCTGCTGTCATTAACACTGACACGTAGTTGACTTTTCGTTATCATGGTTTCTTCTTCAGCCTCCATACTTGAAAGTACAATTCTACATGCATAAAAGAGCCATCATTAGATGTGTGGCTCATCTCGTGTGTTCTGGGGTGTTGTCTGGCTCACTCTCGTGGTGTGGCTTTAATATAGAGAGTAAGTGGTCAGCCAGGATGGCGTTATAGCTGATTGGTGCTGGGAGAAATTTGGTGCTGGGTTCGCCTGCATAGAACCTGTACCTGTTGTTTCTAACCTCTTTTCTTTGATCTCAGGTCTCTTAATTAGACCTCAATGAGTCCTACCATGTAGTTATTAGAATTGGAATGTGGAAAACTAGTATGGACCAATCATTAAATGAGTGAGATAAATATTTAGTGCATGTATGATAGCCTCAGGTATTTTCTTAAGAAAACATAGAAAAGTGTAATATGAATATTGTACTCTCTTTTGTATAAACAAGAAAAGATTTATATGTATATATATATGTGTGTGTGTATGTGTGTGTATGTATGTGTGTGTGTATAATTTTTTACATGGATTATATGTATAAAATTTATATATATATATGATTTACATATATAAAAATATATATTTATGTTTTTATGTGGATTAAAATGAAACAGAGAACTGGTTGCCATTGATGAACTTGGGAACCAGGATGTTAAGAGTGAGTGGAAGATTCATATTTTATTCTCTCACTTTAATACTGTTTGGGTTTTAGTGCTACAAAGTATCACATTCTTAATGACACTGACCTACTAAAACACCAGGCTAGCATAGGGTTCTTATCCGATCTTTTCTTACATAACTCTAGAGAGATCCATCATCTAATGTGTTCTTGATCTCCTTAGAATCCTCTCCCGTTCCTTTGCCGTCTTTTTGAATTATTAAATAAGATAGTCATTGAGAAGTGGCGACTCACGCCTACGCTGAGATAGGAGGATAGCTGCAAGGCCAAGTCCATCCAGGGTTACAATATGAGGAGCCCCTTTCTTAAACAGACAAACAAACAAACATAAAGTGGTGATGATAGAGATTAACTCATTAATAATACCTATAGTCTAATATTTACAAAGTTAAGTTGTTAGGAAAGCAAATGAGAGCTGTGTTCATGGGGCAGACATCACAGGTGTCCTAGCATGCCTTTGTCTATGAAGACTTCACATCAGGGGGTTCAGAATCCACTTAGTATTACAAAGCTATGATTGCAGTGCCTTCTTCTTCATCACATTTAGGAATCTGACCAGATTCCATAAAACACAAACTTGACTGCATGGTTCATGTGTAAATGAAGAAATGGATCCCTTTCTAGGTTGGCTAGCGTATAAAAACGATGACCAGACACTAAGCGTGGGGATCCTTTCTGTGACAGACTCCGGATGGACTCTTGCGCATTCTATACTCGGTTTCTTCTTTCACCTGCATTTTATATCAGTGCTGTGAGAACCTAATGACACAGTTCTGCTCAGTTATTAAGTAAAGCCTATACTAAAGTTGCCAGTTTTATCAATTCTCGTTATCAGCTCTGGGGCTCTGTCCAGAGCATCACATTACATTCATAGTCAAGGCTCCTTAGGTCCTTTGTTCTGGAAGTCTCACAGGCCCGCTTTAGTTTGATGGCCCTGACAGTTCAGGCTTGCCACCCTAGCATTTCATAGACTGTGTCTCGGTGAATTGTTCTGCTGTTTGTCTCACAGTGAGATGGTAGAAGGTTTTTGGAAAGACTGCAGACATAACGTTTCTGTCTCATCACCTCATATCCAGATTGCATATTCCAAGGCAAGGGTATGTTTGTCATATGCTTATAATCCTGGCATGTGGGTCATGGAGGCAGGAAGAGAGTTCAGAGCTAGCCTGTGCTACAGTCACTGAGATGCATAGTGAAAGCCTGGCTCGGAATAATGACTACAGAGTCCGTGACCTTTCCACGTTGACCTTGCTCACCTGCCTTGAGGTGGCTTGTCAGGCTTCTCCGCTGTGAAGTCATGCTTCTGTCTCCGTAGTGAGGTGTTCGGAAGACTCTTGCTGTGTGTAACCTACACCAAGGGGTTTGAACGTCACCTTTTTAAAGATGGATTATCTACAGAAATTTGTTGGAATTTTTCTATCAGGAAAATTTCTCACTTCCATTTTTAAACTCAATTCATTTGGTATTCATGTGGAATCATGGTTATATATTTTATATACCAGAGTTTTTTTATTTTAAAATGATACCCCTCTCTTTAGTCTCTGTAACATATATTATATGTTATATATGGCATAGGATGGTAATTAGATGTACTTACTTGACCATCTATACCACTTTTTCTTTATTTTCTTTTTTCATTTTAAGATGGAAACCAAGACAAACTGTTACTAGAAATGAGAATATGGGTTCTTGTTTCTCTGTAGATGTTAAGAGCTCCAGGCCCTCTCAGCTAATAAACCATGGAGATACATGTGTGCATATTAGCTCATAGCTGTATACATACTTATACATATAAATAGTTTCTCTAACATGAAGAAACATTAATGTCTGTAGCCCTTCTAGCTTCTTACTCTTGCAACAGTAAAAAACCTGTTCCTTGCTACCATATCCCTACCCATTTACTTGTTGAATTCCAGTATACATAGACAGAAGGTTTAAATGGTTTAGCACACAGCCCTAGTAGATCATGATACCATTTATTCTGAGTCTTCTTCATTTAGATTCGGGAACTGGAACCACTTCTCTGCCATGGGAACAACCCCTCTCAGCTCATCTGGACATCCTCTCGCAACGCAAAGAAGTCTAACTTCAGCCTTGAGGACATCCAGCACAGCAGAGGCCAGGAACCCTACAGCTCTTCCAAATATGCTACTGACCTCCTGAATGTGGCTTTGAACAGGAATTTCAATGAGAAGGCAAGGCCTGCCCCCGAGACGCAGATGTGAACAGTCAGTTTCCTGGGAGAGAGATAAGCAGCATTCATCCTTTTAGGAATAGGCCGTTTGTTCACTGTTCTGCCTTCTTTAAGAACTCTGATCCCCTGCTAATAGAACGGCGCTTGGTAACTCCAGTACAGCCACTAAGGACTTTTAGTGCTGTCCATATCTGTCTGCGTGTGTTATTTAATGCCTTCCCCACTGCAGCTAGGTGGCTCTCACTATCCCAGTTTTCAGATGAAAACACTCACATTTTGAGAAGTTGAGTCGTATACTCTAAGGTCATATGATGCTTGGACTTTGTGTACTGAGCCTCAGACCTCCAAGCCTCTGTTATGCTGATGACTAAAAGGCAGTCAGTAGTTATAAAGGCTGTGATGGGGCTCCGTAGCTCTGTCTCTCTGAGCTGACCGATTGCAGGGCATTTATATAAATGAGAAGATGCCTCTTATCAGTCATGCTAGCTCCTAGTGACCACAGTCACCTGGAGTCACTGCCACTTTGAGTGAACTGATTGCCCAGGTCCAAAATCTTAACTAGATTCCTTGTCTTTCCCGTTGGTATTCTCTGGTTGTCATTACAGCTTGGGGTCAGAGTGTTGGTCCGACTATGGGTTTCCTTCTAACATCTTGAGATCTTTAGAATTTGTCACAGCTGCTCTAAGTCCTCCTTCCAGAGGGCAGGGACAAGCTGAATTAGTTCCATATTAGTTCCATTAGTTTCATAAAAAGCTCTGGAATTTTTTTTTGACATTTTAGTTCTCAACTAAAATATGGGATTTGTTTTCAGCTCATGATTTATCTTTCTCTGTGTCCCAGGAGAGAAAATCTTAGATTTACATTGGGGGATTCCATCTGAAGCCTTTAAAATGACTTTTTCCAAATTTTTGGTTTACTTTTTTTTAAAAAACAGATTATCATTATTTTGGTATTTTTGGTGCTGGGGACCAAGCCCTGGGCTTTGTACTTGGTGCAGTACCAGTTGAGGTAGAGCTCAGTTCTTGCTAACTTTTGCTTCCTGATCCCTGTAAGTGATTTTAGACTTAAATGGTCCTACTAAGCAGCAAGGGCAGCTGAGAGTCCAAACTTGCCATTCCCTGGATTTCTGGCTCATATGTGTGTCTTGTATTAACAAGCATCCCTGAACTAAGTCAACTTGCATCAGATGAAAATCTCTGGATGACTCTCCTCTGTGCTCCCAGGGTCTGTATTCCAGTGTGATGTGCCCGGGTCTTGTAATGACCAATCTGACGTACGGAATTCTGCCTCCCTTTATTTGGACCCTGCTTCTACCGGTGCTATGGCTCGTAAGTGGCAAACCGTTATTTTCTTAATACGGAGTTATGAGAGTGAAGAATTCAGCTCGTAAGGGACAGACCGCCGTTTGACTTAAGGTGTTTGATGTGCTGGGGACATGAATGCAGACGTTCTGTCGTCAGCAGAGACTTGTTGTTGTTGTCACTGCTCGGAACGGCCACATAATACTGTTGCTTTCTTTCTGTCAGCTTCGTTTCTTTACACACGCGTTCACTGTGACACCGTACAATGGAGCAGAGGCACTGGTACGTTACTAGGACTTTATCGCTTTGTGATAGAAAGGTAAGCTCGCTGATGGCAGTGAATGATGTCGGGAAAAGGCTGTCCTCAACCTGTGGGTCACAGGGGTCGCCTAGACCACCAGAGAATACAGATATTTATATTACGGTTCACAATGGTAGCAAAACTAGACTTAAGTAACAATGAAATCATTCTAAGGTCGTGGGTCACCACAACAGGTGACACTGTATTAAAGGGTCTCAGCACTAGAGAAGGTTGAGAACCAGGGCTGTAATGAGACAATCTCCCTGGACAAGCAAATTCCATTTGAGAATAAAGAATCATGTTACAAACATGATGTTGGAAGCTTGGCATTTAGCACCAGCTGGGACGCTAGTCGCTGTGACTATAGAGAGCAGGTTTCTGTAGAAGCAGGATGCACCAGGGGCTGCAGGTGACAGGACACTAGAGACTCAGTCAAAGCAACGTGATGGCCAGTTAATGGCCAGTTAATGACTTCCCATGAGATAGAGGTTTGAGCAGGGGCAACAAGATCTGTGGTCTTATGTACTGATTTTTCTTCCTGGAGCCAAAGAGGTGGCTCACTTGTTCTTGTAGATGACCCAGTTGCTTCTCAGCCTTCACATGGCAGCTCACAACTACCCATAACTCCAGTTTTAGGAGATCTGATGCCTCCCTGATGTCCACAGGCACCTGGAGTGCATGTTCTACACTGACATCCATGCAGACAAAGCACTTATAGACATAAAATACATCTAAAGAAAAAAATGCAAAGATTCGTCTTCCTCTCTTGCTGCTGGTGGATCAAGCTGCTTTATTTGAAAACCAGGATTTCCTCGGATGATGCCTGACAGCTACTCAGGAGCTATTCAGGAGCCGTACTTCTGTTTTCTTCCATCCACTAGTAATGCCTTTGCATATTTCTCAACTGAGCCCCAAAGCTCTGCTGGGTCAGAATTCTCATACGAGAAGAGAGCTGCCTTGGGACTGGAATCCTGTTGTCTTAGTTTTGAAGGATGTACCAATCCATCAAGACAGGACTTTTATCCTAGAAACTTGAGGGCTAGCACTGTGGTGTCCAGGCCTGGCTATTTCTTAAATCTTGACCACATTGAGTTTGGGGGAAACATGAAGGGAATGAATAACATTAAAGAATGAAATGGTTTTTGTGAGACCACAAATCGTGAGGAAATGTGCTGTTAGGCTGTATTGGTATAGTTGCCAAGATATAAGAATCATTCCTGTGGTGCCTTAGGAGTTCCTCATTCCACACATCTGTAGTGTGAAAGTCTTGTTTAGGTGTCAGGGGCATAATGAGCATCAGTGGTGTGGGGTGTATTTAGAAGAGAAAAATCCTTTGTTGCTAAGTAGCTTAGAGGTGCATTTGGAAAGTAATGAATCCATAAAATAGGGAAGGAAACAAGTCGTCTTGTCATTAGGTAGGGACTGTTCTTTGAGCAGTGGAAAAGCTAGGACCCACTGGGGCTGGGGCAGTTAGAGCTGACTTCGATGCAAGTGGAACTAGATCTAGACTGAGGGCCAGGTGATTTGGATATGGTGAGCACCATAATTCTAGTCTCCCGGTTTAAAGGCTTCATTGTGAAGGGCTGGAGAAATGGCTCAGGGGTTCATAATATTTGCTACCCTTGTTGAGAACCCAGGCTCAGTTCCCAGCCACGAGAGGCTGATAGTTATGACAGAGGATGGAAGCTCATCACATGAGCTACCAGGATCTCTTTCAATTCCTGTGTAAGTTTTGTTTCCTCATGAGGGGGCCATTGAGCTTGAGCTAAGGCATAGGCCAACCATGAGGATGCCAGAATTGTATTAACCATCACATCCAATTCCTCCAGTTCCTGACTTGGGACCCTAGAGCATTGTCCTGAGCATCTAGGCTTTTATTATCTATGAATAAGAGTGAGACCAGGGAGCTGAGGCAGGGTGTGGTGGTGGACTCAGTATATTTTAGCAGGTCAGTTTTTTCAAAACATGATTTAAATTGCAACAAATACAGGGTGGTGGCTCAATGGAACAGGATAGAAAGTTTAGAAGGCCCATGAGCAGAGATTTAGTTTGTGAGAATGACCAGAAATAGACGGGAAAGATGAGCTTTGCAAGGGAGGTTGTTGCCAAAATGGCATAATCTTTATGTCCTGCTTTTCACCAAAATAATGCTCTAGATAATTGAAGAGGTCTGTATGTCAAAACTAAAATATAAAAGTATTAGAAGAAAATACAGGGAATTATATGAAGTTTCAGAATGTGAGGGCTTGCTTGTCAGAATATGGAATCTCTACTTATTTTAGTGAAAACTAAAATAAACATAGCATGATCCTAAACTCCACCATAAATAAAGCACAAAGTAGAATATAAACATATCTGCCTTACACAAAAGGTAAATATTTTCTTACTAAATCAAAACCCCAGCAAATGGGAAAACAGTATTCATTAGAATCACAGACAAAAGACAAAGTCACAAAGATTCTGAATGGGTTCAGCCGTGTATAAAGATGCTTGACCTCACTGATGCTAAGAGAAGTGCAAACTAAATCTATAATTCAGAGCTCAGCTCAGATTAGCAAAGGCGTGGACATTTAGTGCAGGGCTCTGATGGCTGGTGATAAGGATATGAGACGGCACCTGCATTACACAGCTTCCATGAGGCTTCTGTGAACTGTTGTACCCACCATCCCTCATGGCTGAGTTTGTAATTACAAAGACTGCAGTCTGCCCATGTGTTGTTTCATTAAAAGCCGAGTATACCAGTTACAGCTCCAGCCCAGGATGGGATCTCTGTACTTCCAAAAGCAAACGAAACACTTCAGTATACACAGGTTCGAAAAACGGAAGGTAATGATGTTAATGTGAAAGCTCCCGTTTAAGAGAGGAAGGTATGTGTTACTAAGTGGAGAGAGATTTCTTTGTATGACCACATGATAGAACAGTAGGTTACTCCCAGAGATGGCAGCCGTGGGGCTGCAAAATTGGAAAGGGAGGAAGACTTCCATTTTGTATCATGTAAATCTTTTGGTCATGTGCATCTTCTTACTGGTAAACTATTGTCCTAGTGACCTGTGCTTTCCTGTGGTGTGTGCTAAGAAGGACATTGACTGAGCCCGTGGATGAGACATGGATTCCTATGGGAATTAAGGGAGAAGATGGCCGAAGTGAAGATCGTTGTTTTGTTCTCTTTTGTTATTTTGCTTAGATTAGCTCTGAAGTCTACTACTGTGGAGCAGGCTGATTTAAGTCTCTCCTCAAAATAGGAGAGTGTTTCCAAAGGCTTTCTGAAAAGACTTTCCCAGTTTCTTTGGGGAGCCCTGAAGAATACTGATGGCAGATCTCACCTGCTTGGGACAAGAGCAACGTCACTGATGTCACCGATGTCACTGACACATTCTTCCTTTCCAGGTGTGGCTTTTCCACCAAAAACCAGAGTCTCTCAATCCTCTGACCAAATACCTGAGCGCCACCACAGGATTCGGGACTAATTATGTCTGGGGCCAAAAGGTAAATCTGTTGATGTTATGTGTGACCTGCAGCCAGGCTGATGCTCTGGGCCTGTGATATTGACAAACCCAGTTGTGCGGCCTCTGTGCCTGAGTCTTCACTCTCGTGTTATCATGGTCCATTTCATTGCTCTCTGCTTTCTCCTGTCTCAGAGCTCTGGGCATCTTCTTTCTGCTAGGCCTCTCTCGCCTGTGTCTTGTTGATGTCTGTCAGCTGTCAGAACTCAGCATCTTCCCAGCCTTCTCTGTCTCTTTAGACTAGGCCTCTGGTGGGATTTCTTGTACCTGTTCTGTGAAACACTCAGGTGTCCCATCAGCATATAAGGCTTAGGGGGAGGGAACACACCTGTTTCTCTCCTATGCTGTCTCACGTGGAGACTTTTAATAAATAAATAAGGTTGTATGCAATGCAGAATACTTCTGTGTGAAGTTAACATCTCTCTGAAGGTGCATTCTGTTTGAGATAATTGTCAGCTTTGTCAGACAGCTGTTTTGAAGAGGCAGGGACTAGAATAGAGAAATCAAATTGGTGTTGAGTCTTTCAGAGTCTCTTCTAACAAGAAATCAAATAGAATTCACGGATGTGGGGGGAAGAGAACATGTACTTGGGACTACAAGAACATGCTGTAGCTTTCTCACCAGCAAGGTTTATTGTAGCGTCCTGTTTTTTTTTCTGCCCAGATAATGGAGGATGCAAAATGGAGCTAAAAACCAGCTTTCCTAGTTTTTGAGATATGTCGTATTGGTTACTAGTGACTTAAAAACATTTTTGAGAAATGGCTCCTCAGGCAGGTGTGGTGTTTCCTGGCTGTCTATCTCATGCTGGGCTAGCTCACCATGGTGTGTTAACCTAGGAATGGCTTTGAGAAATTGAAACAGTTAAACAGAAATGACATGGTTGTTCTGGGTGCTTATTGCATGAATTATTTTGTTTTAAGACAGGGTGTCATGAAAACATTCTGGCTGGCCTGGAACTCTATCTTAGTGGGGAGAGTTTCTGTTGCTGTGGTGAAACACCATGACAGAAGCAACTTTGGGTGGAAAGGGGAAAGGTTATTTCCCCTTACACTTCCACATCGCAGTCTATCAGTGAGGGAAGTTTGGGCAGGAGCGCAAGGCTGGAACCTGGAATCGGGAACTGAAGCAGAGGCCATGAAAGGGCGCTGCTTATTGGCTTGCTCCCAGTGGCTGGTTCACTTTGCTTCCTTATGGAGAGCACCAACTGTCGATCCAGGGCTGATGCTGCCCACCATGAGTCCCGCATCTGTCATCAACCAAGAGAGTGAGCCACAGGCCTGTCGGGTGGCTTTTCCAAAATGATGGTTGTGTCAAGATGACATGAAATTAGCCAGCAGACTGGTTATATGCCAGATTGGCCTGTAGAGGCAGATCAGACATCTGCCCGACTCTGTCTCCTGAGTACTGGGATTGAAGATCAGCACTACCATGCATATCTTTAAAAACACAAACAAAGCCTCAAGTGTGTGTTAATTTATAATCCTTAATATACAAAATGATACATTTTGGAAATTCTGTTTTAACTTAATGAGCTTATTTTGGGGCTTTTAGCGTTTATTTAAACATGTAACCTTACAGGGAACAATTTGCTTATCAAGGGGAGAAAATGTTTAATTCCACAAACCCGAGTATTTCATTAATGTTCTTTGAAACACATTGAAGAGAATACTTTACCCTTTGATTCGTTTGGGGAAATCAGCTTTCCCCTCTGTTAAAAGGAAGGGGAGCTATTGGCTGCTGATAGATCTTGGGGGGGGGGTCACTATCTTCAGTTGTGTATCCATTGCTGAGCCTGCCTGCAGCAGTGGGCTGCCACACCCATGCACGGGTGGGCCGCCTTGGCTAAACCCAGTGTGACACCACACAAACCAAATGATATGAAAGCAGGGCAGGGACAAGTCGGGTCGGGGATAAGAGAGGCAGAGAGTGAGGATGAGTATAGCCAGAATGCAGACTTGTCCTGGAACAGGTTTCAGTAGAGGTGAGCCTGAACCAGAGAGATCTGTAACGTTTTCAATTTCAATCTGAATAATGAACACGATCCAATGAGGAGAAATGTTGTTTGCAAAATGTTGAAAGGTTTACTTAATCTCTAGCCTTTGAGAAGAGCCTGTTTTTTTTGGAGGTTTAGGCTCCTTGTTGACTAGGTCACAAAGAGATCCTGTTTGCAGAAGCTGAAAGATGGTTCTTGTATTCAGTTGAAGTAGGATTTTCTGCCGGAAGAACAAGAATACAAAATAATAGTGATGTAAGACTGAATCTCCAATTTCTTACGCATAGAAGCACGTTAGAAGGGGGTGAGGAATTCAGATGTGATTTCTGCTCCCCCCACCTCCGTCCCCTTTTCCCCTTAGCAGTTGATTGGATGAAAGTAGTCAGAGTAGAAAATCATACTCACATTGTGTATCTCTCTGCCTAAAGAAAGCAGCGGGAGGTTAGGTGGGTGCTGAGTTTGCATGAGCATTTATGTCCTGGTGTTTCCCAGCAGTCCCTGGATGTTCCCTTCCTGCCCCTTCCTAGCGTCCAGTTTTCTCACTTGCGTGGACACCTCCCTTTGCTAGCATGAGTGTGTTTTATTTTTCTTTTGCAGTCATCTCGATTTGTGTTTGTTTTCCAGATGGACATAGATGAAGATACTGCTGCAAAATTCTATGAGTCCTTACTGGAGCTGGAGAAGCGCGTCAAGATCACCGTTCAGAAGTCAGATCACCCCAGCTGACGGCGATGTTCTCCAGAGCATCCCTTCTGTACGTTCCGGTGCACATGGCCTCCTATCATGCTGGGTGATACATGATTGTAGTAAACTATAAGCCATGATGATCTCTCCTCCTGCTTTTTAGAATGATCTCCAAGACTGTGTGTGTGTGTGTGTGTGTGTGTGTGTGTGTATGCACATGTGTGCACACGTGTGAGAAAGGAATGGCAAAGTAGAGGGGCCAACTAGAGACTCTACAGAATAGTGCCCTATCAGAATTGCTAGAGGCTTCCTGCAGAGCCACCTGGAGCCCAGTAGTTTAGACTTGTGTGATGGGGACACAGTACAGCCTGAGCCTTCTTTTAATCCCAGCGAGGACAGACCCATGCTACTGAGTAGGACTTCTTTTTCTTTTCCCCATGATCCCCTTTTATACTCTCCTTACATTCTCCTTCATATCCTAATCCTATGCACTGTCTGTCCACGTGGCCCCCACGTGACTGCCCACACAGGGCAAAGTATGAATATGTTTGGGCCACCAGCATTATTTCTGGTCTTTAATAACATCTGCAGATGTATTCATTACGGACAGCTTATCATCATGATCATATTCCACTAGAATTAAACGTATAAAATTATTTCTTTGTGTTTCAATAAAATAAAATTAAAAAAAAAAAAAAAAACCCTGAAAAACTGCTAGGACACCATCCGCTGCACAGTGGAATCAGGGGAAAAGAGTTCATTTTTATGTGTCAGATGATGAGTTTTTTAAACCTTATCTCCATAAATCTTAGCCACACCTGAGCATCCTTTGTTATGAATCAGAATGCTAGGGATGGGTAGACATTTTTATTACAAAGGTATCTTATCACCCGGGATATAATCTAGTCAGTAAAACTCTGAACAGAAGTGAGAGAAAAGTGACACACACGTATAATCTCCCTACAGGTGTGGTATGAAAACTTTCTGGTTAGAGGTTCTCTAATTTTGTTGACCAAGATCTATTTTATTTATTTATTTATTTATTTACTTACTTATTTATTTATTTATTTATTTATTTATTTATTTATTTATTTATTTATTTATTTATTTATTTTGTAAAGATACAGGCACGGCTCCTCTGTCTCTGGGAAACAAGGGGTGGTTCTTCATTCTTCATCCCGAGTGAACTCCCATTTGGAAATGGCTCCTCCACGCGGAACTCATGTTTCTCATCTGCAAAGCAAAGCAACACCTCTTTACTCTGCTCCTCAGGGCCCTGCTTGAGGGTTGGATCCGTGCTCTGTGTGAACCATGAAGAGATCCTCATTTTGGTAGAGAATGGTGAGGTTCCTTAGAGATCAGTAAGCCAGCATGCCGAGGTCCACCCTTCTGAGGAATGCTCTCTTCTGTTCTCAGGAGACAGCACAGCTCAGCAGGATGGTATGGGGGGATTAAGGGCCCTGCTGAGGGATAGTCATAATCTTAACTTGTATTGAGAGTAGATTAAGAGAAAGCATGGGTTTTGCTTATTTGTGAGTTTGGGGAAAACATGTCCTTCTCTGGGGTTATCAATTTATGAACATCAAGTTATTCATAGAATTTCTTTATTATCCTTTGGCTAACTACATTAGGAATTCCCTTCATTTTATTCCAGATACTGGAATCTTTTATCAGTAAGGCAGTTTTCCAGTTTTGTTGGTGTTTGCAGAGAACCATGTTTCTGCCTCATTGTTTGTTTTTTCCTTCCTAGTTACATACAGATTTTTAATTTTACTTGGTTAAATTATTATTATAATTATTTTATTTCCTTTGGTTTAAAGTAAACCTCTTCTAGTTCCTTGAGTTAAAACTTAGGTTTCTTATTTGGAATTTTTTTTTTTTGATTGCTACTGTAAGCATTTAATTAAAAGCATTTAATTATATAGAGGCCATTCTTAGCCTGACTTAACTGCATCCCACATTTGCCGACATACTGTCCTGCTTTTATTTTCTTTCTTTCGACCATAGATGATTTTATTAATTTCTGTTGAGGTTTCCTTCTATGAATTATTAAGCAATATTTAGTGTTCATGTCTTTAGAGATTTAAAAGATTGATATTTGGCTGGGAAGATGGCTTAGTGGTTGAGAGCACTGGCTGCTCTTTCAGAGATCCAAGGTTTGAGTCCTAGCACCCTGTGGTGGCTCACAAGATCTCTATCTCCATTTCTAGGGGATCTGATGCCCTCTTCTGGCCTCTGTGGGTACCACACATGCATATGATGCACAGACAAAACACCCATGCACATAAGAATAAACAATTCTTTTGAAAGTTGGTACTGGTTTTTAGGTGTAGTCTGTTGGGATTTCCTAGCTTTATGTGAATATAGTCAGGATATATTGAGTCCTACTTCTGTGTTACAGTTTTTTACTTTTATTTATGGTCCAGGATCTGTTCTGCTTGAATGAGTATTCTGTGGGTTTTTCTTCACACCACACCAGCCCGTATTTCCTCTTTGGGCCACTCTGGGTTGTTCTGTGTGTATTCAGAGTTCACACTTGCTCTTCAGTCAGGTGGTGTGTGGGAGGGTCACACTGCTCTGTTGAAAACAGCTGTTTTCACCTTTACACTGCCTTCATTTCTGTGTGGGTTTTGCTCTTCCATTTCTTTCCTGTGTTAAATCAGTTTTTATTGTTCCATGACAGTTTATGGGTTTAGTTCTGAAATTTTGATTCATTTTATCCTTTATTTTTATGGCTGTATTTTGCATGCTTGGGCATGTTGAATTCAGGGTCTTGGGGCTCATCTTCTCTCTGTAGTTGATTCCCCAGGCAGGAACAAGGTGTATTGTATTTGTCAACTAAAGCTTTTGTTTGTTGGGTTTGTTTTTCCAATTTTGTTTTCTTCAGTCCTCACTAAGGTCTTTCATAGTTACTGAATCTAAAATTTTATCATGTCCCTAGGGATTTATCATCCTTATCTACCTTGTAAAAACAAAAACAAAGTATTTATTTGAGGGCTGAAGAGATGGTTCAGCACTTAAGAGCCCCGTCTGTTCTTCCAGAGGACCCAGCTCACTTCCCAGAACCCACATCTTGGCTTCACACTCATCGACTGTTCCAGGGGCCCAGTGTTCTCTTCTTGTGGTGCATAGACATATGATCAAGCAAAACACACATACACACAAAAGTAAAAATTAGTCTTGAAGAAACCCATACTAACACCCACTAATGGGGCGGGGGAGGGTAAAGTTGTGATGAAGCTAAAATCCGTGCATCTCAGACCTTGCCTCCTCGCCCTGAGTGCTTCCTGACAAACACCAGAAGCAGGCTGCTGCCCTGTTTCTTTTCCTGCTCTGCTCCAAGCTAGCCTGGAGTGCACACCTCCATCCCTTCCGTGAAGCTTCCACTCTCAGAAACATACACCAGCATTGAATAACTTATTTTCCTTGTGTCAATAGAGGGTGCTTTAAAAAAATACCTATTTTTGTGTCACACTGTGTGTGTGTGCCTCTTACTGTTTCCTGTTTGACTTTCCACCTTTGTTAATAAGAGATATTATCTATATAATAAAGGATGAAGCTCTTGCCTAAAAAAAATAATTTATTTGTCTAACATTTTTGCTCATTTTTCTTGTTTATTGTCCTTTAATATTCCAAAGGATCATGGCCAAGACCTCTTATTGCTGTTTCTCTTTGTATTCCTAGCGTGTGATCAATGGTTGCCATTTCTAGGCTCTGTATACGAACAGCTGATTGAATAAGCATTTATTTGAATAAAAGTTTCATGCTATCTTGGTCTTAGACTCAGTTGATTTTTATTATGAGAAAGCTACACTGTATCTTAATTTGGAATAATGTTCAGAATGCCAAGCCAGAGTTTACTGAGACTCATTATTTTCTAATCTTACCACATTATGTTGTATTAATAAGTATCCTTCCTTCCCACATCATTCTTGTCTTTACTTGTGAGTTAACTCTTGGAGAACAGAGTGACAGCATCTACCACGAGTTAAAAGCGCACTTGCCTTTGGCAAGTCAGTGTCTCTAAATTTACCCTAAAGACAGAACCCAAGTACATCCAAAGTGTCAGGGTTACTGTCACCTGCTGGAAACTCTTGGTGCTAAATATGCTTTGAAAAGTAAAACTGCTTGTTCTTTGGAAAGATAAGTTGGTGCACACAATGCAGTATAGATGTAACAGCCCTAGAGGGAGTTGGGGTAACAACCGGTAATCAAAGCCAGTTAGTTGTATGTGAGCGAAAAGGATACATGAATTCACACCAAAGCAGGATATGAACTATAAATAGCCTCCTAGTAGCACGGATGGGTTCAGCTGCTGAGGAGAATGCTAAACATTTCAAAACCATGTTCACTTTTCCAGGCTGTTTGGACTTAGAAATTGCAGGTAAGGGATTTTAGACCAACGTAGCAATGTTCACTGTAGCATCTTTGGCAACAGCAGGAGAATACAAAGAATGTAAACATGTTTGTCCAGTCTTTGGGGAATTGGACAAAGAACGATGCCATTTCCATTAATACACTAAAGGACGTAGTATTAAAAAATAATCATTAAAAAGGGATGAGGTACGGGTTGTGGGTTAGATGAATGAAACCAGATGCTGTAGAAGGCAGGGAGGTCCTTGTGAGCTCACAGACAAGTACCAAGGCCATGGGTCTCAACCTTCCAAACCCTTTGACTCTTTGCTACAGTTCCTTATTGTGATGACCCCAGCCTCAAAGCTGTAATTTCGCTACTGTTATGAATCATAATGTAAATGTCTGATGTGCAGATGTCATTAGGGGCCCCTATGAAAGAGTCATTTGCCCCAAAGGAGTCATGACCCACAGGTTGAGAACGACTGAACTAGGGAACTCTGGAATGTTGAACACTCAGGACTGTTCCACAGGGAGGGGTGTCTAACTTCCCAGAAGGCTGGGAGTGGACTTGCTGAGAAGCATGTCTGTGTGGTGGAGACTACACCGGTTTATCCCCCAGACCATTATAAGTTTTTTTATTTCCCCTCCATCATCTGTAGAAATTGTCTTTATGGAAGGTCTCACATGTACTTTATAAAGAGTTTTGACTGGTCAGATCTAATCTTTCATTTAGCATACTCTGTAGATTTATATGGGATTGAGTTAATTATGACCAGGAAATATATTTCTAAAATGAACAAACCAGAGTCAGAAAAACAACAATAGGGACCAGGGAAGACTGCTTTTTATAGCTGCCTGCTCAGTGTAAAAGCAGGAAAAACAAAGGAGGTGATATTGGAAATTGAGTAGCTCATGACAGCTCCAGATTTTTATATCCTGAGTGAAGAGGATATAAATGCTGATAATTTAAAATTGACAGTTCAGGATAAGGGGTGGCAGGTTCTTGTGGTACCTCTCTGCCAGCAGAGGTCACCCTTATTCTGTGACTTCAAGTGCTTGCAGGACTGGATCCAGACTACTTACTGCCCTGAGGTACCACCGAGGGATGGCTGAGCTGTGGTTAAGGTCTTGGGGTCACTCACCCATGGATTCTTGCTTGGGAAACTGCTGCTTGTGTTCTAGGCTGAGTAGTTGACTTCTATGTGCACAATGCTGATGACGCTTACTGGGATGACTAAGGGAAGAGGATCCACCCAGCTGAACTCCTTCCCACCATGCCCACCTTGGGATAACTCAGAATTCTACCTGCTGTATCTCCAGACTCATGTCCTAGGAATGATGACCACGTGCTTGACCATTTTATCCCCCTTGTCATAGTCTGTTGGCCAAGTAGATCTCAGCTGGAGTAGAGGTCTCCTTGTGTCTAATGATCTTACTCTTTATTGTCTTTGCCTGCCTACTTTAGGCCATACCTTCAGCTGCCTGTGGATGCTCTCCACAGCATCCAAGTTGTCCCCTTACTGCAATTACACCATTGGCACTCCCTTGGGAATTTGGGTGAGTTGATCCAACCCCAGTTCTCTCAGGGTCTGTTATATCATAAGTTTATAGGATGAGCAGGATATACATTTTGTGCAACACTTCCTCTACACCCAAAGTCTATAAAACTCCAAACCATGGATCTTTGTAGTAATCATTTAAATGCAAACTTCAGGCTTCACTTGTTAAAAAAACCCCACATGGGGGGATGACTTTGCAGTAACTGGAAAGAAGAGAGTAGGTCATGAAGGGGGAGGGAAGAAAGAAAACCTTGGGTTTTCAGCATAGCTGTCATTTTTGGCTTCCTGTCTACTCCCACCCAGGGGGCAGTTTAACACACTCATATATCATGAGTAAGGTGCTTTGCTCCATTTGGAGAAAGATTCTTCTAAGCCCATTTCTTTTGGTTAGTAAGTAGCAAATGAGGCTCCATCTTGTACATTTATAGTCTACAATGTTGCCTTTGCCACCAAAACTCCTTTAATTTCTCCTAAGCCTAGTCAAAAAGTTTTAATTTCTTCTATGCTGGTGCTGCGGGTGCCCCATCTATGCACACAAAGCTCTTTCTAATGATTGTGGGAGATACAAGGTATCCCAAGCACAGAACTCATGGCCCGGCCTGCTCCACACCCAGACTTCTGTGGGACATAATGGCCCAGGGTTATGGAGGAAGGGCTGAAGAAGCTTCAACTGCATATACCTCAAATATGAGGATGGCGGGAACCTTCTCCATTCCAAACCTGGTACCAGAAAGAATCCCCCACCCCCGAGCACACAATCAACCGTAGCACGGATTTATTACCCTGAAGGTTTATGAGGCTTCAATCCTTGTTTGCACATCATGCTACAGCCCCAAGTATGTAGATGAAGCATCTTCCAACACACCCGCCCTGGCTGATAGTACACAGCCACACAAACCTTGCCCCAGAGACACTGGCATAAATACCCTCTTTCTCCTAAGAAACCAAACTCATACTCATCCTTGAGTGAAAACCTGTACTGCACCTGCCCATGGCCCAGTAAGCCTCCCTCCCTCTACCCCAGCTTGGTGCATCACTTGCCTGGCTATTGTGAGCAGGGGAAGTGGACGTAGGGCAGCAGATCTCTTGATGCTTGGGTCGAATTCATCCCAACGAAGCTAAAGTTGCTGTGTTTGCTTTTCACTGATGCAATCTGAAAGAGAAATTGAAGCCTGCCTAAACCTACATCAGGAGATTTTCCCCTTGTCCCAGATTTGTCTTAGACAGAGTCAACCTTACCAGGCCTGGGAGCTGTTCTTCACTCTACCTTGCAATGAGGTCCAATCCTTGCATGTGTGTGTGCTGGATAGTTTCACATCAACTCGACACAAACAAAAGTCATTCGAGAGGAGTCATTTCCTTAATTGAAAAAGTGCCTCTATAAGATTGGGCTGTGGGCAAGCCTGTAGAGCATTTTCTTCATTGATGACTGATGGGGGAGGGTGTCCATTGTGGTGGGGAATCCCTAGGCTGGTGGTCCTGGGTTCTATAAGAAAACAGACTGAGCAAACCATGGTAAGCAAGCCATCCCTCCACACCCTCTGCTTCAGTGGCTGCCTCCAGGTCCCTGTCCTGCCCAAGTTCCTGTCCTAACTTCCTGAGTTGAGGAAGAGTGATGTGGAAGCAAAAGCTGAATAAACTCTTTCTCCTCAAGGTTCTGGTTCTTCATCACAGCAATACTGATGCTAACTAAGACAATATGTCAGATTTCCCTTTTTAACCTCTGGTTTATATGTGGAAGTTTTCTGCTAGTAGGTCTCACTCCTGGCTGGTTCTCTTGGCTTCTGCATCATTCCTATATGCCTTATCCTCCTGGTGATTTTCTAAGAATTCTCCTTTATGTATGTACTGTTCTGGGGCCAGAGGTTGGCATGGCTCCTAGAAGGGGCCATGTGACATGGTTTTCTGCCCCTGGAGCAGAGCCAGCAGGGTGTGGGCCTCCATGAGTGTTGACAGTTGTTGGGGCATAAGGCTTGTTTGTATAATAATGTACATATTTCCATGTTCTGCCTTTAAGGAATATTCTCCTTGTTAATGACTCCAAGATAATCAGAGTAGCATGAGTCTAGGATGCAAAGAGGTGACTAGGTTCTTAGCAAAATGGTAAATGCTGGCACCTTCAAGACAGCCCTTAAGGCTGTGGGAAAGAACTTTAAAAACCTGAGTTTGAAAATATTTAATTTCTCTACTATGCAAAAAACTAAAGATGCAGTATGACTTATACAAGGGGCTTCACAAATCTGGAATAGCAGAGGAAGCTGCATTAATAAGCCAGCTTGTCAGAAAGATGAAAGGCAGGTGAATTCCTGAGTTTAAGGTCAGACTGGGACACAGAGAGTCCAAGCCGAGGCATGGTGGAAATGGTAATTTCAGATCAGAATCCTACCCAGCTACTTTATCATCTGTGCTTAACAAAGGCAGAGAGATCTCTGAATTCTTTTGCAAAAAAAAAAAAAAAAAAAAAAAAAAAAAAAAAAAAAAAAAAAAGTGTGCCTGCTCTCTCCTATTAATCAGGGGTCTGGGGTCATGAGATTCTGGTTCATAGCTAATAAATGGGACCCCCTGGAGTAAATGACTGAATTGATATGTAAAATACAAGCCTTGACGTACAGTCTGTAAGAGTTGAGCTATCCAGTGCATTTTTTTTTGAATAGCAAGAGAGAACAGCTTGGAGAACTGTCTGGGGGGAGGCATAGAATGGGAGAGAGAACAAGAGAGAGAGAACGAGAGAACAGTCTGGAGATTGCCAGATCGCCAGAGAAAGTAGAACAGAGAGAGCAGCAGTCTGGAAAGCTGTCTCAAGCAGAGCACAGATTGGACCCATGATTTGACTTCAAGTTGTCTGTTTTCACCCCTTCTCTCAGACACCCTTCTCTCAGACACCCCTCTCTCAGACACCCCTCTCTAAGCTGAGGCTGCTCCTTGGCATCCTGGCCAGTGCTTTATGGCACTGTCCAGCTTAAGCTTCTATTACTGAGCCCTGTATCTGATCCTGATCCCTCTCTCTTTCATGCCCTTCAGATCCTGTAGTTATTTAACACAGCCGTCCCCCATGCTGTCTGCCAATGTAATTGGCTCTCTGATGGTGGGGAGTAATTTCGGCTGTTCCCTTTCACTCTTCTTTGAATATAGCTTGTCCTGGTTTGTTCTGTATAAATTAAGCTGGAATTAGACAGGGTCCTAATATGTTACTTGTTCTCTGAGGGAACCTTGTGTTTGATTTGAGTCTTAGTCCTTAAGAGAGACTGGAGACCTTTTTCTAAGTGTTTGTTACTTTTTACATCTCTCTGACTAAATTTCTGTGAGAAGCTACTTGGATGAGAAAGAATGTCTTTTGGCTAATGCTGCATGGGGAATACAGTCAGTCTGTCACTGTGGTAGAGATCTCGGCAGATCAGGAGGTAGACAGATGAATGCTAGTAGACTGTAGGCTTTCTTTGTTTATTTGGTCTGGGACCCCAGCCCATGGGACCATCTATATTCAATGTGGAGCTTTTTCTCCAATGAACCCTCTCTGGAAAAGCCCTATAGACACACCCAAGAGTGTGTCATTGCTTACGTTTCCTCAGCTAATCAAGCTGGCAATGGACATGAGCCATTGTGGCAGGAATGAGGTCCTGAGAGGACACTCTTTTCTGAAGAGTTTGCTGAGAACGGCAGATAGAGCTAGAAAACTCCTATCGAGGGCTTACCTTACCAGTAGTTGTTGGGGTTCACAGAAGCTGAATATTAGACGTACACGATGCAAGGTGCCTCTTATGCAACGTCTCAGGATCCCTTGCCTTTCTCCTGAATTAAACTCATGGTGTGATTATAGTGCGTGGCCCAGTGAGACTTGACCGTCCATTCAGTTCCTTCGTATTGAACACTGACTTACATGATCATGAGCCATAATTCACAAGTTCCTCAACGACGTTAGTTCTAAAAATAAAGCAGAAGCACAGCTTTCTCAGCTCTTCTGAGCATTCCCCAAGATAAGGTTTGTTCTACTTTTGAGATGTGAGTCCTGGATTGGTGTTTATGGAATGCTGACCATAGAATCTGGTATACGGTTATGATTTTGTTCTTAGTGCTTATTAAAATAAATTAAAAATTAATAAATAATGACTCTCCAAGAGCTGTGATATTGAGTCCAAGGTGAATCACCTGATCCTCTCTGGAGGTCATGAAATTCTTGCTTAACTACATAAAAACTTGAAGGAAAGGCACTTTGTATGATGCACCGAGGACCAGGGTCACGAAGGCTATAGATTCTCTAATTTGGGACATTGGCTAAACACAGACTATCATTTAATCATTTACATCACCTGCCCTACTCTTCACTTAAATGGCTACAACTGAGGTTAAAATAAAACTAAGAGTAACATTAAAGTAAGTTAGTGCAAAATAACATATAATCATATGTATTGTTATATATAATTATATGCAATATTACATATAGTATCTATTATGGCTATATCTGATTACAAAATTGAGATGTAAAATAAGTGCTCTTAAATGATTGATAATTAAAATAAGTCATCAAAAATTAAACCAAAAATTAACCTCATTCCATATGTGAACCAGAGAAATGGCTCAGCCAGTAAAGGCTCCTGCTATGCAAACTTGAGGAGCTGAGTTCGAGCTCCAGAATCTACATCAAGGTAGAAGGAGAGAACAGACTCCACAATGTAGTACTGTGGCCTCTACATACATGGCATGGGACATGAGAATCCCTCCATACACAAACACACACATGCACATCCACATGCATACCACATACGTGCACATAGACCCAACACAATAAAAATAAATAATTGAAAATAAAACCATTATAAAACACAGAAGCAATTCTTCATGGCTAGCACGTCAGTTCAGATCTAGTAGTATCTTGATTTAATATATTCTTGAGACAGGGACTCACGTATACCATGGCTTCAAATTTACTATATAGTTGTGGTTAACTTTGAACTTCTGATCTTCCTGCCTCTACCTCTTGAATGCTGGGATTATAGATGTGTGCCACCATGTCCAGTTTATGCAATGCTTGGCTGGGACCAAGGGCTTTTTGTTTGCTAAGCAAGCACCCTATAAACTGACTCACACTCCAGCTGCTAAAAGAATCTTTACATGGGAGCAAGTAGCTAAAAGTCATCAATGTAAGTTTTGCACAGGTCAAGAATTTCCAAGGCAGAACTTTCTGGACAGATGGGATCCAAGAAGAGCATTTTATGCTGAATACTAAGTCCCAGTTTTCTTCCATGCCTCAAGCATTTATCTAAAGACAGTGCTTCAGGTTCTCCTTCTTCAGCCATTCTCCCCTGGTCATAGTAAAGTCATACTTAGGGTGGCAGACGATAATGTTCCTCTACTGGATCTAATCCCAGACCTCCCGTGCTGAGATTCTTGGTACCTGGATACCTGGAAGAATAGGTGTGTGTGTGTGTGTGTGTGTGTG
Organism: Micromys minutus; assembly: GCF_963924665.1. NCBI lineage: Eukaryota > Metazoa > Chordata > Mammalia > Rodentia > Muridae > Micromys > Micromys minutus. Next base: position 71,800,007 of record NC_137969.1, read on the forward strand.
TGTGTGTGTGTGTGTGTGTGTGTGTGTGTGATTGAGGCTTGCACACAAGGCCTTGCATATCACTGGATGACTTCTCAAGTAGGAGGGTCAATGGAATTTTTGTTTTACCAGTGAGACAATTACCATAGTGTAACAAATAAAACAGTGTCTCTGGATATGTTAAAGGTGATAAGGAGAAAGATTGGGGATGACAGAGATTGTTTCCTGGAAGAACAATTTGATGAAACACAGTATGAATCAGGTGTAAAATCCAGGCATGGCATGTTCTTGATAAAAGGAGCAGGATTTTATCTCCAGCACATGTCCTGGGCCTCATATACATTAGCTCCAGTCTCTCTGGGACCACAGCATCTACTGGGCTCCTGAACTCTAACTGTATTCTTTTATTCTTGATCTCATGCTGGAAAGATGGAGAATGAACAGTCACTCCTCGTTTCCAGTGTCCTTTCTACAGGAAGATGGCTTCTTAGGTCTATGCCCACTGAGCAGGTTCAGGGAGTTGAACCTTTCATACTGTCCAGAGATTTTGTTGCCTTGAACTTCCTAGAGGAAGGTGATGTTCGTGAGCTCCCAGTTCCAGAAAATGGACCTGTGTGCTATATTAGAGCCTATGGCTTTCATTGTTTCAGACCCAAGCAGTCGTCTGGAAATTAAGGTTGTTATTTTATTTTAATCATATTTAACTATAACTTAATAATCACAGCTATTATTTATATAATTATTATGTGGGGAGTTATATTATTTTGCTCTTAACCATTGGTATAATCTGCCTCCTTTCATCTGCTCCACCCCCTCTGCATTCAGGCTCTTAACTTTTCTCATTCTGACCGAGCCTACAGTTTTACCCTGATTCTGGCCCTGGGCTTGGCTTCCTAGGCTCCTTGGCATCATATGCAGCCAGGATCCTCCATTTTCTGTCCTCTGTATCAACTTATTTTTAGTAGCATCTTTCTCATTCTCAGAAGCCTTCCATTTTGGATGAGAGATCACAGGACAACCTGAATAGGGATCCTTTGTTAGCTGACCTCCACCATTTTCTCAGCTTTATCTCCTGCTGGCTGCTTTCTGTGTTTTCTCTTCAGCCTGGAGCAAGATGACCTCACCAGGACAGGAAATCATATCCCGGTAAAGAAGGAAACAGCTACTTTCTCTGCTTCTTTTTCTTTGGAATTGGGGTACTTTTTCTCAGAAGCATTCAGTAGATGTCTCCTGTCCAACTGGGAAGGACCAAACCACACAGTCCTTTTGGAGTGAATTACAGAATGACCTTGGCAGGCTTTGGTTAATCACTTTTGATAAAAAAGCTGTTGGGGGAATGGTTTAAAAACAGTGACTCCTGACTCAGTGCCTGAGTTGAATTTCTTCTTCAGTCTATTTATGTCACTAGATATCAGATCTTCAGACAGAGGCTGCTTCTTTCTTTAGTTTTTGTGTGGAAGGAAGCAAGGGAGTATCCATGTCAAACATGGGCACTGGGGGATGATCAGAAATAGACTGGATTCCCAGTTTAATGGTTGTTTATTCAGAATCTACCCAGGGTCCTGTAGTTCAAATCTCTCCCTTCAGATTTCTCAGCTCTCACACGAAGTGAAGATGACCCTTGACTCCATCTGGATGAGCAAACTATTTGCTATTTCCTGATCACATCATTTTTGTCTCTTTTATCTAAGGTTTTAAATAAGGTTGTTGCTGCATTTGCATGGGTATATATGCACATGTGTAGGAGGTGTTCATGGGAAACCATATAGGATAACAAAGGAAAATATCCCCTAAGAAAAATGTCCTTCATCAAATTACCTTCTGAAATGTATGGGATATTTGTGGACTATTTGATCCTTACGATATAAGAAGCTTTTATTCCAGGATACGGTTTCTAAAATGTCCTTAGTGGGTTGCTATATTTCCTGGAGATTGTGTACGGACAAAGTTTCCATGTCCATATCATTTGGGGTAATTTAGCTTCGTTTAATTTCCCTTTGGATGCTCATCCTGATATTAACATATTAAAGACTTAAGAGAAGTCCCATCTAGAGAAATCGATTCCACTTATCTAACCCAGGTTTCTCCAGACTTATTTCAACTCCAGGTCTTTCCCTAATAGCACTTTGTAAGATTTCTTGGAAAACCCTTTGAGAAATGATGTTAGCATAATAGCTAACTTCTTGACTCTCAAAGTAATTCTTCCTCAATGGGCCGTCTTTACCACTAGGGGGCAGCATTAAACCGTATACTGTGAACAAATTTTCATTCTAAACCAAAATTCACTGAGGAAAACTTCACCCAAGTAAGCACTTTCATAGTCTACTTCTACGAAGCCTTTTCATGTATTTGAACTGGGGTTGAACCGGCTAATATCTGTATCCCCTCCTAACACTGGGACCCTTGGTAAGCCCCCAGGAGGAGAAGATACTCCTTCTGTCCCCGAGCATAACTTTGCTATACTTACCCGTGTGATATTTAGGATTAAACGGCGGAGCAAGGATGCTCTGTGAGCTTATGCACCTAGGCATCTGATTGCTGACACAGGGCATTTTCCTGTGGGTGAACACCCTGCAGCCCCAGGAGAGTTGCTTTCAGCTAAAAGGGAAGTAGGTATCCATTTTATGTAGTGAAATAGTGCCTACTGAGAATCAGTCCTTATGATGAAGAGATAATTACCTTCTTGCTGTGAATATAATTATAGGACAGTCTTGACTTTATGGTTGGGGCACCTGCTGTACTGTATAGCAAGGTTTTCTGTTCACTGTTGAAAAGGACCCCATTAGGTAATGCTTCTGCTCCAGACTCAAGTATTGGGGGCAGCCAGCTCAGACCTGCAGGTTATGTGCACATTTTGGGCTCTGTTAGCTAGGGATGGGGTCAGCAGTGAGGTAGCTTATCCTGTTTCCTTAGAGCTCTCCAGAGAAGCTGCCAGGCAACTAGATAAGCAAGAGTTAACCAAACCCAAACTGGGTTAGGATCATCCTTCACCAACAAGTCCCACCAGCCTGCTCAGAGGCACAACACTGCTGCTGTGGACTTTTACAGTGAACCACTGTGAAACCATGGAGGCACTTCTCTTTACTTATATTCCTAAAGACAGTGATGGATGTATGTGTTCACATGTGCGTGTGCATGTGTGTGTGTGTGAGAGAGAGAGAATGTGCATGGCACGCTCATACTCCCTCAGAAAACTGAGCACAAGGAAACCATGCAGGTGTGAGCTCTTACATGTAGCCTGTAAAACTCAAATTATTTATTTATTTATTTAATTTTGCTTCTTATCTGTGTGCATTTTACCTGCCCGAGTGTCTGTGCCCCATGTGTGTGCAGTGCAGGAAGGCCAGAGGAGTGTTGGATACTCTAGAACTGGAATTACAGATAGTACTTAGCTGCCCTGTGGGTGTAGAGACCAGGTCCTCTGCTGGCCAGCACTCTAATAACTGCTGGGCCATCTCCTTAGTCCTCCCGTATATATTTCTAACCCTTTCCTGCCTCCTTAAGTCCAAGCCTTCTCTCTTTCTTTGATGGATCTGCTTAATACCCATAGCTTCTGTGGCTGTTGTCTGGCTCTCATCACAACTTCTGTATTTCAGGATGTCACTGGACTGGCTGGCTATAGGCTTTCAGAGCCTGTTGGGGTAGCTGAATGTGTGTGTGTGTGTATGGTGGGGATGATGCTGAAGACCTGAGTCTCTAGTTGCATCCTGTTTCTGAGGCCTACTGCCTCTGAGATTCTGAACATATACTCTGGCCTTTCTGAAGTAAGGGTGAATACTTTCTTCTCATCAGGAAGAGGAGATGGAGAAGTCCCCCTACCCTATCCTTAGGTCCTTAACTGCTGATCCATTACCAGCCTCATGTTTAACTAAATCTGAAAGCAACAGGCCCATCAGCAGACTCGCTGGACACTCTCATCTTTAGAGTCCTATATTCTGGAGTTCAGGAGAAAGGGATACACTTGCTTGCTGTCTGTTCCTTTCATCCGGCCACGAGGCATGTCCATTTGGCCAGATTACTTAGCATCCTTTGTCTCCTCCCACTCCAACATAGGCAGAGTCCTCAGCAAAAATACACAGAAAGGCTCTTATTGTCAGCTGAGTGATGAACTATCTTTATACATAGCTTACATTTTCTGTTTATCATGGGTTAAATTTTGAATTAAGAGTTTTTCTCTCCAGTGATCATGGCAGTGTGGGTCAAATGCATGTGTGTTACTTAGAGTCTTATGAGATTTCCCTATGGCTCAATTCTATACAATTTTTATACAATTAAACTCAAACCATTCAAAATAGCATAACTAATTATATTGAAGTTAATTTATATTGTAATTGATGGATGGTTATTATTAGGGAATATGACAGTAACCTAACCACAGTAGTTGTGGGAAAGTGGAGACATTTGGGGTGTGTTTCACATCATGTCCAATCAGGTGAGACCTTTGCTCCTCGAAGTCTCAAGCAATCCATATTCTAAGCCACAGTGAGATGAAGACTCTAAACTACATACATATTTGTTTGTTTGTTTTTAAATTTGAGCCAAGGACTTTCTTGGGAAAGAGCCTCACATGGACCAGGCTGGCCTCAACCTTGATCTGCTGATAAGTTTCTGATCTTGATAGTGATGGTGGCTCAGCATGTGCCTCTCTACCTTGGGAACTGAACAGTCTCAGCTTGGTGTGGGGGAAGCCGAATGGTTCCCATTTTCTCCCACGGTAGCTGTCAACAGTCTCTCTTACAACCATCCTGGTCTTCCTTACTTTTTTTTGCTGTGTTTTCATTTAATTTAGGTGTCACCTGTGTGCAGATTTACTTACTTACGCAGGACGGTGTGGGAGCCAGAAGTTCATGTCCAGTGCCTTCCTCTGAACATTGCTATTTCTGGTAGACCAGATGACCAGTAAGCCCCTGGGATATATCTGTCTCTGCCCTCCCTCCCCATTCCCCACAGTGCTAGGACTACATAGGGTTCTGTACTCAGGTCTTTGTTCTTGGACAGGAAGTTCCTTACTGAGCCACTGTCTCTGTAGATGTCACTGTTTGTTGTTCTTGATCAGCTTTAAGATTTCCTTGCAGAACTGTTGGAGTTTCTATGTTAGAGCTTAGGGCAGGATAAGAGGGGCTCAGTCACGGCCTCTGTGAGTTTCTAAATGCCTGTCTCTTGGTGAAAAGTAGATGGCCTCCATGTAGAAGGCATTTGGGTAATAGAGTGAAGGAGAAAGCTTCCTTTTCATCAGGGAATGGAGACTGAACATATCTGAACAATAGTTGGGCATTTTGCAAAGGTAGTATTCTGGAAGTCCCTGCCTTCAGGACCAGTGTAAATAATTTGTGAACCATTGAGTGTTATGCCTGACCTGCCTTCTCCATTAAAGAACACATTAAAAGAAAAAAAATATGTTATTTCTATTCTAAACTAATAAAATTGATTTTTGCAAGACCAAGCCAAGCTTTTGTCTTCAACTAGGAGGTAGGAAGGTAGACAGAGCGAGTGTGACAGAGGCCAGTGCATAGACTTCACTCAGGAGACATTTTCTGTTTGGATCTGTTTATCTGTGAAATGGGGACTAAGAGAAAACTGTTTGCAGATTTCCGAGGAGCAAATGAGATTCTGCATGGAAATCTCTGGACAGCAGGAGATTCTGGCAAGTGGGAGCTATTATGAGTTATGAATTCAAACACCAGGCATCACAAATGGGAATTAAATAGTGTTATTAAACTAAATGCAATTAATTCATACTTTGTCATTAAATTGGAATTAATTTAACCCCTAGGAGCTTTAGTATTAGACGATTGGGTTCTTTATCATTTTTTGATATAAATAGTTTTTATTTCTTCAGGATGCCCTCAAGCTAGACTGAAACAAATATGTTTGCCTAATTGTAAGCAGGTTCCCGGGGTAAGAGCCTACCATCCTGGGTTCTCAGGAGGGTGAGGCAGGAGGAAAACTGAACCTGGGAGGTCATGGCCAACCCAGGACAGCACAGTTTAACCACTGTCTCAAAAAAGAAAAGAAAAGAAAACAACACAACAACAACAAAACAAAAGCAAAAAACCAAAAAGAAAAAAAAAAACCCAACACTTATTCAAAGTAAATAAGCAGCTACAAAACAAATATGAAAGTCCTGAGATTATTTTTTTGGTGTCCAAGTTTGCTATAGGGTCAAATGCTTGAATTTAACAGTTGCTGTTTGATCTTGGACTTGAAAGTAAAAGCTAGTTTTTCTCATGAAGTCAACATAAATAATAATTAAATGATAAGTGTGAAATTTTTATTTGGTGTGTATTAGGTAAAGCAACAGGATTTAAATGTATTAGCCATGAGCTGCTATTTTCTGATGACAAATGACGCCGTTTGTCTTAAATGTGAAATTCGGGCCATCTGGGTGGGGAACAAAGTTTACTTAATCCATTTACAGTGGGACCCAGGTTTTGCTGACCTACTTAAACAAAGGGGTCTTTGTTTTTCTAGGAGTTTTTCTTGACAGGGTTTTACTAGGTACCCCTCACTGGTCTCTTAATTCTCCTGCCTCAGCTTCCAAAATACTGGGATACTGGGGTTACAAACAAGTGCATCACATTAGCTTAAAACAATGATTTTTAAATGGAAATTATTCTTATTTTACTGAAACGATTATTTTTTGACTGAATCTGGTATGGACTTGAAAGTGTGCTGGGGGGTTGTATGATATTCTGATTGGGGAGAAGACGAAAGGACACAGATTAGTTTCTTTCTTTAGCAAAGAGAAACCCAACTGGAACTATTCCCGAAGGAAGTAAGGAAAGGAGGGAAGAGAAGGGAAGAGGAGGGGAGGAGGATGGAGAGAGTGAAGGAAAGAGAAACAAAGGGAAGAAGAGAGGAGCCGCTTCAAAAAGAGAAGAGAGCTGTGGCAAGAACAGGTTTTATTTGAAGACCATGTTACTGTACAGGATTTCAGTTGGGTTCCCATGCAAACCCCCAAAGAGAGGAATACAAGGCAAATAGCTCTGCCATTTGACCAGCAGGTGGCACTGTGAGCACCTCCTACACAGGATGGACCTTCCCGCACACAAGATTTTCATCTTCATAATAAGCACAAGTTTGCAACTTCAAATGTTTTCATAATATTTTCCCTCTCCTTCCTTTTCATAGTAGCCCTGTTTATTAAGAGGAAGACCATATAAAATGGCAGAGGCCCTGAGGCTGCAGAAGAAAGTTTGCCACACATTTCTGTTTATTTCTGTGCATTGCTATGGCAGCTCACATTTCCATAGTGAATGCAGAATGTCTTCTGGTCAGGCGACATCACACAGCCAGAGAGGAGGAACCTGGCACCATTTTCACAGTTTTCCCTCTGCTCTGGGCAGTGAATAGTCTCTGTGTCCAAATATCTCCCTGATGCTAAGTAATCTCTCAGACTCCGGGGGCACCCTGTGGCGGAGATAGTGGGCATTTTTGGCCTTTTCGAACAGCTCTAGGAAGGTTGGCTTTGTGCATTCATCTTTGAAGCTTCCTGCATAGTCCGTGGAGCTGGGGGGATTGGCATTTTCCGATCTGGTCTCATCAGCAGATGCCAATCCTCTCTCACCATCTGGGCTGGACACGCAACTGTCTTCTGTCTTGGTGGAGACCTCTTGGTCATGACATGGGACAGGGACATCCTTGCTGGGGTCCATGCCCTTCCATGGATTTGCAGGCTCTCCCTCCTGGGCTTCTGAGTTCCCTTCCTTGGAGCAGCTGGTTCTCTCATTTTGAGATGGAAGGTGTTCTTGGCTTCTCAGGGCATCTCTGAGGGCAGGGTCATGTAAAGAGGGCACCTGAGTCTTAGTTTTAACTTCTTGGATAATACTGGTTTTCAGTACTCTGAGGAGTTGAGGGGGGGGGTGAAAAGAAAGAAATAAATGCCTTTGAAAAATTAAGAGGCTCCTACTTAGACCTTTCTGGTTATTAGGCTGTGGTTTCTATCAGTGTGGTTTCAGCTAAGGTGGTAAAGTGGGTGAGAAGGGGCAGAGGGTGAAGGGCAGAAGTGTATCTGTCCAGGAAGGAGCAGAAAGACTCTCAGATGGAAGGGGATGCTTTAGAGAGATTGGTTTGGAAGCAGAATTTAGTGTCATACCCAAGCCCTCAATCATAGTCTTACCCAAGTTTAGGCTCCAGGACTGTGTGCCTCTGTCCTGTTGGTGAGGAGAATGTGACAACATCTTTCGATCTCTTCTGAGTTTCATGTCCCATGTAAGAAGACAACCTTTTCTTGATGATATCTGTTAAGAAATAATTGACAGATACTAGGCTGGAAAGACGACTCATCTGCTAAAAGTGTTCCATGCTCAATCATGAGGACAAGAGACTGGATCCCATCTTCCACATCCATGGCCCTCATCCATCCTTAACTCCAGCTCCAAGGTGTCTGATGCCCTCTTTGGGTCTCTGTCAGTTGCTGTTATGCTCACTCAGAAATCCACACAGATATGTGTGTACGTAAATAAAACAAAGCTTCATAATAAGCCAATGTGGATTGAATGATGTAAAATTTCATTTGTTGGGATTTTAGTCCTTAGTCCTTGTGGTTACGACGTTGCCTGCAGATAGGCTCTTTGTAGTGATAATCAAATGAAAACGAAGTCATTATGGTGGGTCCTGACCATTGGGATGGGGTCCTTCTGACAACAGCAATTTGAGCAGACACACAGACTGGGTGGGGTGAAGAGACCTGCCGTCTACACATCAAAGAGAGAGTTTCTCCTGCCCACACCCAAGGAAAGTAACCCTGCTCACACGCCCATGTCGACTTCTATGCTTCACAGGTGGACATGACAAAGGTCCATGGGTGTGAGGTTTTGGTCCTTTGCTGGGCAGTCCTAGAAAGTGAGAACAATAGGAAAGGAAAAATGGAAGCTGGGATCTGGGCTTTCAGAGAGCTGGTGCATGAGGATGCCGGCTTCCCTTCACAGGTTGCAACGCTCTGACATGGTAGGTGGAAAGAGCAATGTCCCACGGGTCTGACTGTTTGCCTAGAACATGTCAGAGAGGATTCAGACACCAAGATCACAGGTTGCAACTGCCTCAGGCCTGGTGGGCTGTGTTCTAATGTTTTACTTGGCAGACACAGTGTTTAAAAAAGAAAATAGCTGGGCGTGGACGTTTTGTCTGTTTACTACAGTTGTGTGCCTCTCTACTACCCGTGGCAAGGGCTCAGAACTGCCAGGCAGGATTCAGTGAACTTTCTGTGTTTCCAGGTGATGTTCTGGGCTCCTGCAGTTGAAGAGAACACACTGACCCTATTAGTTTTCAAGACACTTAAGACTGAATCATTTGGGATGTAAAAATTTTGCATTGGTTTGTGTTTTAATGGGAATCATTTAAAGTCACAGTGGTTAAGGCTGGGGCTGTTGTTTTGTGGTAGATTGCTCGCTAAACATGCAAAAGGTCCTGGATTCAAATCTGAGCACAGCTGCCTCCCTACTAAACCCAAACCAGAAATCCCAGCCAAGAATATCAGCCACATCAAACCACCAACACCAAACGAAAACCAGGACACTCCCCTCCTGAGACGCACCCAATTGTGGTTAGAGTGCATTGGACAACAGGGATGAGGTTCCAGAACCATACAAGGGGCATGAATGTCACATAAAACTCTTAGGGTCACTCCTTTGAGTCCTTTGCTTTATTGTCTTTTTGGAGCTACATTGAGTTTTGTTTTTTTTTTATAATGGTTTTACCCATTTTCAATAAACTAAAGGTTTTTAAATTAAAAATAAAAAAGGATTTGATAGTTCTGGAGGCAGCCCATTCACCTCCAGTTGAGGCAGCAGAGCCACCAGGCTCAGAAATGAACATATCTTCTCTCTGAGGCGTCTGTCTTCACCATAACAACATGGCATGAGCTGCCTAGTCATCCCGTTAGCCTGTACATTTGACAGACTACCCTGAGCCATGCAGTGTGCTCTAATCCCCTTTATTGACATGTATCACGTCACGGAACCCTGATCATTTGACTTTCCCGACGTCTTAAAAGACTGGTCTCCCTGTTTTCTCCTGTCAATGTTCTAGTTTAAGCCAGTTACATCACGGCCTGCATTTGGACTTCTATCAGGTTTATTCTGGCTGTGCCCTGAGCTTTATTATTATTATTTTTTTCTATAAGCACTGAAGTCAGAGCCAAGTCTCTAAACAGTGAGCATAAAACCCCCTGTACCGAGTCCCTGTAGGGTGGGGTCCACCCTTGTGCAGCCATGGTTGGAGCCACTTGCCTGGGTAGCATGTTCTGAAACTGTGAGAGCACTTCAGCAGCGTGGAATCGCTTGTGGCAAACCATTCTCTTTATCTTTTTGCACACACTCTTCCTTCTTCTAAGAACGGCCCGTTGGTACCCTGCCACACATCACTTGGCAACTTCCCCTTTCCTGCATCACCTCTCTCTTCTGCGCCTAGGTTCTGGTCACTCAAAGCTTCTTTTGGGGAAATTCTCATCAGAGCCTTTTAAACAGGGACGGGAGGCTTCCCATAGAAATAACTCCATTTTAGCATAGAGAAATTTTTAAACGAGGTTTGTAAAGCACAGGTTATTTCTTTTTATGTCAGAGTTATAAACACTCATCTCCGTGACAGCGCAAATAAGCATCTCACAGTGGAGAGACTGTATTTTTTTACATTGTCCATCTCGGGCTCAGAGGGACCCACAGCCAGCGGTGAGGGCACACATCTGTAATCCTAGAGTTGAGGAGACTGAAGCAGGGTGGTCCTGACATTGAAGCCAACCTGGGTTATAGAGTGAGACTCAATCTCCAAACAAAACAGCCAGACGGCCAACCGATCACCGAGGACAAAAGCAAGTCGGCCAAAATAACGCATCTGGACACCAGTGAAAGAATGTTGCATTCCAATCCGAAGCCGAAATTATTTCTACAGAGTCGTCCTATTCTCCAAGATGAGGACCGACAACGTACACTAAGCAATCCACTAATGGGCAGACAGGTGTGTCTTTGGGACAGCAGTTCCATAGAACAGATCATTGAAACCTCTTGCTGAATACAGTGTCTTGAGAACACCCAGAGGACACCCAGAGACCCTGACCTCTGACCTCTCTTGTGTCACATCTGAGGCCCTTTCCACACACCTGTGTCTGAGACGAGCTCTCTTTGCAGCAGGGGCAGCAGCTGTGGCCTTCGGCACACGGATGTCCGCTCCTGCCTCAGAGGGAATTTCTTTTTCTGAGCACTGAAGTGAGAACCAACCAGCTGGTTTCTAAGCCTTATTCTTACTCCAAGTTGGTTCAAGCCCTTACTGTAGACAGGAAAACCGCAACCAGATTGGTGCAGACATGGTCCGTTGTTCAAGTTCAAGGAAGCTAGAGACCATCACATCATCAGGAACAGTGGAGAATTCGAGTTTGCTGGCCAGTGTTCGGACACTGCTTGTGGTTGTGTGTCTGCTATTGACACTGTGTAGACATCTCAGGCCCTGCACTTAGACGTGTCACCTGGCTTTCCTCCCAGTGGGCCACACCCTATCCTAGAGGATCCTGAGTTTCTGCACCTGGCCCAAGTCAGAAAGAATGTCCTGAAAAGCTGAGTGTAATTCTCAAGTAATGTTGAGACCTAATTAGTGAACAGAAAAAAAAAAAAAAAAAAAAAAAAAAAAGAGGAGTGCTGGTTTCTACAAACCACCTGACAGAAATGTCCTCCAGCGAGACAGCCAGAGAGGTTTCATCCTGAAATCACTTTGTGTTGCCGATCTGAGTAAATTAAAGTTGTCAAGTCCTAACTAAATGCCATGTGCTTAGGTTTGTGCCGGATCCTCACTGGATAATTTCACCTGTCAGGCCTACTTCATGTCAGAGGGAAGTGAAGTCAAAATCCGAGAGAAAGGTGTTCTGGTTTTCTTTTTAACTATCCTTTCATAAAGATCCTAATGGGAAAGATGGCTCTGACAGAGGGAAGAGATCACAGTGTGGAGAATCCAACAGTGGAAAGCATGAAGCTTTCTTTAAGAAAGGCCTGAAGCTGGAAAGAAAAACTGGAAAGGTGACCATAGGGGAAACCTGAGGAATGTCAGCTCAAGAAAACCGGGGACCAGGCAGCAGGGGAAGCTCTGGAGTTTGGGGGACAGGGTGGAGGACCGGGAGAGTTGAGTCTGCTTAAATCCACAGGGAGATGGAGACCCTTGTCATGCTGGTCATCCAGACTCTGGAGGACCCTGGAATGAGACAAACACTTCCACCGGTGAGGTGAAGGCTGCCCTCCCCTACCTCCCCTGTAAATTGCTTCCGAGGACCCGAAGTTGGGGCTCATCACTCCTTAGGACGGAGCCTCACCTTGCTGTAGGCGCTGCAGTTCTTTTTGAAGCAGTCTCTGCTCCCTGGCGAGGGATTTCAAGTGATAGAGGCAGATGACCTCCAGCCTTTGCAGTCTAAGGCTGAGTCTGGCTTCAGCTTGCCGGGCACTCTTTCTTTCCAAGTCGAACTGCTTATACAGAGGTCCCCTCACCACGTTTCTCTCCATCTTATGGGTTGGAGCCAGTAAAGGAAGTGTCTTCCAGGTAGCACAGACAACCTGAAAGAGCAAGGCCAAGATGGTGGCCTCTGGTCATTGGTCACTGATTAGTTTGAAATCTAATTTTAGGAAATCTTTAACTGCCTAGTCAGATGAACTCCCCGTATCCAAACCCATACCACTGCTCAGCATGTGTGCAGGATAGCAGTCAGTTGCTCTCTCTACAGCATTGGTGGTAATAATTCAGGAAAATATGAGCATTAAAGAAGGCACATATCCACAGCCAAGCAGTGGAAGGAGCTTGGGGACTCATATGGAAGAACAGGAAAAAACGATTACAGCCCCTAAGGCAATAAGAACTTCATAGGAAGACTACAAACAGAATCAACTAACCTGGACCCTTAGGGCTCTCAGACTGAACTGCCAACCAAAGAATACAAATGGGCTGGACCTAGGCCTCTGCACATAAGCAACATATGTGCACCTTTGTCTTTATGTGGGTTCCAAAGAACTGGAGTGGGGGCTGTCCCAGGAGCTGTTGCCCGGACATGGGATACGTTCTTCTAGCTGGGCTGCCATGTCTGGCCTCAGTGGGAAAGGAAGCGCCTAGACACAAAGAGACTTGAAGTGTCAGGGTGGGTGGATGGGGGAGGGGTTGGCATCAGAGGAGAAGGGGGGAAGAGAGGAAGGATTGTGGGAAGGGTGAGAGGGAGGGGTTCAGTGAGTAGAGTATAGAGTGAATAAGTAAAAAAAAAAAAAAAAAAAAAAAAAAGAAATGTCAAAAAGGGGGTGGGATGGGAGGCCAGACACAATTCAATAGCCTAATTCAAAGTCAACTTGATTCAGATTCTAAAGTACAGATTAAGGCTCCACCCAAGGTAGGTAGCACTTACCTGCAAGCCCAGCTTCTCACTGGGGAAATCTGCTTCTTTGACTGCAGCAGGCTAAGTGCGCTTTGCTGAACTTGTTTTCTTCATTAAACCTGTGAGCCTGTGTGAAGAGGAAGGGGGAGCTCTTGGAGGGAGATGTTAGGAGAAGGTTGATTACACTCGAAAGCTCTGTCCCTTCCTCCTGTGTCCACTGGTCAGGAATGCCGCCTCCTTGAGTCACGGGCACCAGTCCCTCTCGAAGAGGCCACATCTCTAACAGGTTTTGAGAATAAAGGAAGCTTGCCAACTTTCAGCCCTCCCCAGAGAGGCCTGCAGTGCTCCTAGGCCGTATCCATGGGAGCCAAGAATGAAAGCAATGAGACCTCACTGTTTGGAACCCGCCCCCCCCCTCCGACCTCCGCCCAGCTTCTCTTGTACGTCTCCACTTATCCTTTCTCCCACCTCGTTTCTTGCTTCTTGGAAACGAAAAGAAAGCACCTTGTCCTCCCATTCATGCCCGAGCACATTTTGCACATTTTTCACAGAAAGGCATTTAATTCGTTTATTCTACGTTATTGTACTCAATGCTGAGTGTTCCCTGTCTTCTAGCCTTGTTTGGTGCATTTCAAAGTTTATTTAGATTTTCAAAAGATTGAACATAGCACGAGATGAAGTGATGTATTTTTTTTTTTTTTTTTTGAATCAACTTTTATCTTCATGTTTGGATAGCTGCAGCAGAGCGTACAGTTGAACTATTGGTTGTAGAAGACGACTCTGGATGGGACTCTTATTGTTTCCTTGGGGATCTTTCTGAAAATAAGAGGCAGTAATGTTCCACAGACTAAGGACACTGGGGCCCAGTAATCCTCTTGGAGTTTATGAAAGGCAGCTAAGCAGCCCGACTACCCATAATTACCACCCAGCAAACAAACTATTCTGAAGAGATTACTGGGGAGATGAGAGAGGGAGGGCGAGTCATTGTTCTCCAAGTCGGAAATGATGCCTTCGCAGAGCTGCTCCCATGCGTGAGTTCTTCATCTCCAGGATTTAAACAAATAGGGTGTAGGCTCCAAGACAATCACTGCAGAAAGAGGGGTCCCACGGAAAGGAAACTGGCACTCCAGTCCCCACCTGGAGACCTGGTGCAGTGCACAGCAGCAAAGCTTTGCTCCCCCCATTGCTGACAACATTGTGGCACTGCTCACACAACTAGTGTGTCATCCTGAAAAAGTGCTGACGAGGAGAAGCTTGCAGAACCCGCCACAGGAAGGGCCCTTAGTGTGGCTTGTACCGCGATCCTCCCGAGAGTGTCTTGGAGGCACCGACTCCATAGGAGAGAGTGGAATCCATGACATATCCATGGTGGGTCTGTCTGTCCGAGGAGAAATGATTCAACAGAGATGACACAGAAGCAGGAGCAGGGTCTGAGCAGGATTTGGGTGAAGATGAACTTCCTCCAGGAAACCACACATCTTAAAGCAGAGGAGACCAGGAGCACCCAGAACAGAACAGGGGCAGAGAAAGAGCTGTGAAGCCTGAGCACATCAAATGCAGCAGTCATTCCAGAGACAAGCCTTGCGCCTGTATTGTGATCCTTCCCCTATTTCCTTAACTGGCTAGGATCAGAAAGACAAGGGGACAGAGGCATCAAAAGGAGCCTCTTGGGGCTGTGGAGAGGGCTCAATCATGTGTTTACCACACAAGCATGAGGGCATGAGTTTGTGCTATGACCTCTTGTGCCATTTGAAAAAGCTGGGGGTGTGGTGGTGTATGGCTCCAACTCCATTACAGGAAGAGGAGATCCAGACAGATCCCCAGAACTCATAGGCCAGCTAGCCTCACTGAGTAAATGTAGTGTAGGTTGTGTGAGAGAGTCTGCCCCAAACAATAAGGTGAAGAGTTGCTGAAGAAGGTACCTCATTCCTATCTCTGGCTACTACACACATGTGTGTAGTATATGTGTGTGTGTGTGTGTGTGTGTGTGTGTGTGTGTGTGTATATATACATATATATATATATATACCTTCCCCTACACACACACACATACACACACACACACACACACACACACACACACACACACACACACACACACACACATTCCCATTCTGCTCTACCAGTGGGTGAAGAAGAATGGCAGCCCATCACTCTTTCCCCTCTTCCCCACATCCCTAGTGTACAGGGAGGGAAGGTCCAACCTGCAGATGAGTCTGGATCTTTAAAGCAGCCTGAGGCTTCCTACAAACAGCAACATGCAGGCTCTGGCCAGATCTCGAGGGAGAAGAAATCATTGAAAAGAGAATCACTGAAGACCCCTGTAGGCATGCCCATGGCAGCTTTACATAGTCTGGAAACAAGCTGACTGGCCAGTGAGTAAGCGAATTGGGAAGTGGATTGTGGTTCATTCACCCAACAGGACACTGCGTAGGAATTCAGAAAATGTGATATATGAACACCATGAATGGATCCTGCAGACACCCTGCTGATGAAAGGAGCTAGATGTGAAAGAGAAACTGGCTCCCAATATGTGGAAAAGTAGAACAGGCACAATTAATCCATAGCAACCAAGGTCAGCTTGGTGGCTTCCAGGATGGAGAGGTGAAATATTATAACAATTAATCCGTAGCAACGAGATCAGCTCTGTGTCCTGTAGGACAGAGAGGTGTAGCTGAAAGCTGATTCTATAAAGGGAAGGGAGGTTCTGGGGAGAGAGGGCTGTTCATTACCTTTGCATACACTTGTCAAAGCCAACGACCTGCACGCCTATACACCTGGATCTTAATGCATATGAAATTTATCTTAGTAACATTGATTATAAGAAGAAAACCCACATAACTGACAAAAGAGAGAGAGAGAAAGATATTCAGGGACTTCACTTTGTACAAGAAGGATTGCTGCTTCTGGTAACCCGAAAGTCAACTGCTTTCATCCATTGGAAATAGCAGTGCAAGTGTGAGTCCTGTGAGATAAAAAATAACACAAGGAGAGCAAGCTCAGCAGAGCCCAGTTGGTGTTGAGCTGGAACGAGAGCAGAGGGTCAGTGGGCTGTGGTGGTGGCTAACACTGACCATATCTGAGCAGAGCTAAATGTATATATACACACATACACACACACATAGAGACACACATGGACACACACAGACACACACAGATACAAACACATAAACACACATGAACACACACATATAGACACATGGACACACACAGAGATGCACACACAGATACACATAGACACACAGGGACACACATCACAGAGATACACATGGATACACACACACATAGATATACACAGACATACACCAAGTAGACATGCAAATACACACACATAGACACACATAGACACACACGGACAAACACCACATAGACACACACAGACACACACTACATAGACACACCCAGATACACACACACATAGACATACATAGACACACACCACATAGACACACACAGATACACACACATAGACACACATGGTCACACACACATAGACACACACAGACACACAAAGACACACAGACACATACAGACACACACAGACACACACAGACATAAACACAAAGGCACACACAAACACACAGAGACACACTCATACACATGAAAGAGAGAGATCAAGAGAGCTGCACGTCTGTAGAACCTTTGTTTGACCCTGCCCTATTGATGCAAGAGTGAAATGTCTAAATGCTTGCACATGAATAGTAATAATGATAATAATAACAACAGTACATTTATACATCAAAATTACCTCTAGTGAAAGCAACAGAATTACTGACACATGCAGCAATGTAAATTATTAATCCCTAAGGCATTATGCTATAAGAAAATAAATCTCATACAAAAGCCTTCATGCTTTGTAATGTCAAACATGCGAATACCAGCAACTGTAAGCTTAAAGTGGTTAAAGTAGATCCATAGCCATTTGGGGTTGAGATGGGACATGTGGGTTCACTGTAAAGAGCAAGAGGTTGGGGTGGGCACAGGGAATGTTCTGTGTTATACTTACGGTTGTGTCTACATGCACGCATTTGTTTGTCAACCTCTTTAAAATGGATGCATTCTATTGGATGTAGATTATACATCAGGAAACTAGAGTTTTAAAATCACCTGGGACTGGTGATGGGTGGGCCGTGAGATGTCTCAGTAGGTACCTGCCACCAAGCCTGAAGACATGGGCTCAGTCCCTGGGACTCACATGGTGGAAGCTGAAAACCAAATCCTGCAAATTGTCCTCTGGCCTACACACACACACACACACACACACACACACACACACAGTGTCATCTAGGCACTCCCATACGCAAATGCTAATAAATAATAAACAAAATGAAAACACCCAAAATATATAGTTAGTGGGTAGTAGCACAGTGATCAAGTGCTTCCCTAGTGTATGGAAGATCCTTGTTTCGATCCTCAGTGTTCCAGAGACTCAGGCATCATTATGAGAAGCCACCACAGGCTGGCTACTTTTGGACTGCTTAGGCAACAGTTCAGGGTCTGAGCATCTGCCATGTTTTCCCTCATGAACTGTGTTTTTTAAGTTGAAGAGTTGGTGAGGGGGAGATTATTGGATCTGTAGGTCACAGGTGCAAGAGCAAGTCACTAAGTGGGAAATCTGCAGGAGGTAATGGGGCTAGGAACAGCTCTAGCCCATCCCTTATGTGAAGGCTTCAGGGGAAGATTCATGGTGAAGCTTCACCTGATCCACTCGAACCCACTGATTAATTGAGTCACTAAGATGAGGGCTGATAAAGCACTCTTTTTTTTTTTTTTTCCCCAAAGTGTAGCCCAGGCTGGCCTTGAACTTGTAAGCCTTCTGCCTCCTTCAGCAAATTCTACTAGCCACCACAACTGGCTCATGAGCACTCTTACACTGAATTTATTTTAATCCTGGATTCTGACTTACAAAGAAATTAATAAACAATGTGAGAAGGCCTATAAAAATGCATAGATCATCCTAAAGAGCTGATTTTGTTGGAAAAATCAATAGCTAGCTATTAAAAGCCTTAAAAATGATACAGAAGCTGCTTATACTAACAACCAAACAGGATGTGAGTATGTGGACTTGTGTGTGTGTGTGTGTGTTGTTATTGTTGTTGTTGTTGTTGAAGCCTGTAAACTTATGGTGAAGGTGCTGGCAGATTTAGAATCCTAGTTTACAGATGGCTATATG
Organism: Micromys minutus; assembly: GCF_963924665.1. Classification (NCBI taxonomy): domain Eukaryota; kingdom Metazoa; phylum Chordata; class Mammalia; order Rodentia; family Muridae; genus Micromys; species Micromys minutus. Next base: position 71,818,492 of record NC_137969.1, read on the forward strand.
GTGTCCCCTATAGTGAGAAAAACAAGACAGTTCACTGTGGCATTACTCCTATGGGCTTCTGTCCCATTTATGGTGTCACCTGTGCCATAATGTAATCGACTTTGAAAGGCTTCATCTTCTAATATTAACACATTGGTGAGAACAGATTTGAATGATTGTGAGGGTAGAGATTCCCATTTCACAGCTTGGTAGTCAAACCAACATGGTCCTTAACAGCTAGACATACACATTAAATGACACGACCTGTTTATATACTCCTAAACTCTCCATTAAAAATACTAAAACAAGTATACATGTGACGTTGTACACAGGAATAAATAAGACAAAAGTTGTAAAATGTTGATAATTGTTGAAGTTGGAATATGGGCATAAATGTATATAGTAGACAATTCTTTTTAATTGAGTACGTTTCAAATTGCTTCTATTTAAAAAGCCTAAGACAGCTAGAAAGAGAGGCAAATATTTATGTTTAAAGGAGTTACAGCCCTTTTCAAAAGTGATAATGTAGGGTGAGAAGCAGAATATTTGCAACGCTCTATAAACAGCCAAACCAAACCAAACCAAACCAAAACTCTACCTAAAATTCTACACCTAGGTAACAATGATAATTTCAGACAAGACTCAAAAGGAAGAAAAATATCATGTCTTTGCTAAATTAACATCTACAGGAATGTGTGAAGTGGAAACTTCTGGTTTCTTTGGAAAGTCAGTTATGTTAAATGATGTTCAGCCGGGACCCCCAGGTGAGATGATCAAAAGCTAAAGGAGATACATGAATGAATTAATTCATAATGTTTAGAAGGAATGCAAATATGACCCCACAGACTGGGAGCTCCAGCACTGGCTTGTTTTGCTCAGCCTCCCTAATCTTCATTGACCATGACCATGTATTGGTTTGCCTTACATTATATTGTTGAGCTTCGCTTGTGGTGATGTCACAGAGAGAAATTCACCAAAGAACTTCTCATGAGGTTTCTGTGACTTCTCGGTGCTTCTTCAGCCTCAGGCTGATTGGCAAGCCTTGAGGTTTCTTCTGGATTGAACTGCCCATGCTGATTCATGTGTGGTGTCTGCCAAGTGGAGTGGACTGCAGCTGCTGATTTGTGTTTGGTGTTTGCTAGTGGACTGGACTGAGAACAATGAAGACTAGAATCACCCCAAAGAACTATTTCTAAACAGGTCCACTCCCACCCTCTGTATGCTAATAACCTTTCTTTCCCACTACCTATGGTAAGGTGGTGGGCTAGAGGGGAGGTTGAATGATTATTAAAGTAGGTTGAGAAAAACTTATGTCTACTGATGTACTTGAGGTAGAAAGTTTCTGGTGTAAGGCTGGGATGCAGAGGAATGATGGGTGCAGAGAGCTGCACATGTGTTGACATGTGTAAATGTAAATTTATTAATCTGGTAATAAAGTTGGGACTTGGGAAAACAAAACATCTATACATGATAACAAAACACAAGAAGTTTAAGAAACTAGATCAGGAATGTTTGCCAGGTTTTATTTTTACTTTCCAAGAGAAACCTAAGGGCATTAATTACCATTTTACTTTTATAAATTGTGATTCATATTATAATTTCTTGGATGAAAACTAACAAGATTAAATTCAAGAAAAAGTATTGGAGAAAGAGAATCAAAACACACCCACAAAGCAACAAATCTGAAGTAGAGAGACAGGTAAAACAGTGTACAAGATAGGTTGGAAATTTAAGTTCAAATATCTCTGCAGATAAGTTACTCATGCAAATGAGTAAATGTTCTTCTGAAAAATCAACAGCTGCTAGTTTGAGTTAAAAAGGTGAGACAGCAGCACATGAAACAAAATAGTTACAAATGTAAATTCAAATGGAAGTAGTAAGATTATGTGAGATTTTTTTCCCAGATAAATGGTGGCTACTGAGGTAATACAGAATATTGTGATATTTCTACTTCTAAGTAAGAAAGTAAAACAGGACATAACTGTAAAAATGTACTTCCATAATCATAATGGAAAATAGTAATTTACCTATAGTAGTAAATGACAAAGTTAGTTGGCAGTCTGAAAATTAGTGAAGATATGAGCCATTTGAAGGTCTCTCTCTCTCTCTCTCTCTCTCTCTCTCTCTCTCACACACACACACACACACACACACACACACACACCTTTAAAGACAGGTTATTAGAAGCTTCCCAACATATTTATGTACAATTTATAGTTACTTGGTCACATCTAGCTTCAAGGGAATCTGAGAAATGCATTTCTTTCTTTTTTTTGTTGACAATGATGTATTCTATTTAAATTTAATGATGTATTCATTACTTTATAAAATAGGGTTTTGTATTAGGAGACAACCAAAAGTTTCTGCCACACAGATTAATATATGCATATAACAATTAGATTGCTAAGATTTATTGTCTGCTCATCACTTTAGTATGAAACAGACTACAGTTAAATAAATGCTGCTTACCAGAAACACTCTTAAAAACGTAAATGCAGAATCTAAAATTAAGTGGCAATACTAACATAAGGTGGCTATGCAAATGGTCAGAATATGCTAGTTTTAAATATTATGTTAGAAATTTAGCAGATGTGCATTCACATAAATATTCTTATAAAGAAATTTACAAAGTAGCCTCATTTGGCTTTTGGGTACCAGTCTGGAGAATAAAAAGCAAGAGAAAGACACATTTTTAGGAGATAATCTTTGCCTTATTTTCCCCTGAGACATTTGCATTTTCCTAAGACCATGTGGACCCCAATACTCTTGGTCATGGGGCAGGCAAGCTTATTTCCTCTTTCTGGATATCCTGCCTGTGTTGACTTTTGGTTCCTATTAGAGGAAGGGAGTGCCTCTAGGGGACACACAGGTGGCCTCATTTTCCAGATGGGATTACCCATAGTCTTTTCTCTATGCTGCATTTACACATTCGAAGCACAGAACACATTTGACATGGATAGCCATGCTAAGTCTTTCAACTGAAAAAAAAAATTAAAAAACCAAAACCCAGACCTTTAACTATTCATCCACTTGTTCTACTGCTGTTGCCAACTCTTTTAAGGAAGGGATTTAATTATTTTTCTTCATGGAACACAGTACCTCATTCACGACAAGTGTTCAATAAATGTTTGCTGAATGAAGTATTAGGAAAAAGGCAACTTAAATAAACTCTGCCGGAAACGTATGCAACAGCCTTTGAATTTCCTATCAAATGTTTGACAAGTCAAACAAACAAACAAACAAAAACCCCACTATTGCTTATGTAAATGAAACTGGAAAGTTAAGTGTAATTTGAAAATAACGCCAAATAGCAATAAGTATTTCAAACTCGGCAAAACCACAGTTGCTCAGATTTTCATCGGCTTATTGGGAATCAGCTCACACTGGCTGCAGGTTGAGTCATTTCCCAAATTTCACAAGCCCCCAGTTTGCTCATCCTGGATTCACAGCCCAGTCTCTCTCCTGATGGCCTGAATGCTCAGGGACCATTATAATGAGTTTGGGAAACCAGCTGCTCCCCCACCTTGTCCCCTCTCTGCCCCCCCCCCCCCCCCCCCCCCGCAGCAAAGGGTCAGGATACCTTGTTTCTTTCTCAGGGGCGGCTATGCCAGGAAAGCCACCAGGCAGGCTGCCGTTTCTGGTAACAACTTTCAACCTGTAGTCAACAGTGATCAGATAACAGCAGTGGCCACCCTTACTGGAGACAAAGTACACACATTTATTAAACTAACAAACTCTTGATCTCTTTGTGGGTTTAATGAGTAACTTTAGATAATGTGTCACCTCCATAGTGACAAAGCCCTGTAACACCCACCTCACCTACAAAGCTAAGCAGCCATCTTTTCTCCCTGCTCTACGTGCGGAGCAGAAATGGTATGAATTTTCTGTGGCTGCCATACCAAGTTACTCTAACTGGCTGGTTTGAAACAGTGAAAATGATTTGTTTCTTAGTAGAGTCGACAGAGTGAAACCCAGACACAGTAGCGGCTACGCCACCTGCAGGCTTTCAAGAGAATTACACTGTCTTTTCAAGTTTCTGGTGGCTCTAGAGCACCGGTCTCAACCTGTGGGGGTCCCGAACCCCCCAAAGAGGGTATCAGATAACCTGCGCAGTAGCAAAATTTACAGTTATTAAGTAGCAACAAAATAAATTTATGGTTGGGGTTGGGTCATTGCGACATGAAGAACTAAACTGTATTAAGGGTTGCAGCATTTGGAAGTTTGAGAACCTCTGGGTTAGATTCTAGCTTGTGGGAGCGCACTTCTAAGTTCTATTTGGAACTTTCCATAGCCTTTTCTCTCCTGTGTCTATTTTTTCTGTCTCTTCTTTCCCTGTAAAATCCCCTGGCATGTTGGATTAGCCACTGCCTTGTGAAGTCATCTTGATTCGATCACACTCACGAAGATTTCTAAACAACATTTTTTTTTTCTGTTGTTGCAATGACGTACTCCCGCAAAAGCAACTGAAGGGAGAAAGGGCTTACTTTGGTGCTCAGTTGGCAGTCCTGCCCGTCATGCCAAGGAAGTCAAGGCGACTGGAGCAGGAAGCAGTTAGTCACATGATCACATCAGGTAGTGATGATGCCTGTAGTAGTGCTCAGCTTCCATTTAACACTTTACAGTCAGTAGGGCAGAACGTTTACTAGTGGGATTAGAGCGCTACTCTAGCAGACCCAGTGAGCTTTCTCATTCCTTCTGTCAAGTGAGAACACAACAAGGAGAAGGCGTTTGTGGACCAGAGAAATGGGTTCACACCCATCTGGCACCAAATCCGCCAAGACTTTGATTTCAGCCTCCAGCATGATGAGAAAGAAGATTTTTATTGTTTGTAAGCTCCCGTGTCTGACAGAGATGCAAACGACTCTCGAAGATCAGTCACTGGTGGTGGTGGCCGAAGTGGTCGCAGCAGGCTGCGTGCTTTTAACTCCAGCGCTTGGGAGGCAGAGGCAGGTGGATCTCTGTGAGTTCGAGCCAAGCCTGGTCTACAGAGCTAGTTCTAGGACAGCCAATGCTACACAGAAGAAGCCCTGTCTCGAAGAACAAAACAAAGCAAAACAAACAAAAAAGTGGAGTTCAGACAGGGGCACGGCAAGTGGACCGAGGAGGGTGTTACGAGTTTCTTTATCCCTGTCAAAGCGTCTGTGAACAAGGAACATGGTCAAAACAGGTCTCAGGTCAACAAAATGATAGGTAGAAATAGATGTCTTCACCCAAAATGGTGTTTATTCTGGAATTAGCAGTGATGGTGCCATTGGTAGTGAAAACCAGGAAACAAGGGGCTTCACAGCAATGGGGTCCGGGTGTTAATTTACATACAGAATTTCAGACATTTTAAGGAAGAATTACATTAGTTTCTGTGGGCATTGGAAGTGAATTAAGAGGAAATAACAGGAAAGTTACATTGAAGTATAAATGGCTGCTGTTGCCCCCTCCATCCTAGTCTATCCCACCACAATTGCTGTTTTAGTATCTCTGAGCCTTAAGCCATGAATTCCCTTTCTCCATCCTTAAGGCCGAAGATGCACCGGAACTTCAGCTTCTGCCTGAGGCATTAGAGTTCTCTAAATATGGTGGTAAGCTCTTCTCTGAAGTGTGAGGTTCGAGAGAGGGTGACAGATTTGTAAAGAGAAGTATCCTTAGGGAACGAAAGTGCGTCTGCTTTTTAAAGCCTTTAAGCCTTGCGGCTACTTGTATTAGGTTGAATTTGCCATAGGAAAGCTGTTTAGTTCCAGCTCCCTTATTCTGTTGTGCTTTTTGACAGAGTTTGAAGTCATTCAGTTCAGAACCGTTGAACTTTGAGCTTGTATTGGAATTTAGGCGCTCGGGCTACAGAAGTAACCGAGGTCTCATATTGGGTGGGATTTTCAGTTGGATTCCTTTAATTCCTGTCTTGGGAAAGTTTGTTGTAGTTCCCAACTCTGGCACCGGGTGGCGCTCCAAAACCACATACTCTGCTTAGCTGAGAGGAAACAGACCTTGGGAAATCATTCAGAAACTCCTGGACAAGAGTCTTAGGAGGGGTTAGGACAGAACAAGATCCTCTCTGGCCTAACAAAGTGACCCTTTCCAGTTCTTTTAGCAGCGATGATTCATTTCTTCTGAAAACATAAGATATCGTCTCCCAGAGCTGCTTTAAGACCTCTTAAGTGGAAGCTTACTGTTTCTGTGCTAGACGTTTGGAAGCATTTAAACTCTCTCTCTCTCTCTCTCTCTCTCTCTCTCTCTCTGTATGTGTGTGTTGTTGATTGTCTTTTGAGACAGGGACTTGTAACCCAGGCTGTCCTGGAACTTGGAATATTTCTTCTTCAACTGTTGGAACACAAGCCTGTGCAGCCACACTTGGCAAAATACAGAATTCATTATGTGTTGAGAATCAATTTCAATTTCAGAGTAACAAATTAAGTAAATATTGTTTTCTAGTGTCAATTAAATTTTTTTTTCTAGAGGGTCCTGCCTGAAAATTTATGCTAATTCTTCCTTCTGAACTCCAGAAGTCATTTTGAGTGAAACTCATACAATAAAAACGAAACCTGTAAAAAATACCCAAATGCCAAAAAACCAAAACCAAAACCGCCAAAAGAATCTAAAACAACAACAACAAAACCTCCTTCCAACTGCTGTTGTAGCATTTACCTCCCTCAGTCTGGGGTGCTGACTAGCGGAAGGCTTTCTTTTTCTTTTTTCCATCCTTCCTTTTCTCCTTTCCTCCTGCCTTCCTTTATTCTCTTTCCTTCCTTCTCTCTTCCTTTCCTTCTCTTTTTTCTTTCTTTCTTTCCTTCCTTCCTTTCCTTCTGCCTTCCTTCCTTCCTTTTCTCCTTTCCTCCTGCCTTTCTTCTCTTTCCTTCCTTCTTTCTTCCTTTCCTTCTCTTTTTTCTTTCTTTCCTTCCATCCTTCCTTCCTTCCTTCCTTTCCTTCCTTCTTTCTTTCTTTCTTTCTTTCTTTCTTTCTTTCTTTCTTTCTTTCTTTCTTTCTTTCTTTCTTTCAGGAAGAACTCTATTTTCTCCAGGAAGCTTTTATTGGCACAGGGAATATTGCTCCTAGAATATTCTATTTTAACGAATGAATTAATTTATTCACTTTACATCCTGATGCCAGACTTCTTCTCCCAGTTTCCCCCTCTTTCAGCTTCTTCCCCGACTCCTCTCCCCTTCCCCTCTGAGAAGGGGGAGCTCTCCCTGGTTACCCCACCATTCCCAGAGTCTGTCACTGCAGGACTAGGAGCATCCTCTCTCACTGCGGCCAGACAAGGCAGCACAGTTAGTGGAAAAGCAGATCCACAGTCAGGCAACAAATCCAGGGACAACCCCCACTCCAGTGGTTGGGAGAATGTAGCCATCCTTTCTGTCTGTCTCCCATCCCAGCTGCCTTGGGTATGGTCCCTGCCTCCCTCTAGGTGGCTCTCTATGCCTGATACCTTGGCTGTAGCCTGAAGCTTTGCCAGGCTTTGCAGTTTGGAATTGGGTTCACCCAGCCACCTGTTCTCCACTTGATGGTGGTAATCCAGCTTCTCATTGTAAGGAACACCTCAGGTATAGACGTCTGAGGGGCATGCTCTCTCTTTATTTGGATGTCAGCCTACCTTCCCAAAGGCCTGGGTGACCCAGTTGTTCCTTCCCTTGTGCTTCTCCCCCCCCCCCCACCTCATAGTCATCCCTTTCACCTCTCAAATTCTCCTCAGGATGAATCTTGCTCCTGCTTCTCCACATAGCTCATTTTCTTTCCTTAAGCCTTCAGCACCTAGTTCAGCTTAGTGTCTGTCCTTCGTGAATCTTAGAGGCAGATTAGGTGACAGCGAATATGTGTGTTCAAGTGTAAAGAGCCCACTTCACAATCAAAGCAAAGCCATTAGCAACAGGCCCGAGGCAGTTACCACCCATTGTATGGAAGGTATTGCTTGCCGAGGCTTTCCGGTCAGTTGGATCGGCTTCATTTTTTGAATACCTGTTTCACAATACCTGCTTTGTCGTGGAGATAGTGAGTATCAACTGGCTGCAATCTCCTAACCCCCGGCAGCTTAAAGATAAGGGAAGGGACCAGATGTCTAATTAATAACTGAGAAACAGTGCGCTCCTTTTAATTAGAGTCACGGGCAGAGCTGGGGCAGAAGCAAAAGAAGACTCGGGATAGTTGTCGAGGAACAACTCTCATTCTGGGTTCCCTAGGAACAGTGAGGTGGGATTTCCATTCATGTGTGACTTTCAACCTCTTTCCTGCCTCATTTTGACCACTTACACCCGAGGAGGACACAGGTGTGTATGCCTACTTGACAGTCACAGTTGTTCTCAAATCTCTCACTTATCCCTATTTTAGTGAAAGTCTACACTATTCTTGAGACAATAATTCCCAAACTGTGTACGTGCAGGCACACACTCCTTACAGGTAGGCATGCAAAGATGAAAGAGCAGGGTGGGAGATGAAAGAGTCTGCTAGCCTTCTGCCAGAAGCCTCTGGCTGCCTGGGCCAGATAGCCCCAGGCTTCTCATCACTGAAGCCCATGGGAGATACGTGTCCTGTCCCAAACCAGATGCCTCCCAAGTGTGTAATTGCAAAGCGTGAGACAGCTGGCTTGAGAGAGGCTGGTGTTTATAACCAGACCAGCTGCCTGTTATGGCCCTAATGGGCTCTCTGAGTCCAGATGGCCATCCTTTGGCCAGCTGACATCTGGCTGAGAATGCAGAGGAGCACGTAGCTGGCTGGAGTGCTGGAGATGTCCCTTTGGGGGACGTAGTGATGGAAGGGACTTAAGGGGCTGTTTATAGCACACTCTCCAAGCATCTGGGATTCTTCTCTCCTGGTGTTCAGCCTCACTGCCCCCCCACTTCCCCAGATCCCAAGTGCACAGAGACAAAAGCTCACACCAGACGTGAGGCTCCCTCTGTTTCTCTTCCTGCGACAGCAGAGCACAAGCCTCTCCTCATGGAAAACTCACCCAGTCTCCGCTTTGATCCTCGCCATGTGAGACTGTCCTTGGCGTCTGCTGATGAGGGTAGTTGCAGCCTTGTTCTTTTGTCCCTACCAATTGTCCAAAAGATCAGGGTTACTTCCCATTTGTATGATGATCGTGAAAACATTTATGAAGCCATCAGGTCATATACAGACTTTAGAGATAGGCAGCATCATCGTGTTCTTATATGTTGAAATCAAACCTTTGTCTGTCTGTCTGTTCCCTCCATTATATATATATATATATGTATGTATGTATGTATATATATATATCTCATATATAATCATACATATATGTCTGTGTGTATGTATTTGTGCATATACACACATATATGTATATATGCACATTTGTATATATATACATATATATGAATACACACATATATTCAATAAAATATCTACTATGAGGAACGTCTGACTTCAAGGCTAGAGATTTACTTACAGGAGCTGTTCTTCCTTTCTGTTTGCCTCATCTTTTAGGGAACATGATTTAAAATGATTCACTTATACATAGTTAAAGTAAGATGAAGATCAAAATCCAGGTTTCCAGCTCATTCCCGTGTGTGTGTGTGTGTGTGTGTGTGTGTGTGTGTATGTGTGTGTGTGTGTGTGTGTCCCATTTTACCCTGAGCTATTATGCTAGGTTCTCTTCTGAGAATATGAAAGCAGGCTGTAGCACATTGGATCAGCAGTAGAGAATTATAAGCTATTAGAACCAGGAAGAGATTTGAACCTGTATTTACTTTGCAAACCAGCAGTGACATTTTACAACACTCCATCCCCTACTACTAGGTCAGTTTGGACTCTGCAGCATGAGTCTCTGTGTTCTTCCTTATTCTAGCATAAGCCAAGTCCAGCTGAGAACAGACTGAACATGAGAGGCCTTGCAGACCCAGGTTGACGGCTGGTTCTGTTTGCCACTCAGAGTTGGCTCAGTTCTAAACTCCCAAGCTCCTGGCTCTGTGTGTCGCTCCATCTATCTGTGCATCACTTGGTGGATGCAGAGACTCCTGGTTCTTCTTTCTGATAGGTGGAGCATTGTTTCCTGGGGTTTTGAGGCTTTTATCCCTTTTGCTTTTCTCTGCTCCTACTAGGCATCCATCTTCACACCAAACCAAGGCTACATCCTCTTCCAGTGTCCCTCTGTTGCACAGGACTGTACCCGCCACAGTCCTTCGCCCTCACCTTATGCTCAGGTCTGGTATCTCTCAGAATTTTCCATTGTGTTGCTGCAACAACAACAACAACAACAACAACAACAACAAAACACCCAATAGTATACCTTTTCTTGAACTCAGAGAATCTAAACCATAGGTAAGATCTTCCCTGATTGAAACAAGGTGCAGTGTACGGTTGGGAAGAGGCAAGCTAGGATTATTTAGAGACTGAGCCACCTAGAAGTTTGTTAAATTGCTGAGAAAGTTTGGGTCTGGGAAACACAAGACAGAGTGAGTTGGGAGAAGAATTGAATGCTAGTGGGAAATTTATTGGATCATATCAAACATGTTTACATTTTATTCCAGGCATCACTTTAAATCAAATTGTTAGAAATTATTAGCATTTACCACTACTTGTTCACTTGGATCAATAAGGATGCTGGTACATTTTTCTTTAATAGATGTATCTCCATGAGTTTGCAGGTACACGTGTGGGCAGGTGCCTGTGGTAGCCAGAGGGTGTTGGATCTCTGGAAGCTGCCTGATGTGGGCTCTGGGAACTGAACCCAGGTCCTCTTCAAGAGCAGAGAGGGTTCTTGACCACCAAGCCACCTTTCCAGTTCTCAATAAAGACAGTTTCACTTTGAAATAATAAGTAGATGATGCATGATAAATTATCTGCTGCTTCTGAGCCTACATTTCCCATCGACTCAGCAAGAACAGCTGCCTAACCCAGGCCTCAGCATCCAGATGCTACTGTAGCGGCAGCCTTTCTACTAAAATCTCAGCTCTTTTGAAAGGCCAGAGAGTGACTGGAGACTTGTGTGGAAATCAGTTAATAACCGAGTTGGCTAAAACCAGAGGAGAGCCAGGCACAGTGGCGCATGCTTGCTGTCCAAGCATTCAGAGGGCAGGGGAGTGACGACTTTGAGGTCATTCTGGTTACACAGTGAGTTGCAGCTTATCTCTGGCTTTCCTAGTGTCAAAATTCTTTTGCACAAACATGATGGGTTATAGTTACCTGTATTGTGTCTGTGGGGAAGAAACAGATATGCACGTTCCTTAAAGGAGCAGTGCGCTCCAGAATTTAAGAATTGAGTTTCCTGGTTTGAAGGGCACTTTCCCCTGGAGACCAGAGAGCCATCAAGCAGTGACAACCTAGCCTGGTGTTTGGAGCTTTGCATTGTCTGTTTCTCCTTAGGTGACAAGGGTACATTTGTGCTAAGGGGAAAAACAACAAAACAAAACAACAACAACAACAAAAAAAACAGGCTTGTGTTTTTCTAAGACACATGTCTGTGTTGTTAAAAATCCTGACTTGTCTTTCTTGGGAGGGCTTATGGTCAGACATTCTCTGTGTTCAAGAGTCCCTGAAGGGCTGGAGAGATGGCTCAGTGGTTAAGAGCACTGACTGCTCTCCCGGAGGTCCTGAGTTCAATTCCCAGCAACCACATAGTGGCTCACAAGCATCTGTAATGGGATCTGATGCCCTCTTCTGGTGTGTCTGAAGACAGCTACAGTGTACTTATATATAAAATAAGTAAATAAATCTTAAAAAAAGAAAGTGATTCCCCAGCAAACAAACCACTTGGTACCTGGTGAATGTGGGGAGCAGGGCACCATTTTATCTGGGCCTTGCTCCTTTGGGCTTCTATTTCAGTACCATTCCCAAACAGACTAGATCAGATGAATGCTGTCTGTTCTACAATCCAAGAGCAATGGTAAGTTTAACCCAGCCCGGGATTAGTGAGGGTCAGTCTGTGCATTTTCTCTGGTGGGCCAGAGAGGGATTCAAGCCAAGAGACTTTCTGGAAGCAAATGGTAGTATGGGCAGCTCAGCTGCTGTGACCAATGCAGTGGTCTCCGATAATGGGGGAGATGGGGTGATAGGGTAGGGGTGCCGAGTTGGGGGCTGGACTGTCAGTATCAGTGATTTGTTTAACTTTGTCATTGCCTCTTCTGTGGGGAGATGGAGTAGAGAAGGAAGCCACAACAGAGATGGTTGTGTCCTCTGTTCCCTGGGAATTAGTTGTGACAAGCATGTCTACATATTCTTGTCCTTATGCAGCTAAGAAGGGTTGGTCTGTAGGCCTTACTGATACCAGAGACCACAGGAAGCTCCTGATGAGTAAGCAAAGGGACCACTCCTCTGGGCTTTTCCTGAGAAGCCTGAGGGTTTCGTGACCAAATTCACACACGAAGCCTAGTTCTGCTACAGGAATGGCTGACCTGACCTCTGTTATCTCAGAGGCTGACACATCACTGTCTCAGCTGGAACTGTTGAGCTTCCTCTGTGTCTGGCTCCACAAAGCAACACAAAAGGGAACTCAAGCATGCCGAGCCTTGGGCGGCGGTCTCAGGATCACCACGTTCATCCCCTCCCCTCCCCTGTAAGCAAAATAAATTTCAGGAAATAATTTTTTTTTTTTAAACTGGTGGAAGAGATCCCTGTTTGAGAAAAAGGTTCATGGTGGGGTGGAGAGCTTTAGAGAAATTTAGAGAAAGAGTAAGGAAGCCCAAAGTACCCCCCCAAAAAAACCCCAAAAAACAAAAACAAAAACGAACAAACAAATAAAACATCCCAAAACAAACAAATTATAAGCCAATCAATCAACAAGAAGAAAGATTCTTGAGCTCCCAGCACAGAGAACAATAAGAATGAAAAAGAATGAGAATTAATTGTAGCATTTAGCTTCCAGAAGAGAAAGGTAGGGCATGAATGGGATGGTCCTGTTGGATCATGGTGCGCTTAGGAAAGGACTTCCCAGAAAGCCCTTCATCTATCTGGTTAGGATGGCGGACGGTTCATGGTCATCTTTAAGTAGAGATGCCTTCCAGTCAAAGAGACTCGAATCACATTTAAGGAGTGCTGGAAAATCATCAGTGAGATAACAGCTTGCATCTTAATTTTTTCCCAGAATATGATGATGGTACTGAGGCTGCTTATTAGACATTAAGGCCAAAGAAACGACTTGAAGGTTGGTCTTAATTATGTTTATTTTCTGCTTAGAAAATGATTCTACTGCTCAAAATTTTTACTAGGCTCTGGGTAGCTGATTGAATTAATAAGAATCTTAGCCGGATTTTCTTGGCACTCCCTTTATCAAAACTGCTCCAAGCAGCTTGTTTGATAATGGCTTCCAGATGCAGAAGAAACAAAAAAGATTGTCTGTGGCTCTCAGATCTATTTGTAATTGCGACTAATGCCACAGTGGGACCCTGAGTTGATGGAATCCTGTTGTCTTCTTTTAGAGTTTTAACACACCGAAGCCACACAGACTGCTTGTGATTTCAGGTTTCTGTGTTTCTATTTGCAGGGTACTGTAGGTAGTAGGGAACTAAGACTGTCATAGCAGAACATACCTCAGTGGTCACAACAAAGCTGTAGTAAAAGTAACTCATGTTGCCAGGGGCAATGGTCCCGAGAAAGTGTCAGAGTTCAGTGCCCAATGTATACTCAGTGTATGGTGAAAACATAGACCATAACCAAAGGTCAGGAAGACCAATTGCTCCTCTCATGACCCTGTGCTCCCTACACTGGTGGCCAAGGATGCTAAAGGATCATAGCCTCTGTGTAGGGACATGGCCAGAGTCACTTCTTGTCTCCCACAAGCCACCTCCCATAGTCACCCTTCAAGTCTCTTTGGTACTACCAGCTTGTGTGTGGCTGGCTGGCTGCTGTTGTGCCCCAGCGTGGACACACACCAACACCTCTCTCTTCTCATCTCATCTGTATCAGGACTAAGCAGGCAAAGAGGATGGCACAATGGTCCAGTCATTCCGGGCAGGTGAAGTCCTCAGTCTGAGGCTACATCGATATGAGGAGAGCTAAGACTCCGTGGAGTTTGGAAGTGACAAAGGACAGGAGACAAGGTCCTATGTGAGACAGGTGTCCAATATCCAACACATGGCTCACTCTGCTGCCAAACTCACAAAAACAAATTATTCAGACCCTGGGTGACATCAGCGTGTTGACGCCATGTTTGCACCAAGAGAATATCTATTATAAATTATCTATTATATATGCCAGCAAACACACAGATTTTGAGGACCTCTCAGGGAAAGGAGGTTCTGGGGAAAGACTCGTTGATCTTGTTAAACAGTCACAGCGGCCACGAGTACTTATTATGCATTAGGCCTCATTCAAAAGCACTTTTCACATGAACCCAAACTTATAGGACTATGGCTCTCTCCATTGCACAGGTAGTAAAGCTGACCCATTGAGAGGCAATTTTCTCAAAGATCACATGGTTCACAAATAGCAGGGTCAAGCTATGGCTCATGCATTCTGGCCCCAAAGCTTGCACTAGTAACCAAGTCTACTACACTATGGAGCAACTGAGCTTGTGTTTCAGGCCCATAAAAGGACAGAAGTTATATTGTGATGTTTGGATCTAAGGTGCCTTTGCTCCCTATAAGAAGATAAAGTTAGGTTCATTCATCTTCACCTTGGAGTTCCCATGTGCTTTCATTTGCCGGTCTTATTTTATTCCTCCAAGTATCTGGGCAATAGTGAGGCAGGATAACTTTTCAAACCTTGCATCTGCCGCTGACTGTTCTAGGACACCAGGAAACTAGCTGAGTCTGTTACTTTAACCCTCAACCTCTCCTCTTCTCCCTCTCCCCTCCCCCTCCCCCTTTAACCCTCAATCCCCTCTCTTTCTTCCCCTTCCTCTCCCTCCTCACCCCCTCTGTGTGTCTATTTCTCAGGAGCTCAGGAGATACTGTGGAGTTAGTTCTCTCACTCAAGTTTCTGGATTGGGAACGCAGAGCCTGAGCATTTGGGTTGGGGGCACTGTGAGCTTTCTCGTGTAACAGGCGTACGCACTGCACGACTAAAGACAGTATAGCGTTGTATATATTCTTAAGTGTGGGCTTAATGACCGTGTCCAATGTAGTTCTCCTTCGTCCAGGACCCAAACCAGGCTCCTTTTCTTCTTCATGCTTAATTACAAGTATTTTTAATTAGATAAATTCCATTAGTGGCCAATTAAGTTTCAATTTGGAGATCATATTTGAAGGCGACAACCCCATCGCAGCTTGGGCTCTCTGCAGAGTGACCCAAGTCTGGGCTTCCATCTGCTCAATGTTGCTTTGCCCATTAAGAGAAGTTAATGCTTGCCTAATTGTTTATCTTGGGAGAGAAGCCAAGTTCTGTCCTTCTGTCAGCAGCTGAACATTCATAGCTGGGATTGAAGCTCCTGGGCAGGGGAAGGAGAGGCCCAGGGAGCAGAGAGACCCAGATTCTACCAAGAGGAGGGGAGGTAGACGAGTGCCTTCTCAGAGGACTTGGGGGTAGCAGTGATTGGAGATATAGCAGGGACTCAGATTATACCCACATGTTGTGGAGACAGTGATTGTACAAGTTACTTCCTGGAGGATTCTTGATGGCTTCAAGTATGGCTTGCCTGCTGTCAGAACGTGCTACAGGTCAGCCAAGAGGCCCTCAGACCATTGGTGCTATTCAGGTTCCTGTCTTCTTCCTTTTAAAAAGCTGCTTTTGCAGCAAAAGCTATTGGGTGCTCTCCATAATTACTGTGTGGATATGACAGACTCTTGGAAGCACATTAGTGGATCATCTTCTATAATTGTCCCAATGTAATGGAGTAGTGAGGTACTGTTACTAATTTTATTTCACGGGGAAAAAAAACTCATGGCAGAGAGTGCTTACTTTTTTGAGTTCTTTCTACACCCCTCAGAATTTAGGGATCACAATGAGTTCACATGGCTCCTAGGCAATTGAAAGAACAGCTGAGCCTTTTTATCAAAAGGAGAGCCTTAGTCAGCATTCTGTCGCTGTGAAGGGCACCATGACCATGGCAACTCTTAGCCAAGAAAGCACTTAATTCGGCCTGGCTAACAGTTTCAGAGGTTTATTCCATTATCCTCATGGTGGGAAGCACGGAAGCTTGCAGGCAGACATGGTAGACGAGAGTTCAACATCTGGACCCAAAAGCATCAGGAAGAGAGACGTAGCAGAGAGTTCTATATCTCAACATCCAGGCAGCAGTAAAAGAGAGACTCTGGGCCTGGCTTAAGTTTTTGAAACCCCAAAGCTCACCCTCAATGACACTTTCTCCAACAAGCCTATATCTATTCCAACAAGGTGACACCTTCTAATCTCTCTCAAGTTACACCATTCTCTAATAACAAGCATTCAAACATATGGCCTATGGGGGCCATTCCTATTCAAGCCACCATGACATGTGATGTCTGTCATTGCCTAGGAAGATCACAAAAGCAATTGTGATTTAGTTTGAGCAGAAAAGTCACATGAGCACCACCACCAGGTTGTTACTATCATCATCATCATCATCATCATCATCATCATCATCATCATCATCATCATTATTATTATTATTATTATTATTATTATTATTACCACCAAAGGTAGAAGCACTTCTTAGCAAGAGAAAATGGAAATTAAAGAAATAATAAAATAAAAAGGAATGTGAAAATGGGAAGTTTAGTCTTCTAATAGATGCAAGATTCTGCACTTGATCTTAGCCAAAAGGCCGAGAAGCAATAGATGCAAGATTCTGGTTTAAGGAAATGTATACCAATGTTAAATAACTGCTTGTATAATAAATAAAACCAATATGTATAATCAATAGCTTGTACTGAGCAACAGTAAATGGCTCGATGGAATGAGCATCTTCCCTTTCTTGTCCCTGTTCCAACGCCCTTTTATAATCTGCATGCATTGTTGCACATAGGATCCCTTTCACATCCCACTAGGACTGTGAGGTCCAAAGGGTGAGGTGCTGCCATTGTTGTTGTCCGAGTGTTCTGTTCCATGCCAGAGGAAAGCACATGCCTGTCTCATTTGACTGTTGGTGGGTGTGAGGAGACCATTGTGATGTGAGAAGTAAAGAAAGGAAGGTGTGTGGCCCCAGGAGGCCTCTCTTCATCCATGTTGTGGTGGGAATGATACATACCATATTGGTAGGAATTGGGGGAAAGATAAAAATGATTTAATCTTAGCCTGTAATGATTCCGGCCAAGTACCAGAAAAGAGGATATTTCCTTCTGAAGCTTGTCTTGAAAAATACTCTTCTAGGACTCTGGAGAGGGGCTCTCTGGTTAAGAGCACTGACTGATCTTGATCATCTGTAGCTAGTTCAAGGTATCCAGCACCCACATTTGGCCTCTGCAGGCAGCACATGTGATATACAGACATGCAGGCAAAACATTAATCCATATGAAATTAAAAGTTTAAAAAGAGAAGTCTGCATGTTGGCTAGTTATGAACAGAATTACCTGTAATCTACATGCTAAGATAACAAATATTAGGATCATACAAAGTTACAATATAAAGATACTTAAAAACTGTGATGTAAGCATCCCAAGTTTGTAGTTGAGAGTATGAAAGACCTGTTTGTGTGTGTGTGTGTGTGTGTGTTTGTGAGAGAGAGAGAGACAGAGAGAGACAGAGAGACAGAGAGACAGACATAGAAAGACAGAGAGACAGAGAGAGAGACAGGGAGATCTGCCTCTGAAAGTGGCAGAGACACAATCAAATCTAAAGCCTCAAGGACAGAAGGGCAGGAGTTGTTCTAGATTTTTCTCCATCCTGTGTGACATGAGAGAAAAAAAGACCTTAACCCTCAACCCTTTCCCTTATCCTAGGGGCTGGTGTAAGTGTACGGCCTTTGTCAGCATATAGACAGAGCCCAGCTTCTTGCCTCTTTCCTTTGTTCTCAACTGCTATGCTCTTCAGGCTGAGCTGGGGACACCCAGTCCAAATGTCCAGTGGCACTGTGTTTAACATTTACCATGAGGTATGAGGGCCTGGGAGATGGCTCACTTGGTAAAGTGCTTGCTGTGCAATCACAAGCAGGGCTTGGGCTTAATCCCAGGACCCCAGGGACATCCTGTAATCTCAGCAATAGGCAAGCAGGAGTTATGAAGGGGGATTCCCCAGGGCTTGCTGGCTGGCTAGGCTTGTCCCATCAGTGAGCTCCAAGCTCAGTGAGGACTCCTGTCTCAAACACTGGAGTAGAGACCGGTAGAGAAGGACACCCAAAGTCACCTACTGAACACATGCACATTCACACACACACATACACACAAACACAAACACATATACAGGCACACACAATACAGAAACATACACACAAAAATACACACAGATACACACAGACACATGCACACACAGACAGATACACACAGAGACACATAGACACAAACATATACACAATGATATATACATACACAGGCACACAAGCATACACACATACATGCACACATATATATACAAACACATACACAACCACAGACACACAGTCTCTCACCCCACTTCCCTTTCTTCCTCCTTTTATCCCCCTTCCCTCCCTCCCTCCCTCACTTACTCCCTGTCTGTCTTTGTCTCTGTCTCTGTCTCTGTCTCTGTATCTGTCTCTGTCTCTGTCTCTCTCTCCAAAATGAGAAAGCAACTGTAAATCCTGGTTGCCAGAACCATGAGAGGTTGTCAGTGAGAAAGGGGAGAACAGCATTGCAGTAGGTAGGGGGACTGAAGGGTGAAAGGGCAGGGGTAACATGTTGACAGAAACCGCCACAGTAACTTCCCAGTCCTGAGAGTTTTACTATAATCACTGGATCAGATTTACATAATTTAAACTGGATAGTTGATCATTGATGGCACACACGTAACAAGTATTAATTTACATTTATAAAGCTTTACAGTAAGGTTTTATTATCCTCTATTTTTAGATCATGATGGCTTCCTGGGATATAAATAGGTAATCGCGGGGGTAAATGAAATGTTTAGCCAGGAGCTCTCTCATGTTATGACTCTGCAAACAGAGGGACATCACTATAATCAAGTTTACAAACACCCTCTTATGCCCTGGACTATACATGATTAGCTCTGCTTCTTCCAATTAAAGGTAAAGTGGTCAAGAACTCAGAAATTAAATCATCTTCTCAAGATGAGACTAGAATTTTAGAAGCTAGTTAGACCTCCGTATTCAAAGCCTGTCATTTATTTTCTAAATTCATAATTGTGTCCATTCTCTTATTCTTAGAGCCTCTGTCTTTCCCATGTAAAACGATGAACATACAAAACCCATGTGTGTGTTACTTTCATTATCTTCTGTCTTTTTACTTTTAATTCATAAATGAAAACCTGGAGACTAGTAGATCTTAATGACTTCTTTAATCAGTTGGGTGGGGTTTGGATCTCTGTCTCTCTCTGTCTCTGTCTCTCTCTGTTTAATGGCCCTAATCTATTCCCTCCTGAGGCTGTTTCATCTCATGACTGTTCCATGTATGTCGTTACACACGGGGATAACTGTCTTCTTGACTAACAGCCATTCCCCCGTGAGTCTCTGCCTCAGTTTGCTTTCTATCGCTGTGATACATACCATAACCAAAAGCCAGAGTTTATTTCACAGTACAGCTTAGAGTCTCTCATGAAGAGAAATCAGGACAGGAACACAAAGCAGGAACCTGGGGGCAGGAACAGATGCAGAGAACCTAGAGAAATGCTGTTTCCTGCCCTGCTCTCCATAGCTGCATCAGTCTGACTTCTCATACACACCTGCCCAGGGATGGCTTTATTCACAGTGTGCTGTGTCCTTTCACATCAATCATCAATTAAGACAATGCTCCCAGAGATTTGTTCAGAGGTCAATCTCAAGGCAACAATTCCTATGTTAAGATGATCTCTTTCCCCATATGACTAGCTTTGTATCAAGTCAACACAAAGCACAGTCTATCATCTCAAGGTTTCAGAGCCTGCCATGAACTCTAGCCATTGGGCATCATTGGATCCACTGTGAGGAAGAGTCAGGAGTAACTTCCAGTATCATCTTCCTGTTTTCCTTCTTGTCCTCTGACATCCCCTCTCTTCTGCATTATCCCCTGCTAATTCTGAGGATCTAAACTTAGGTTTCCTACTCGAGGGACATCTAGAACCAGGACACATGTAACTTTTTGAGTCAAGGTAACCCAAAGGATGGAGCACTTGCTGTGGGCATGGACATTTCTTTCTTTCTTTCTTTCTTTCTTTCTTTCTTTCTTTCTTTCTTTCTTTCTTTCTTTCTTAATTTCTTTTTTTGCATTCTTTGTTCAAAAGCATACACAGGAAACTGGTTTTATATTTTTCTCGGAACTGGAAGATTTGAGGGCTTGAGGACTTTAAAGTCTTTTTCTTTAATCCTTGGACACCCCCGGGGAGACATTTTTTTTTGGTCATCATATGGTGTTTAAAAGGTTCCTAACAATAAACCATTTGCCATCTTTCAAACTTGCAGAGATTTAAAAAGAAAGGACAGTTTGAGGTGAATGCTTTTAAATACAGTTGGCAGATATGGGAATTACTATTCACACTAGAAGTTAAAGATATTTTCAATTGGTGGAAATCTTTGATTTCTTACATTTTTGGTTAGCTTTTAATGACTGAGACATCTCTTCAGCCCATGATTTCTTAATTTATTTTATTGATTCTCTCGCAATTGTTGACATAGTTATCATTATACTAATGTATGTGAAATATTATATTATATTATATTACCATTCAAGCCCATGTTTTCAAAGCCTACAACCTGCTGAAATGGAAATAAATTGGTAACACCACAAATCAAGTGTACACATAATGCATGATTCCAGTTTTAGAAAAGGTTATATAGACATGCTGAAAATAAACTGTCACTTTCAAAGTTATTATCTCTTAGCAGTGGTCTTACCTTTAATATTTTTTTTCTTTCTTATTTTCCAAATTTCTTTCTCATTTTTCCTATACTTTTCAAATTTTTTCCCATAAAGGATACATTTGTAATTTAGTACAGAAATTATTATACAAAGGGAGACAGAATTAGATAGAATATCTGGTCTTTTTCTTTCCAATTTAATGAAATGCAGAATATTTTAGAAAGCCTCTTCAGAAATGTCCCCTGTTCTTCCTGTGAAAGTAAAATTGGAATTACAGATGGCATACAGCTTTAAACATTAAAAAAGTGACTCACAAAACTTCCCAAAGGAAGCATTGGTTGGTACACTGACTGGTCTTTACGTAAAAGACAAAAATTAACAGCTACATAGAAAAAGTCGAATCATTTGCCTAAAAGTTTAATAAAACAGTAAGTCTGAAAATGTCAAGAGTAAAGCCAATGGCTATAGAGAGCTATCTCAGTGGTTAGGGACACTGGCTGCTCTTCCAGACAACCTGCATTTGATCCCCTGCAGTAACATGATGGCTTACAACTGACTATCTGTAGTTCTAGTTCCAGGGAATCCAATACACTCGCTGATCTCTGCAGCCATCAGGCAAGCACATGGTACACAGATATAAATGCAGAAAAAACATTAGTACACATAAAATAAAATAAAATATTTTATTTATGGAGGAATATGGTGTGCATGCTTAGCCCATGTATAGAAGTCAGAGGAAAACTTGTGGGTCCTGGTTCTCTCCTTCTACCATTGAACTCCGGCTTGATGGCAAGCATCCTTATCCCCTAAGCCTATATGTAGGGACTGGATGAAGAAAGATACATAGGGACATGCGTTGATTTTACATGTCACCTCACTAGAGTTGGGTACATAAAGATGAAATCATGAAGGAAGTCCTAGTCTAAGCCTGTCACACATTGGGCCCTGTTGATCTATGGAACTACTTAATAGTAGTTGTGCTGTATGTCATTAGAATGAACACATTTGTAGCAGAATTCACATACTTTGTTCTTTAAGCTGTGGAATAAGAGCTAACATGTAATAGAGGGGAAGGTCCTATAACAGTTTCTGAAACTTTCTCTAACCCACCCTTCAACCACCTTGGATTCTAGGAGGGATAACTACCACTCTGAGGACATAAAGGATGTGTGTGTGTGTGTGTGTGTGTGTGTGTGTGTGTGTGGTGGCCGTCAACATATTGACATTTTTGGTTTGTTTCTTACAGAACTCAGATGGCTTTCAGTGGGTATCAGTGGACTACCCTCACCTCAGCTTTATTGCATCTGCATTACTGGAGCAGATCGCCACAATTTTGCGTTCATGATACATAGCCACCGAGCTGACAACAGTGTTCTTTATCAGCCTTGGTGTAAAAGTAGAAACATTTCCTATTATATGGAAGAGGTAATTGTATACATCTGTGGCATGTTTGCTGTGTAGCCTTCAGTTACAGTGTAGTCCAAAGGGATGGCGACTACCTGTGCACCGGGCAGCACATCACACTATCTATTCATGGCGTTTTTTTCAGCTAAGGAAGAAGTGTAAAGTAGGATGGGGTCATGAATATGTTCTAGAGTGTGGGGCACAAACCCTGCAAAGATTATCTGCTCTATTAGAAGAGGTCCTCGGAGTCTAAGAGTCTGGGCATGGTGGGATAACCATTCCTAACAAGGACAAATGTTGGAGTCTTCCACATTCCCCCATGAAGCCAGAAGTATTCCATCCCATAGGCTTCTCCATCTCTTTCCAAGGTGGAAGTTTTCATACTTGAGAATATGCTCTGAACTATTTACCAGGCAATGTAAAAGGCACGAGATAGGCTATAAGTACTGGAGGCTGTGGGGTGTGTGCATGGTTTCTATCAGACTCTCATAAGAAAAATCACAGCATTGATGTCTAGGGTTGTGGCATATAGTCAGGTTATTTACAGTACGGGATTAGACATAATTTTTGAAAATAGCTCCTGGCATTCTTCAGGGTCCTGGCACAAATGAAACAATCTGATGGTAAGATACTCAGTTACCGGGCGGCCAGAATTGTCCACAATGAGCTGTGCTTTTGACAAAGCATAATACTGGATGACCCCTACAGTAGTGCATTTTAATATGTAAGTGGTATGGTGGCACTTGGGTATAAATAGGGACAGGGTACAAGGCAGCAGAAAAAATGAACTTCCCTGCCACCCACGGCTGTCACATTGCACATCTTCTGTTCATCCTTATGGCTACTTTGCTAGAAGACAGAAAAGGATAAAATTAGCTCATGGGTAGTGTGGTTTGCTTAGCATGGAGCAAAGGGCTTGGGTTACCCTTGTTTGTTTTATATCCAATGACAGATGTCCTTATAAGATACAAAAGACATGATGGATGCACAATGGAGAAGATGATTTGGACAGAAAGGCAGAGAATAAGTGGATGCATCTATATGCCAAGGGATGCCCAGAACCATCTACAGCCACTACTGAGTAGGAGAGAGAGGAAGTCAATGACTGTACTTCACAAAGGAATGCAATCTGCTCATGCATTCTCTTGGGACTTTCAGGCCCACTAGAATTTTGATAGAATAAATGTTTGTTACTTAAAACTATTTGTTTTATGTGAATTGGTCATAGGGAACCAAAGAAATGATGAGAAATGAGTCATCTTAGTGTGTGATAGGATCAGAAAATGATCCATGGTTTTATGTCACCAGAGGGACCGTGAGAGACAGAACTAAGGGAGAGGAGCAATCTCTAGATGGTACAATAGGCTATTTACTTCATGTGGAGAAGATGTGTCCCACAGTAAGAATAGGGATGGATTTTGTTTTCTGATATGGGAGGGAGGGGGAGAGAAGGAGGAGGAGTGAGGGAGGGGAGTGAGGGGGAGAGAAGGAGGAGGAGTGAGGGAGGGGAGTGAGGGTCTGTGTGTGTGTCAGAGAGAGAGAGAAAGAGAGAGGGGAGAGAGAGAGAGAGAGAGAGAGAGAGAGAGAGAGAGAGAGAGAGAGAGAGAGAGAGAGAGAGAGAGAGAGAGAGAGAATGAAGATGCCCTTTGAAGGTTTGCAGATGAAGATATGAGTAGCCATTTGTTAGTTTGCAGCAAATTGTAAGAAGTTGTCACCAATTTAGTTACTTAAACATTAGAAATTCATTATCTAACTGTTCTGGAAGTCGGAAAAGCAAGGGCCCTGTGATGGTACCATTCCTGATGGAAAGCTAGTTTTCTCTCTGAAGACTTCAGAATTCCAAAAGCACCAGTTTGCATTCCCTTTCCAGCACTCAGGAAGACTCCGTCCATTGCCTCCCAGATGCTTTTCTTTATCTCTAAGCCAGAAAAATACAGGCCAGCCTTCCTTACATTTCATTAATTTACCACACACATCAGAAGACCCCTGTGATTATGGAGAACTCAGCATGCTCACTGTATGGAAGATCTCATCTAGAATAATACAGATGCGCTCAGAAAAGGTGTCCAAAGTTACGGAAACAGGAAGTGGATCAGGCAGACTCCAACCACCTGTATCTCAGTTCTACCCAGATTTCTAGTTAAATCCGTGAACTTACAATCTAGTTGTAAGTCCAAGACCTATCTATCTATCTATCTATCTATCTATCTATCTATCTATCTATCTATCTATCCATCCATCCATCCATCCATCTATCTACTCTCCATCCGTCTATAAAATAACTACATAGCTAATATTTTTGAGTGCAAAATATGTGCCTGGCAGTGGCATATATTCTTGTAACAGTATTGGCTCATCACATCCCATAAGGCAAGATGATTGTTGTTCCTACTTTTCAGTTCAAAAGAGTGAGGTTGTGCAATATTTTCTCAGCTTCATATCTTCCAGGTGACTGGTGGACCCAGGGTATTTACAGAGTTGGTTTGTAAACAGAGCCCGACGTGTCTCTGGCAATGAAAGATAGGTTCAGACAGTCATCAGTTTAAGTTTAAGGGCTTGTGTTTCCACAGATGAACGCATTTTCTCACAGCATTCAGAGCTCAGAGATCAAGGTTGTATGGTTATCCTTTCTGAGAGATGTGAGGAAGAACTTACTCCTTGGGCATCTCTCCTGTGCCCTGGTGGTTCACTGTCCATCTTTAGGGCCCTTGGTTTTTGTCATTTCTATAGCTTCCTTCATTGTCATACAGTTCTCTCTCTTTCTCTCTCTCTCTCTTTCTCTCTCTCTCTCTTTCTCTCTCTCTCTCTCTCTCTCTCTCTCTCTCTCTCTCTCTCTCTCTCTCTCTCTCTTCCTCCCTCCCTCCCCCTCTCTCTTTCTCTCTCTGTCTTCTGTCTCTCTCCCCCTCTCTCCCCCTCCCTCTCCCCTCCCCTCCCCTACTCTCCCATCTCTTTCTCTCTCCCCTCATACGCACCCCTATCTGAATTTCTTCCAAAAATGATGCCAGTTACCGTCTGACCTTAACTTAGTCACACCAGCATCAAGCCTATTTGTAAACAAGGTCATTTCTAGGGTGCTGGGCATTAGAACAGAAAGGTATACATTTTTAGAAGATGCAGTGTAACTCACAACAAATGACATCAGAAGACAATTGTCAAGATAATCTTCCTGCATTTTTTGTTAACCTGCAAATGAGCAAATTCTTAACAGATGGTGCTGATGGAAATACCTCCTTCATCTAGCCCCTGAAGCAAACCAGTGGATGCTTCGATGGTCACCAGATTTTTTTTTTTCAACACCAACATGTTAGTAGATTTGGTGCCTGGAGTAACTGCTGATGGGGTGAGGTTTGTGTACACACTGTATGCTCTGAGGCATAAATGTGATTGACATGTTTTTAATCATTTCTCTTATCACTGTGTGCTCTGGTCAGTACCATCGCTGAAATAAAGTTCATTCTTTATATAATGTTTCATTATGTAAAGTCAAAGAAAGCTTTTTAAATGGATTCTTTAAATGTCCTGTGAACAGAGAAAGGACTGGATGTCTGTAGCCTGTGGTCCCAGGTGAGACATGTGTTAACAGCATTTAGGGCTGTTGTCTGGAACCCTAAAGTCAGATGTGCCTGTCATCTTTCTGAGTCATTTGTTTCTCATGGTGCTTCCAGCTTTCTACCCCGAGCAGAGAGCCCATGCCGACCAATACCTTTTATAAATGACAATCTTTAATTGCTGGGACGTCATATCCAGAACGTTAGACAAACCCTAGCTTACGGCGAGCTACTATCTTCATTTTATGCAAGGGTTTGATGATGACTAATACTCACCATCAATTTGGTCAGCTCTAGAGTCACCTAGGTGACAAGTCTCCGCGCATGCCTAGGAAGAAGTGTCTGGACTGGTTTAACTGAATCTGGGATGCAGTTGGCACAGTTTCCCAAGGTGGGTCCAAAAATGTACAATAGGAGAAAAGTGACTGAACACCGACATTAATTTCCTCTCATTCTCCAACTGCATATCCAGTGTGACCAGGGCCCTCATGCTCCCAATGCAGATACAGTGTGACCAGGGCCCTCATGCTCCCAATGCATATACAGTGTGACCAGGGATCTCATACCATCCTGCTTTCCCAGTCTCATAGACTATGCCTCTTCCCTTAATGGGCATTTCTCGGATATTTTGTTGTAGTAATAAGAAAAGTAAGAAACATATATTCTTAGTTTATTACCTTTTAGATTAATCGTCTGTCCACTTCCCAAACAGCCACTGTGACATGTCTGTTAGATCACTGGATTGTTATATGCTTCTACATACATTTAATTTACAAAGACTTTCTTTGCTTATGATCCCTTCAAAATCCTTTCAGAAGCTATTTGTTGGAGGATTAAACTAAAGTAACTTACTGTTTTCTATCAGATGCAGAAATTCTAGATGTTAATTGGGCCCACTTCCCTTTTTAGAAGAGACTAGACAGACATGATCAATGCAAGGCTGTGTTGTCATTTCAACCCACAACCAATGTGAAATTATTGAGATTATTTTGCATTTCTCCTCCTAAGCCTTCAAAGTCTCACGTGTTATTTTATATTTGGAACAGATACTGGTTAGGACGTACTCAGTTCAGCTGGGATCCACACACGTACTTAGTAGCTTCTAGCTGGGTTGCATCTGCAGGAAAATGAGATGCAAGGAGATCCCAGGTAGACCCACTAAGGTGTGAGATATCCAAATGCCACGCCATTTCAGTCAAGCTCTGTCAATAACCCTTTTGATGTCTCCCAGAAATGAAGAGTCTATCCCTTTGATATTCCTGGACTTCAGAAGGATTTCCTCCTCAGAGGAGAGTCCTTGAGGCCGACAGGAGTGAGCCTCCATTTGAGATAGTTATCCATGGTTTTACTCCTCTTACCTTTTCCTTAGAACAGTGTGTGTGTGTGTGTGTGTGTGTGTGTGTGTGTGTGTGTGAATATATATATATATATATATATATATATATATATAGAGAGAGAGAGAGAGAGAGAGAGAGAGAGAGAGAACATGGACAACTCTCAGGATCTGCTTTTCTCTTTCTGTTGTGCATTCTGTAAGTGACTTTACCCATTGAACATCTTGCCAGCCACAAATAATGAGTCTTTAAGCCCTGAGTGCGCATGGAATTTTAGGTTGTAGACTATCACTAAAGGAAAGTCAGGGAGCTTGAGGCAGCTGATCACCCCAAACCTGCAGTCAATGCACCATACTGCCTGCCCATCTTTCATGTCCACAATGAGATGACTGTATGTACACGCCTAGCCCTAAACCCCAATAAACAATAGCTCCTGCTCAATATTTTATTTTGGGATACATTATTTCTTGGAACAAAGTATTTGGTAAACACTGGCCAGTATTAGTCATCCAACAAATGTCAGTAGAACACCTCCAATGTGTTCAGCACAGCACTGAGCACAGAGGGATGATACATCAGTGAACTGAACGCACTGGATAAGCTGAACCCCAATAATCAGCAGACAGCCCAGAGAAGCAGGCCATACTAGTATCTTCAGGCACACTTGCCCAGAACTGTAAACAGGCTTTGTATCAGGTGAGGATCTGAGAGAGAGGGGCAGCAGGATTCTCGCACTGCATTACCCCAGAGTTCTGAACAGGGTGCAGAGTGTGATGAAGCTGTGGCTGGAAAGTTACAGAGGCTGATCCTCTTGAGAGCATCATTATTAGATGAAGTCACTTAAAATACTTCTCTATTTTAAAATGGGAGAGAGAGGAGGGAGGGAGGAGAAAGAAGATGGAAGGAGGGGATTGGGGAGTTGGTTCAGTTGGTCAAGAGGCTGCCATGCAAATAGGAAGACCTGTGTTTGAGCCCCAACACCTACAAAAGTGTCAGATATTGTGGCACTCATTTATAACTTCTACAAATCTCAGCACTGGGGAAGCAGAGACAAGGGGGATCCCTGGAGTTCACTGTCCTTTCAGCCTTGCTAATCAATGAGCTTCAATTTCACTGACAGACTGTCTGAAAAAGTGAGGTAGAGAGTGATGGAGAAAGATCCTATCTGTGGTGTAGGAACACAGTCTCTTTGTCTCTCTCTCCGTCTCTCTCTGTCTTTGTCTCTGCCTCTCTCTTTCTCTCTCTCTCACACACAGACACACACAGGGTATGGAGCTGGGGGGTGGGAGGAGGGGGAAGGGAGGGAGAGGAGGGAACGTAAGAGGGAGTGAGGGGAAGAGAAAAAGAGAATCAATTTAAAGATCAATATAGAAATACTTTGAAGATACATAAAACTTTACAATAAAATGGAATGCCAAAGAAATTTCTCACTTGTGGTGAATGCACTAGGCCAAATGCCAAGGCTATTTTGAGTCATGTTCTATTTTAAAATGATATCTTGATGGAAAATCCTGGAGGGGAGTATGTGAAAGTATTGAAGTTTTACTCTTTCTCCAAAATAGAAAAATTGTTTTACATTTTGACATCACACAAGCTGTTTCTTACTTCCTCTGAGAGCTGAGTTGTATATATGCCAGATTTGGAGAAGGGTACTATATACCTGATGGCATAGGTCCAAGATAAGACTCTGCACACTTCAAATCTCTGCCTGGATATATATATATATATATATATATATTTATGTATACACACACACACACACACACACACATACACACACACACACACACACACACACACAAAACACAGGGTCTTGGTACATAGCCTCAAATGACCTTGAACTCTTCTCTGCTTCCCAAGTGCTGAGATTATAGGTGTCACCATGTGTTCTGCCTGAATTTATAAATCAAGACTGGGGAATTTTATTCAGTCCTATATCAGTTATAGTCATTGATTTTTTTGCCCAGCATAAAAAGACATTACTTAAAATCTTTGAGAAAAATGGGGAACTGTGTTCAATCAAGGTAAGGCCATCTGCAAGAGAGAAGGTACCGAGGTGCTGTGAAGGTTGTTTTGTATTTGGTAATGCATGCCATTGTAGTCCTCTGCTCCCAGAAAGCCAGATTCTCATCAGCCTTGTGGAGAAATGCACTCCTGTGCTTGAATTAAAGTTGAAATGTTGGCTAGCAAATATTGAATTCAATACAATCATCTATTTTTCTTTCTTTTCCTTTCTTATTTTTTATTTTATTTTATTTTTTTTAGAGTTTGTTCAATTAGAGGTTGAGTCAGCCTTGGATCTAAACCGAATGTCTACCAACCTAAACAGATGAGCAATAGAACAGCAGTGACTCATCTTCGAATAATACATTATAAATGGCAAAGGTCTCACTACATAATATTGTACTTCATCCCCACAAAATCCTGTGTGGCAGATGTTGATTGATCTATATTTTCCGATTTATATTGCTTCACAGTAATGTAAACTGCATTGTTTGGATAGCTTCTCAGACTAATGGCACCGCTGAGCACCAAAGTGTGGCTGTGCACATCAATGCTGAGGTACACACAATGAGAAAGTGATGTGTGCAGCCTCTGAAGATTGCCATATAATTTATTTTGTCTTAGGATTTCTATTGCTGTGAAGAGACACTATGACCAGGACAACTCATCTTTTTCTTTAAAAAATATTAATTATTTTATTTAGTTATATCCTAAATGTTGTCCCTCCCTCCAGATACCTCCCCTCCCAGAGATCTTTACCCTCCCCTCTCCCATTGGCCTCTGAGAGGTTGCTCTTTCCAGGACATCCCACTTCCCTGGAGCATCAAGTATTTACAGGATTTAGTAAATTCTCTCCCTCTGGGGCTAGACAAGACAGTTGGTCCTCTGCTACATATGGGCAGGAACACATATAAAGGAAACATTTAACTGGGGCTGGCTTACAGTTCAAGGGTTTAGTTCATGATTGTCATGGTGGGAAGCATGGCAGAGTGAAGGCAGACATGGTGCTGGAGAGGGGCTGAGTGTTTTACATCTGGATCCTCAGGCAGGTAGAGAGAATGACACACTAGGCCTGGTTTGAACATTTGAAGTATATTTCATTTTTGTTTTGTTTAATAAGCATTTAAAATTTTCAATATCAGCCACTATCAGACAAATGTAAATCAAAACTTTGTTAAGAATCTATCTCACTCCAGTCAGAATGACTATCACCGAGGAATAACAGCAAATGCTGAAGACTTGGGGAAAGAGAAACATTTATAACATGATGTATGGGAATTTAACTTGGTATAGTCTCTGTGGAAAAGAGTGTGCTGATCCTTCAACAAGGCAGAAATAGAGCTACCATATGATCTAGCTATGCCACTCCCAGGCATATATCCAGAGGACTCTATATTCTTCTATAGAAAGACTTCATTTTCCATGTTCATTGCAGTGCTAGTCCTAATAACTAGGAAATAGCATTAGTCTTGATGTCAATTGGCTGATGAATGTACAATGAAAATGTGCAAATGGAGTTTCATTCATCTATAAAGAAAATTGAAATGATAAAATTAAAAAAATAAATTGATGAAAGTGGAAAAAGTGAATTAAGGGAGGCTTACCAGGCACTAAAAACAAATGCCACATACTTTCCTTCATATGTGGCTTATATATTTGACTTTATAATTGAGTGTGTTCAATTGGGAATACCTGTAGAAGCTAGGAGACCAGAAAGAGGCCATTGAAAGGGGTTACCTTAAGGAAGGGAGGATAGTAGGACACAGGGACATAGATAATGTGAAAGCAGAGATAGGAAAAACTAGAATGAGAAAGTTTAAGTAAGAAGGGGTTGAGAACTGGGGGAACAAGAGGGTAGGCAGAACAATTAACTAAATCAAAAGATGATGAAGAAGCTATATAGAAATCTACAATCCTATATTCCATTTGAATAGTGGAAAATGCTGCTCCTAGAAGTTGTGGGATATTAAACAAAATCCTCAGTGCCAGGTGTGGGATACCTCTTTAAAAGTCATCAGTTGGGAGGGCTTCAGAAGTTCCAACCCCCAAACAATACACACTCCTGCCCTTCTTAGTTGCTCACCAGGAATAGTCAGTGAGGTCCTATGGCTGAGGATTTCATCTATTTTGACCTCAAGATATGAAAAAGTTGAATCACAGCTACACTGGAAGCTTTCTCTCATTGGCCAGCTTTAATAGTACCAGGAGGTGGTATTTTAGCTCACAGGGGAGAAAAGCAGTCTTATCCAGCTGTGAACCCTGCAAACTATAATACTAACTTGTTAGAATGAGGGCACATTTGTGCAATAGTGGTGCTGCAGTTATAGGGAGTAACCAACTACTTTTTGCGCATAGTCTGCTCCACAGGAGAGAATCTATGCCTAGTACTGTAAATCAAAGAACTAAGTCTGAACATGTCATATGGTCAAGGAATTGAACCTACTAGTATTGTCGTTTAGATAAATTGATAGTTAAATTACCTTTTAAGTATCTATGTTCACATTCATAGACAGAAACTTTCCTCAGCCACAATCCTAAAAGCCTCTCTTTCCAGTGAACAGCAGTGAAAGCAGAG
This sequence comes from Micromys minutus, assembly GCF_963924665.1. Taxonomy (NCBI): domain Eukaryota; kingdom Metazoa; phylum Chordata; class Mammalia; order Rodentia; family Muridae; genus Micromys; species Micromys minutus. The sequence continues at coordinate 71,850,089 of NC_137969.1, forward strand.
ACCCATGACTGCTCAAGGTATTGAGAATAACTCACAATGAAATAGTCAGTTGTGAGCAAAAGCACCCCCCTCTTAAGGCTCAGAGAAAACTGCAGAAGAAGGGTGGTGATATCTATAAACTAGAAGATAGGAAATAGGATGGCAAGACTCCACCTTATGAGTAGGGCACAGCCACAGAGATAAAAAAAAAATATAACAAAATAGCAAAAATGGTTGCTTGCACTGTGTCTGCACAGGAATTGGCCGGAAATAGTAAGACACGGATGGAGGAAGGATTGAAGTGGCCCTATCTCTCCCTGCTGGAATGGTGGCAACTAGTGGATTCTGGGAGATGAGAAGTCATTCCTTTCTGTTGTGTACTTACTGGTGGACATGTCAGGTTCCAGTGGACATGCCCAAATCCATGGTCACAAAGACAGTCATGATTAAACTCACATTAAGAAACAAACATATTAAACTGTTTTAGTTCTATATGACCCCATTTGGTAAACTAGGAAAACATTCAAGTGATTTTCTATAGTCCTAGAAAGATGTCAGAGATTTTCAAAACTTCCAATGACATCTTATTTCCCAATTCCCTGTTGATTTTCTTGGTTAGTCTGTTGATTGATATAATTGTTATCCAGTGTCTGAGACTGCTGTGAGGTCAGTAATTGCCTATAATTACTTTCAATCAAAGAGCCTAGAAAAATGTTTTTTCTTTTCTATTTGGATGTATCCATCTGAGTCAAATCAAATGCAGACAGATTTTTACGACAAACCTTCTAGAGAACCACAAGGCAAGGAGAATAATGATGATTCTATGGAAGAGATTTCAAAGGAGCAATAGCTCTATTTCTTTCCTCCTGTGATGGCCAAGTTTCTACTTTTCATTTTAAACAAAAGTTATCAGTTTTTAAAGATACTGTGGGCTGAAGACAGGGAGGTGAGCTTTGAGTGAATTAAAACACCAGGAAGCTTATTGATCTTCTTGGGATTTTGTTTCCTTTTCTGATTGGATGTCTCCAGGATTGTGCAACCCATTGGCTCATTTCCAGAGTTATGAAAAAGATGATTTGTAAGTTTTGCCATTTTTCTCATTTCAGTTGTGAATTAAAGAGATCATTGAGGTTCTCGACCATTTTCTCTGGTTCCACTTCTCTGCTTTTGGCTTTTGAATGATACCTCTATAAATAGGGCCATTCTTTCCCTGGTTCTTCCTACCTGTAACCAGAAGGTAGACATAATGTGAGTGTGTGGGTGATTGAAACTCACATTAAGAAACAAAACCACTGGGGTTTTTAGAGCAACAAGAAAAGCTCCTCTTGGACTGTTTACCTAGACATTGGTATGAGACTCAAGGTACATGTGTTATTTAGACTACTGTTAGTTTAGGTTTTCTGTTACAATAATGAACCCAAATCCCAACTTATAACCAGTGAAGTTAAAATTGATTTGTCACTATGACTTTTTATATGGAAATATTTAAACCAAGAAGTTAGCTGATATCTTCAAGGAAGAATGACTATCATGACATAGTCAGGTTCATACCCAGGGTTCTGATGTTGTAGCCCATCCTCTTTCCCTATACATCTGTTTGTCTATCAGATAAATGCACCATTCAGAGCAGATTCCATATGGAGGATGTGGAAATAGAGTGGGTTATGAATTAGAATTGGGTGGAGCAGACGGACATTTTAAAATCTAGATAGCTCACACATAGCTTTGCAAGACAGAAGGGAAGAATTATCTGAGATTCAGAACAGAAGTATCCTTCCTTTCCTCAAGACAACTGAGATGCATCCAATAATAATCTTGAGTACCAGACACAGTATTGTCCAATTATTCATTCCAGAAATATTATTAGAAAGACTGAATCATAAAAGAAATTTGTACAAATCAATAGTAAAATGATTGAAACCATAATAAAGACAATTTCTGTCAAAGCGAAGCCCAGAACCAGATGACTTCACCGTCAAATGCTATAAAATTGTAAAGAATTAATATCAATTCTTCTTGAGTTATTCTGAAAAAACTGAAGAGGATGACATTTTTCCAATACTTCAATAGAGTTAACAATACCCAGAAACCAAAAATCAAACAAGAATGCAAGAAAAGAATTCAACATATTAATATCCTGAATGGGAATAGACATAGGAATCCTCAGGAAAACACCAAAGACTAAATCCAACAGTTTAGTGAAAGGATTATTCGCTGTGCCCAAGCGGGAGACTAGGATAGCTTAACTAATGTTTTGCTTATGCAAATCAGTAAGTGTGATACAGTACACCAGCAGACTAATACAAAATTCAATGAGCATCCAAATACATGCCATAAAAGCATTTGATAAATTCAACATCCTTTCATGATGTCAACTTTGACAAAATAAGATATAGAAGGAATGGAATTTAACTTGATACAATCTCATCAAAAACTCCATAGTTTAATCTATACTGAGTGGAGAGAAGCTGGAAAATTTCCTTCTATCTAGAATGAGAAAAAAGGGTGCTTTAAAAGGATGGTGGGGAGGCTTTTCTTCAGCATCGTGCTGGAAGTCCTAGCCAGACCATACAAAAGCACTCAGACTAAAAATGAGGATGTCTGGTAGTGAGCCCATGACATAATTGTATATTGACAGCCTCAAAGGCTCAAAAGAAACCTGACAGCATTAATAAAGTCAGCAAAGTTTCTGCATATAAAATTCATCTTTTAAAAAATCAGCAGTGTTGCTAACACTGACATATCTGAAAGAGAAATTAAGAAACCAATTTTACTTGTGACAGTTACAAGAACAGTTAGGAATAAATTTAAGCAATGAGATAAAAGTCTTTATGAAAATGGAAGACATTAGTGAAAGAAACAAAAGAATAAACAACAACAACAGCAACAAAAAGACATCCTGTGTTTATGATGTAGAAGAATCAATATTCATAAAACAATTTTACTGTCCAAAGCAGTCTACAAGTTTAATGAATGCTGACGATGTAGCTCAGGGGTGGAATGGTTGGCTAGCAGATGCAACTCAATCCCTATCAAAATGCCAATAACAACTTTCATAGAACCATTAAAAAAATCACAAAATTTGAATGTAGCCACAAAACACGCAGATAGCCAAAACCATGTCCATCCTTTAGTCATCAGGCAAATGCAAATCAAAACGACTGAGATTCCATCTTACACTTGTCAGAATGGCTAAAATAAAAAAACACAAGCAACAGCTCATGTTGATGATAATGGGGAGCAAAGGGAGTAGCACTCCTCCATTACTGGTGGGCGTGCAAACTTATATGGCCACTATGCAAATTAGTGGTGGCTCCTTAGGAAGAGACAAAATGTTCTAAGATCCAGCTACACCACTCTTACCATGTACCCAAAGGATACTTCATCCTACCACAGAGGCACGTGCTCAACCACGTTCAGTTCTTGGGAACTACTTAGATTCCTCTCAACAGATGAATGAATAAAAAATGTAGTAATTAACACTATTAACTGTTACTCAGCCATTAAAAATAAAATTTCCAGGTAAATAGATGGAATGAGAAAAACTTCCAAGACATTTCCAGGTAAGTAGATGGAGCTAGAAAAAAAATTCAACTCAATTCTTCATAGAGTTAAAAAGAACAATTTGCAAATTCATTTGGAATAACAAAAAACTCAAGATAGCGAAAACTATCCTCAACAATAAAAGAATTTCTTGGGGAATCACCATCTCTGACCTCAAGCTGTATTACAGATCAATTGTGATCAAAACTGCATGGTACTGAGACAGGCAGGTAGATCAATAGAATAGAATTGAAGACCCAGAAATGAACCCACATACCCATGGTCACTTGATCTTTGACAAAGGAGCTAAAAACATCCAATAGTTGATAATTTTGTTCTTCCCACGGGGTTGCAGATCCTTTAAGCTCCTTCAGTCCTTTCTCTAGCTCCTTCATTTGTGTCCCCGTGCTTGGTCTGATGGTTAGCTGCAAGCATCCTTCTCTGTATCAGTATGGCTCTGGCAGATTCTCTGAGGAGGCATCCATATCAGGTTCTTGCCAGGAAGAACTACTTGGCAACAGCAATAGTGCTTGGGTTTATTGGGTGCATATGGGATGTATCCCCTGGTGAGGCAATCTCTGAATGATCTTTACTCCAATCCCCACTCCTCTATTTGTCCCTTTACTTCCTCCCATGAACGTTTTGTTCTTCCTTCTAAGAAAGACTGAGGCATCCACTTTCTGGCCTTCTTTCTCTTTGCAGTTCATAAGTTCTATGGATGGTTCCTTGGGCATTCCAAACTTTTTGGGCTAGTATACACTTATAAGTGAGTACATACTATGAGTTTCCTTTTGTGACTAGGCTACCTCACTCAGGATGATATCTTCTATAGTTCCATCCATTTACCTAAGAATTTAATGAAGTCATTGTTTTTGATAGCTGAGTAGTACTCCATTGTGTATGTACCAACTATCCAAACCCACCACAGCTCCTGGGGACTAAAACACCAACCAGTGAGTTTGCATGGAAAGGCCTGAGGTGCATATGCAGCAGAGGATGGCATTTTCTGACATCAGTGGGAGGAGACTCCTCTGGTCCAGCAAAGGTTTTCCCAGTGTAGGGGAATGCCAAGGTGCTGAGGTGGGAGAGTAGTTGGGAGAGGGAGCACCTTCATGGAGGCAATGGGAGGGAAAGGAGGGTTGGGATTGTGGGAAAGGGATAACATCTGAAATGTAAATGCAGAGAATTTTTAGTTAAAAATTAAAACAGACAATGGAAAAAAAGACAGCATTTTCATCAAATGGTTCTGGTTCAACTGGCAGTCAGCATGCAGAAAAATGCAAATCGATCCATTCTTATCTCCTTGTATAAAGTTCAAGTCCAAGTGGATCAAAGACCTCCACATAAAACTAGGTACACTGAACTTATTAGAAGAGAAAGTGGAGAAGAGCTTAGAACACATAGACTAAGATCAAGAATCAACAAATAGAACCTCATAAAATTGCAAAGCTTCTGTAAAGCACAGGACACTGTCAATAGGACAAAATGGCAACCACCAGATTGGGAAAAGATCTTTAACAATCCCACATCTGATAGAGAGCTATTATCCAATATATACAAAGAACTCAAGAAGTTAGACTCCAGAGAATCAAATAATCCTATTAAAAATGAAGTACAAAGCTAAACAGAGATTTCTCAACTGAGGAATACAGAATGGCTGAGAAGCACCTAAAGAAATGTTCAACATCCCTAGTCATCAGGAAAATGCAAATCAAAACAACCCTGAGATTCCACCTCACACTAGTCAGAATGGCTAAGATAAAATCTCAGGTGACAGCAGATGCTGGCAAGGATGTGGAAAAAAAGGAACACTCCATGGCTCCAGTTTCATGTGACAAAGGATAGCATTGTCTGGCATCAATGAGAAGAGAGGCCCTTGGTCCAGTGAAGGCTTGTTTTCCCAGTGTAGGGGAATGCCAAGGTGCTGAGGTGGGAGTGGGTGGTTGGGAGACGGAGCACCTTCATCAAAGCAAGGGAAAGGGGAAGGGGGTGGGAGAGAGGTGAAACAGGATAACATTTGAAATGTAAATATAGAGAACATACATTAAAATCTTTTGAAACAAAAGAAAAACATCCTGAATAAGGTAAACTAGACTCAGAAAGGCAAATATATATATTTACATGAACTAACAGAAACTGAGGTAGCATGTATCACATGGGGTCTTAGAACTGAAAATGGAAGTATATGCATCCCTGTATTTCTAACCCAGAAACTATATCCAATTGATAGGCACTTGCCAACACCAACTGAATTTTCATGGAGGGAGTTACAGTGGAGAAACAACCTAGTCTTGAGGATGGGCTGCATGCCCAGTAGAAAATGGTCAAGAGAAAACAAACTTGGCGACATCTTTAGAAGTTCCTTGTTTCATATTGTCATGAAAAGGCCTTTTCTTTTCTTCCTTAAATTATTTAATATTTTATTATATATCTTTTTGCTCTATAGCTCCTTTGTATATATTCAATGGTTTTATTTTAGTGTTACGGGATTCCAGAGCGTGTGAATGAGTGGGTTTCTGCATTTTTATCTGTTTCATCTGTCTTTTCTTGGGCTCTTTTCCTTCTGTGTGTTTAGTCCTATTTCAACGTGGGTTTATAAAACAATATATTTTATTTCCTTTTAATATTATTTCTTAGAAACCTATTTTTTTTCTAATGAGAGACAGAAAGGACGTGGATCTGGATGGGAGGGAAGGGGAGGAGAGGAAGAGTAGATGAAAGGGAAGGTGTATAATATGTGAGGAGGAAAAAACCATTTCCAATAAAAGGAAAATGAAAAGAAAATAAAACTTCACAAATGAAAATTTAAACATGAATACCATGAAACATTACTTAATAATCTATAATACATTTATTTTATGTATTCACTAAAATATATTTAATTAAGTAGGACTTATAGTGTGGAGGTGAGAATTCCAGAGCATGGAGAAGCTGTCACTGGTGAGGTGCTCACAAGGAAACGAAAGAAAAGTGTAAGAGGAATGAAGTCAGTGAGAGGAGAAATCACATGGCTCTGACAGGAGCCAAGCAGAGTAAAGACTGAAGGAAGGGACGAATTTAGCCTCGATTTCTCTTGACTGCTGTGATTTTTAGTCATGTTCAGTTAGGACTTGGGATCTACAGCTCCCATCTCTTGGTTGTCAATAATACATCTGTGAGTTATTCATTTAGATGAGAAGTAAATTAGATGCCAACCTTGCATCTTCTATGCAACTGTAGGAGAATATCTTGTAACTGGATTAATCTTCCCAAGGCCTGCTTGTTTAAGATCCTGGGACGTATGAACCATTTAATAAGTGAGAGCATAGATACACTGCTTTGGTTGGCTTTGAAGTCCTTTGTAAACTGAGGTCTCTGGGAAGCTCTAGGGGAAGAATGCATGCCTTTGCTGTTTTCTCTTCTTTAAAGCAAATGGTAGCAATGATTAGCTCCGCTCTCTCTATTATGACATGTGGATGAGAAAGCATCACCTTGCCGAACACTCTCCACAGGGCATGGTGTTAGAAGCAGTCATCCATTATGTCCCTCAGATCACAGGCTTTAAATGAGAGATCACCATAGACAACACTTGGCTTGAAGTTCAAAAAGGGCTACATGAATTCTTTCTCCATTATCTTTCCAAATTCTCAATAGTTGAAAAAAAAATGAGACAAAAGAGCAAATCAAGAGTCCATGTGTTACTGATATTGTTGACACATTCTGACACAGTATAACATGTTTTATGTGTGTGAACAAATGAACTTCTTGCTATGGATTTTTGAATTGTATGCAGGTCAGCTCATGCAGGTATATATTTCCCCCAAAGCTGGGGGTGGGAGCCAGGAAATCTACACATTCGGGAATAGAGTAGAATCACACCCTCTGCCCCACCCCATGGGTAAGGTGGACATAAAAATGAGGCAAAAGCCATATTGGATTTCACATCCATGGTCAAGAGTTAGTGAGCAAGTGGGAGGGAGCCAAGAGGCCTCCCACACCCCTACCCATGGAAGGAAACATAAGGAATATGAAAAATAGCATCTTACCACCCACTTCTCTAAGAGAAGACATATATCCAAGCTACCATGCTAATTCAAGCAGAGCTGGGATTAGAATAGAGGACTTTGGTATGCTTCCTGTTCTGCATCTTGGCAATAAATAGCTAATTCTGAAGGCATCCGTTGTCTTCATTACAGATGACAGGCAGCAGAGAGGCAAGAACAGATGTGGTTCTTAAATCCTCAAAACAGCACTGCAGTGGATATCATTATCACTCATCCACAGATAAAGACATGTGAGTTTGGAGAGGCCGAATAGCTAGTGGTGATTGCTGAACCCAGCGGTGGTGAGTTTCGGATATGAGCTCAGATTTATCTTACTTTAGAAAGTCATGCCTCTTCCTACAACATCACGAGTCCTCCGGCTGAAAGCCAGGCAAGTGACATCGACTGTACAACTGTGCTTTGGAAGGATGTTTCTCTGTTAAAGGAGACACAGAATTTACCCCAATGAGTCTTTTGATGGGCAGAAGAGCCAATGTAAGAAAATTTTTGAGAAATGCAATGAGATCAGGCATGTTGTCAAGTTCAAAATCAGTACACCTCAATTAGGATGTTATTAAATAAGCGAGTTGTTCTGAGGTTTGCATGTTGTATGCTAGAAGAATATCAGTATAGTCAATTATCTGGATTAAGAATAATCACTGGTCTTGGTAGCAGTAGAATATGGGTCAGGGCAGGAGGAATATGGGTCAGGGCAGGAAGAATATGGGTCAGGAGTGTAGATGACTCTGCTTTCATAAGCAGCTACCCAAAACAAGGCAAGAGATAGGGGTTGGGAACTGAGCCAAGGAAATGGGTATAGAAGGACCTAAGAACTCCAGAGGGAAGGCCACACATTGTATAAAAGGAGCAGGAAGATTCCTCGATGTTACTCAGGGTCTTCTGTGAGAGGGCATGGGGGTAGCCCATGGGTGAGAGTGTGGTCACAGAAGATGTGACTGAATGCACACTTCAGCCAGAATCACCTCTCATGTGTAGTACTGGTAGTTCCAGCCTTTGCTGATCTTCAACCAACCAACCAAACAAACAAACAAAGAAACAAACAGCCAACCAAACAACCAACCAACCAACCAACCAACCAACCAATCAACCAACCAACCAAACAAACAAAACAAAACAAAACAAAAAAAAAAACCAAAAACAAAGAAAAAAGAAGAAAAAGAAAAAATTATATATAGACAGTACATATTAACATTCAAATCAAAATGCTACCTCAAACAAAGGAAATTTTAGGGGATTGTTAGTGGGAAAAGTTTGGAAACAAAGATTAAATTAGTTATCCTTGAGATTTTTCTAATATCAAGCTTCATATTTTATTTTTTATTTTCTTATTTTATGTGAATGTCCACTGGTCATTCATAATCTTGTTAGAATCTTTAGAGATCAGCCAACAACAGCTTGTTATTAAGGTTATTATTGCATTATTTTAAAGACTCAGAACACAATAGAATTCTGAAATATTTTATTTCACTCAGAGCATTTTTAATTTTCTCAAAATTCTTCCATCATTGGGCAGCTACATTGTAAACAACAAATGTGATACAGAAAGAGGAGAAGAACCTAGAATTTTAGATTCCTAAGCTTTGAGACATAACACAGAAAACTCAAAAATGAGTCAGCTATGTTTCTCGTGCCTGACATTACTTAAGGCTTATTAGAATGGGGAGGGGGAGGAGATAGGGGAGGTGGAAGTCTCAGATGAAGCTAGGAATGAGTAGGTGCTCTCATTCCAGTGGGGAGGGTCCATTTGCAGAGACAATCCAGGGCTTCACATTCAGGCTGAGACCAGGATGGGGGTCATGATGGATGAACTGTGAGGAAGTTCTGTTGTCTTGGATCTGTGACGCTCTGAGGATCTTCATTGCTCATCATGATATGGGGGTGACAGATGAAGTCAGTAGGAAGAAGATGTTTGGTGTAAGGCCCTGGGTTGTCCTGCTTCTGTGGGTTCAACAAATTGATTGACAGGGACCTGGAGCCTTCAGAGAGGGATATCACAAGGGATCCTGAATGACCAGTGCTAGGGGAGTTATCAGGGACCTAATGGACCCAGTTAAGTTCATATAAAAGAAGCAGGAATGAGTCTTACCAGACAGCCCAGGATGGGTACTAATCTTGTTTTTGATTACACTGGTCTGTACCCTGACTATGGGTCAACTTTATACAATCTTTCCTCAGACACCAGACAGATCCTGAGGAAGTTCCCGGATATTGATCACCAAACTGAAGAAGCTTCTATGTCTCAGCAGTCTTGGGCCCTGTATGTATCCATTTAAACTCAATTACATAAAATGTGCAAAGGATTTGATCACTTTGCTTTTCAACTTAATATTTTCTCAATGACCCTGTAAGAACTTCCTCCCCTCTTCTTATAGATGGAAAGTTGAAGCCATGGCATGAAGTTGCGTTCTCAAAGTTACATTGCTGGCAAATGGAGGTGGGGAACTATTATCTAAGTGGGTATAAAGTCTCTTGTTATTTCTGTAAATCATGACACTTTCCAAAAGACACATTCACCTAAGAAACACAGCCTAGACAGAAAATGAGAGTAGCCAAGTACAGGCTCCAAATAAAAATAGTTATGGGGCCACTTGACAAATTCTCTTTGAAATAACTGTGATTCACTCTGAGGAAGGAAAGAAGCTGTTTTTAAAAAAGACTCAGCTGCGTCTTGTATAAGAGGCCGCTATGTTTTGGTTCCTCTGGGTCAAATCCCCCTCATGGCTTTTTGGTGTACATACGACTATGTCTAAAGAAAAGGGGATATGCTCAGGCACGCTCTATCAACCCTGTTATCAAAATCTCAGAGCTGACTCCTTTAGCAGATTTCTTTGTAATCATAATGAACAGCACACAGTGTCCATGGGCCAGGCACAAGGGTTGCTAGTTCAGGTGCAGCTAAGGAGAGTGACAAGATGACATCCAAAGACAATTGTAATTGTTCAATTTGCATAGTAGAGACAGTTAAAGGACAAAGGAAAGACGGGGGAATGACTGTTACTTTTAGTTCATCCAGATTGTGGAGGTGGTAAGGGCTCTTTTCGCTTTGAAACATACTGATAAACAGCCTGGGTTACAGTGGGTAAGCCAGTGTATCTTGACAGTGAATGAGAAATAGAGAAAAGAAACCCTTATATTTCAGACATGGCTGCTATTGAGCAACTATGCTAGGTTGGCCATTATTACTGTCTGAGTGTACAAAACAATTAAAACCTAAAACAACACAATACAACTTTGCTGTGGTTTGTGGCACAATGAAACAGACTTTTTTCCCTGAGATATTCACAAATTGTGATGATTAACAGTAGGAGCTAAAGTACAGTTCAATTTGGTTCTTTTTTTTTTATAGTGTAGAACTATATTAATTTTTATTTACTTGCCTTTTTAAAAATAAAGAATTCAAAATAAGTAAATATAAATTTTTTAAATGACTTTATTTTACAAAACAAAGATAAATGTACAGATTTCAAACATTTTTTGCTTAAAATTATACATTTTTGTCAGTACTGTTTTTTCAGACATTAAAATAATTTTTACATAAAACCATGTGAATATTTTTTTTTAGTCAGTACTTGATTTTTTTTCAAGGGCTTGACAGTATGCATTGAAAACCTAATAGTTACAATAAGCGTAAAGTACATGCAAAATCAATTTGGTTCTTAACACTGATTTTAATAATATCAGCTTCCTAGACCTAAAATTCTAAAATTCAGAGCACACAAACACCTGTCACGCCTGTGAGTAGTCCCTTCCATTTGGTTGGCTTTCTGGGTCTCTGAGGGAGCTTTTTGCACATTAAATTTCTGTGAAAAAAATCTATCCCTTGCAATGTGATGTTGCTTCTGACGCTATGCACTATTCTGACCGAAGGTTCCCCAGGTGGAAGATGAGCCCTTTCTTGTGAACTCCTGTATTGCTTCATTTTTCTTCAAAATTCATGATCATTAACTGAGAGGCAGTGGTACCTTGCCAGAAGCTCAAACCTATGAAAATAAATCCAAATATTTCTTGTTTTGTTTTTTAAGAATTGCCTTGTCTGATGTGTGTGTATGTGTTGTTGTCATTGTTGTTGTTGCCATTCTCTCTCCAAGTGTGCCCAAAAGCCATCCCAGAACTGCTATATTGGATTCTAGCTAAAGAAAAATAGCAATGTCACATTTTAGAGTCAAGAAAGCTCTTTTAAATACTGTAAGTGAAAACTGTTAAAACTAAAGACAGAACCCAATGGCACTAAATGTCAATTTTTTAAAATTATTTTTTATTGGATATTCTCTGTATTTATATTTCAAATGTTATTTTCTTCCTCCAATCCCATCTCCCCTCCCCTCCCATTACCCCCATGAAGGTGCTCCCTCTCCCAACTACCTTCTTCCACCTCAGCACCTTGGCATTCCTCTACACTGGGAAAAAGAGCCTTTGATGGACCAGAGGCCTCTCCTCCCACTGACATCAGAAAATGCCATCCTCTGCTGCATATGCACCTGGAGCCATGGGTCTCTCCATGCAAACTCATCAGTTGGTGTTTTAGTCCCTGGGAGCTGTAGTGGGTTTGGTTGGTTAATAATGTTCTTCCCACAGGGTTGCAAACCCTTTCAGCTCCTTCAGTTCTTTCTCTGCTCCTTCATTGGGGTCCTCAAGTTCAGTCTGATGGTTAGTGACAAGCATCCTTTTCTGTACCAGTATGGCTCTGGCAGAGATTCTGAGGAGGCATTCATAAAATTTTTGTTCAGGTACCATTTCTTGGAGCTGAGTTCTCATGTTATCAGGCACACTCATCTTAATAATTTATGAATAGTAGAAAGAGAAGGCAACCTACAAAGAAAACTATAGACAGACTCCAGATTGCAGCAGGGGATGTCTGAGACTGCACTGGGTGTAGAGCATGACCTCTGTGCTCCTTGATTTGATGGCGTTAAGCATTAGGGATAAACACAGTGGAAGTTACAAAGGATATTATGTAATTTACATCGACTTGACATACATTCCAGCAATTTAATAATAAAAAACCCCTTCCATTCTTTAAAATGATATGAATTAACTTATTGAAAGAAATACTCAGTTAAGTATAGACTGGGATGCTGATGAAGAACAAGGAACCATCAAATCCAGCACAATGACAAGCTTATTTGTCTTAGTTGGCCCTCTCATTTCTTGCTTGCTCGCTCTTGAATTTTGGGGGTATCCTGGCTTTGGAGGTGCACATGATTTCCATGTACATCATCACCTGGGTGTGTGTGTGCACTCACATTCTCTTGTTGCACTGGCTGTTTCTGTGTAGCTATGAGAATAAAAAAGATTTATTTGTCTCTCAGTATCAGAGTTGTCAGTCCATCACAAAGGTGAGGATCAGATAGAGAAGGAAAGCTCATAGCATGGTGGACAGCAATCAGAGAAAAGGACGTACAGTAAGGAGCCAGTGTGAGATCCAGGCCCACAGTCAGGACCCTAGTGACTTGTTTCTTTCAGTGGGATCCAGCCTCCTGCCTTTTACTACATCTCAAAAATATTATCTTGAGTTTTTTGGTATAAGTTCATAAATGGCAAGTCCATTCATTTTAATCAGAGTTCTTATGATGCAATGGTCTCTGAAGTCTACCTACATCACCAGTGCATGTGTGTAGACCCAAATACTTTTTAGAAAACCAAGACCATAAAACACCTAGTATGTCTTGAATAGCAACATTGTAACAAAAATCTGATTAGTGCTTTTGATGTATTGCCCAATTAAATTTCCTTCAAATTCTCTAAAGAAAGACCACTAGCATCCTCCCCATCCTATCAGCTAAAGAAAGTCACCTGTCAAGTTTGTATATTGTGTAATAAAACAGAAGCTGAGTGTAGGCATGGATGGGACTCTCTAGCACTCTGCCTCAGGCCTTCTTTCTAGGGGATCTGTGAGGTGATTACAATTGAACTCATCCAGTTCCTTTATTTTTTAAGAGGCCACATCAAAAGCTACTTTAAGTTGTCATTTTGGTGATGTCATTTGGAGCAGGTAGATCTTGATTGACACTTGATATCTATCTAGACTTGACTTTCCAAAATGGATTGTTTGGGAGATGTTTGTATTCGGTGGAAATTGGCACACAGCCAAGTCTCTTTCAAAATGAGGCTGGAAAGAGTGTTGTTATTTGTGGGTGACCCACATGACATAGCCCTTGCTTTGTTTCATTTAAAGCCACCTCTACTCACTATATGTAGCCACCAGATTTTTATTTGCATTAAGCTACTCCCGCTGAAGTGTTGTTCTTCAGTTAAGTGTGCCAGTGTCAGAGTTCCTTCTTACTGGCACCTGCATGGGGATGCACTTACCCAGAGGTACCATTTACATCAAACTAAACCTGTCACTCACCTTAGAAACTCATATGAATGATATGCAACACAGCAGGCCTGCAACTCATTGTCCTCCATCTTTAATGGTGCACAGTCTCATAACGAACCCAGCTTGCCAATTAAACCCAAGCTCCATGTACTTTCTGGTGTCAAATCCCCAACCTCTCAATTTTCTTATAAGGATGAATCAGGTTTTTTTTTTTTTTTGAAAACAAGACTGGTAATTTATTTATATCCCTGTGTTTTTTGCTTTTGTAGATTTAAAGTGGCCATCTACTGAATTATCCCCGTGCTTAACTGAGCCCATAGATTGTCCTTAGAAAACAGCATTCCCAGTGTACATGACCATAAAAACATGTTTTCATGACTTACTTGCTTATTGAAAATTTATTATCCAACGTCTTCACCAGTTGCCCAATTTGATCAGCATTTGTTGGCATACTTTGGACAGATTTTCACAATCAAACCTGTATACATGGACTGGTAATTTTTCTACCTAATATAACACAAGTCAGTCAGTTCCTTTCCATCCTTTCTCTGAAACCCTCTCCTCTCAACTCTGATTTGCATGTCTCATCTGCTATTTAGGAGTCTCTGTATTTACATTGCTTTCATCTATTGCACCCACTGAGGACAGAGACAGCACAATTCTCCAAGTGCATGTCTAGCAAAGTACCTGGAATAATAAATATCTATTAATGACTTTGTCTCTTTGTTCACTGCTCTGTCTCCAGAAGCCCAGGAAAAGCATGAGTAATTGTCGAATGGACAGGTTGGCAGTTGTTCCTGTTCAGACTTAACTAAAGAAATTCAAGCAAAACAAGAAAGTGATGTGAAAGGCTGGGAAAGCATAGGCACTTCTGCATTTTGTCTGAATTAGTCCTTGAACTACACCGAATCGGTTGAATTATTTAGCAAACACCTCATTAGTGATTCATATTTGGTCTAAGATGACCACTCAGTGCCCTTTCTGCATATTTTACATCATGGAAACCCATTTGGCCAAAGGCTTCTGAGTCACTGAGGAAAAGGAATCTGGGAACTTTGTCCCATTAGCTCACTCATCAGCATGCAAGGTATTCTTAGGAGGGCAGGGCGACAGCCATTAGGTGTGGCATTTGCAAGGTATGTGGTGGCTTCAGCTTCATGCAAGATCTTTTTTGTAATTTGTGAGGTCTTTGATTTAAATACACACATACACACATATTCAACATACACACCAAAAAAAAAAAAAAACCCCACCAAAACACACACATACAAACACAAAGTTTCTGGTCTGGGCATGGTGGTGCATAACTGGATCCCAGTACTGGGAAGGTAAGACAAGCGTATCTCAGGTTGAAAGCTTGCATGAATTACATGTTGAAACCTAAAAAAACCTTGTCTTTATGCCCAGACACCATTACTGTCACCACCACCACCACCACCACCAAACAGCAGCAGCAGCAGCAGCAGCAATGACAACAAGGCAACAGGCTGAGATTTATGTAGAAGTTATTGTAGAACTTACTTGCTCAGCTTAAGCACATATCCTCAGAGTGTTAAAACTGTCCTCCGTTAGTCTCATGTGTCTGGACACTTGGTCCCCAGCTACCGGTGTTGCTTTGAAAGACTGAGGAGCCTTTAGGAAGAGGTGGATTACGAAAGGTAAGCCTTGAAGTTTTATAGAGCCACCCCACTTCCTGTCTGCCCTGATTCCAGGCTGCAGGTGCAAGTGATCAGCGCCTCATACTCTCGAGAGTTGAGCAATAACTGTTGAAGGAACTGATCTGGGCTTCCTGAAGATTGTACATGCAAGTGGTGATGGTGTGTGGGACTATTCTTTCTACATTGGAGTTGGTGTGTGCTGAGGCAGAGCAATGCCTGCTGGAGAGAGATGAGGAGTTTCGCATTGGCAGGGAGGACCCTGAGTCCTGTAAGAATTAAATAATGCCCAATGCCCGAGAAAGTCATGATCTACAGAAAAGGTAGACGTGACTTCTCATCCCAGAGCTTAGGAAGGATCTTATTCACATCGGGTTCCCTTAGACTCAAAGCCCCAAACACATACCCAGGGCTGAACTCAAAGCAGTTCTTATTTTATTAGAAAAGGCATGGCTTGGATCTATTAGCTATAAGCAGTAGGGGGTATCTAGAAGCCTCATGTACTATTTCCTTGCCTCATGCTCTTACCTGAAGGTGTAAACTGTAACTCTGGCTTGGCCACGGGCATTTGTAACTCTTTCTTTGAACCTCTGAGCTTCTAAACCTACCCAAATTAGGAGTTGAAACTTCTGATTTCTCTCAGCTCACTGTTCAGCACCATTGAGTCAGGAGACTTCCTGCTGGTGTTGTGTCTCCAGCTTACAATTTGATATGTGCTTCACTCTGTGGACATTGAAACCAGTCATCCTGTTTCGCTGGTTAAGTTCCTTCCACTTTCTGTGCTACCGTATGGACAAATGTCTTGCTACCAATTAGACATAGTTTCTTCTTTCCACCCCACTATAACATTCTTATTATGCTGGGCTTGCACTATGGAGTATTTCTATCTCAAGTGCATAATGAGATAGAGGAGCCACAGAAGAGCGATTTCTGCCTCCGAAGATGCAGGAGAATGCAAACATGGTCTCTGTGGTAGGAAGCAGGTCTTTTTTTCCTAAAAGTTGGTCTAAGTCAGTAGGACCAGGGAGTCTCTGAGAACATTTGATCTTCTCTCCAGCTCACATTAACCTCCATGCCGCCTCGGGAAAGCAAGGTATTTTTTTTTCTCCTGTTACTAAAAGGGAAATAAAGCAGACCAGGTTCATAAAATAACAAATAAATGACTGAAGTGGGATGTCTAACCTTTAGAATCTGACATTCTGTATCCTGGCAAAGCACCAGGGCAAAGCAATCATTGCCAAGATAGCAAGACAGCCTGGAAGTGGTTGTGTAGCATCACATAACCGGGAAGCAAGGAGCCACAGTTTGCCGTGCGGTTTCTTTGGTAAATGAACACTCATGGCCAGGGTGGGGTTCCTGGGGTTGCAGAGTTCAGCTGGCCCTTTGTTCAGCACAGCCTGTCACTGCTGTCCTTTGATTAGCATAATGAAAAAGTGTGACCTTTGAAGCAGACACAATGAAGTCTGTGATCACTTATCGGACGGGAGCAGATAAGAATAGGGATTTTTGCTTCGCAGATATATTTAAAGTCTTTATAATAACCACACACGTAAAAGTTCTAGTAACATGTTTTTTTTTTCTTTACAATGGCTCTTAAATTCCCCTCCATCATTGAAAAAAAAGTGCAAATTCATGGTCAGAGCAATTTATCTTTTATCAAAGGCTGGTTCTACAGACTGCTTTGATTCTGTGATGTCTTGAGAATATATGACTAGAATTTGGTGTAAGATTAATATATAAAACACTGAGAAGATATCATGCAGAATCAGACACCCCCCAAATCTGTTCTCAACTCCTTTAGACTCAGTGGAGCCTGAACGTCCAGGAATCTGGGAGCCCCTGGTCCCAGGCTCATCGCTGGCCCATGGACCCACAACATTTCGTCCCTAACTTCTCTGTGTGGCTCTCCTGCGGTTAGTGGGGGCCTGAAAGCCAGGGAATACCAGCTCCAGTTTCTCACATCTCAGCTGTGCTTTCCCACCCCTGGAGTGGTGCATGAAGCTTCTCTCCAGCCAGCCTCTGCCCTGCAGTGGTATGAGATAAGCATAGCCCAATTCCCAGCAGTTCACCTCCCCAAAGGCTGTGCCCAGCATGGGACAGGAAGTGGACCCACATTGGACAGCTTCCCCCCCTTTTTTATTTAGAATTGAGATATTCGCCTTATGATTTCTTCTTACTCCCCACTTCCCCCATTTTTCCACTCCTGTTTTAAGTACTCAAGTGAGTTTACATGCTACTTCCTTCCATAAGATCTTTGAGACACCTCTCATCCTCCATCTCCTAGCAAGGGTTGAGCCATTCGTAACCATGCCCTCTTCCTCAGGGTCCTCTCCTTACGCACACCACAGCACTTAATGTACGGCACAGAGCTTGTTTTTACTTGTCACAACACAGCCTTCCCTGAGCCAAGGTACGCAATCTCTGTACTTCTTTCTGTACTCACAGGGCCCTTCCTTTATGATTTGTGTTGGTATTATTTTGAAATCACTTGTTTTTCAAAAAGCCTAAACTAACATTTTGTACTCTACCTATACATTCCATAGCTATCCAGCTCTTGATTCCCCCTGTGTAACCAGAGCCACAGTTAGTGAACAAAGTCATTCACAAATGGATGAAGAAAACAGGAAGGAATGAGAATACTAAAGCCCGTTATCTATTGCAAGTTATTATAGGCACTGGGCTGACAATCATGATGTACGTCATGCCATCTAGTTGCCTGCAGAGGCACTGGAGAAAGGCATGGTATAAATGATGGGAGTGGGAAAGCTCAGAGTTTACCATGCAAAGGGTAGCACATGGGTTAGTCCATCACAATAAAAAGCAGTAGGGAAGTGCTACCCGAAGAGGAAGGAAATAATTTCTCTGTCTCTCTGTCTCTGTCTCTGTCTCTGTCTCTGTCTCTGTCTCTGTCTCTCTGTCTCTCTGTCTCTCTCTGTCTCTCTCTGTCTCTCTCTCTCTCTCTCTCTCTCTCCCTCTCTCTCTCTCTCTCTTTCTCTCTCTCTCTCTCTCCCCCCTGAGAAGGCATGAAGAAAAGCATGTGAGATGTTTGGTAACTATTCAGGTCTGAAAGCGAAAATAGCAAATTTGTTAGTTGAGAATGGAGATTTCTGAGGACCCTCTAAAGTCCAGGTTAGACTCTTTTATGGATTTTTTCCATAACTGTGTAAAGACCAAATGTCTCAGATGAAATCTAGTTCAAGTATCAAATATTTTTAATACTCCAAGAAATGCAATTAATCCAAGGGGTCATCTTTCAAGCAACCACATCTGATCTACAGGTTCGCAAAGATGATGTTTAGATTGTGGCGGGTTTATTTATGGTTGGTAAACTGAAAGCAGAATAAACTGGATTATTAAAAAATGAAATGTAAATATTCTGTTTCATAAAGGACAAAAAAGGGGGGGGGGAAGATTACTAGAACACACATGTGGTAAGCAGACTCAACACATTTTCAGGGAGTGGGGGTGTGCGACTCCAATAGAAACAGCACCGGAACACCGGACGCGTGATTCACCCAAATAACAGAGCAAGGCAAACCACACAGCTACTCATAGAAATAAATAGACTTGGGTTTTCAAGCTTATTTACCCCTAACTCCTTTTACAAGTAACAAAACAGGCCCAGAACAGCCAGCACCTCTCTGGGGCTCACATAGCTGTCCGCATTGAATTCTGAGGATTGCTGCCGTTTTCCAGTTTTTACAATGCATGCATTTCTTTCAGCATGTGGTGCTGATCATGAGCTCAGATGCTGTATTGGGAATGATACAGTTCTAAACCTTTACATCTCTAAGACGTATGCACCTTCCTCCCCCACACTCCTTGTCTCTGCTATATTGAAATCTAAAATAGAAGTAACACAGTTTGGGTAGCCAAATGGTGCCTAGCTGGCGATTTATAGCTGTCCTTATCTAAACATGCTGCATATCAAATATCTAAATAGAAATTGGGAGTCATTTTTCTTTTCTCACCGCCATGAGTTAAGTAAATAGAAGGAAAAAATAGCTACTGAAAAAAATAGGAGGAGGAAAGAAAACACCATTTGCTTAAAGTAAACTAACCTTTATTATGGCTCTGTGAGAGAAGGGCAAAGCCTCTTCATGCAGTTGCTCTGGTGATGACTCAAACACAGGAGATTAGGGCTTAGTATAGAGGATTGGTGCAAGGTGCCAGGATTCTTTCTGTGGGAGGTACATTTCATTTCCAGCCTTGGTCGGTTGCATAAAGTCCCATCAGCAAATGTATGCAGGAGATTCAAACTAAGAGTAATTTTTTAAATATTTAAAATGTACCAAGGCTAGTACAAAGATTAGGGGCTGTCGAAGTGAAGGGGCACATTTCCTGTCTCTAGGAGCTCACACTGTAGCTGGGCAAAGACATCAGTCCTAAACATGCATTTACAAAACTGTGCATGTGCAGTGATGAACTTGAACCACCCCAAGTATTACTAGAATATAAAGGGAGAGCATATTCCAGCCCTACAGATCTGGGAAAGTTTCTTGGCAGAAGGGATGATTGTGATGTGGGGATGTAGGGAGGACAGAAAACGTTTAGGATTGAAGATGTTCTAGGCAAAGGCGAAGCATGCACAAAGGTGTGGGAGCATGGTGGTGCTGTGTGCTCAGGAAACTGCACAAGTTCCCATGTATTTGATTCTTTGATGCATTCGTCTATTTTGGGTGACTATGATAAAATACCACACTGGGCAAATTGTAAAGAGACAAAGTTTATTGAGTAGATGGAATACAGGCAAGCTCAGCATCATGGGGCCAACATCTGCTTCTGCTTCTGAAAAGGGATCAGCTCACACCATATCATGTGATGGCAAAGAAACAGAAAGAGGAAGTTAGCAAGGGAGAAGGGACACTGTGTGAGAGAGGCAAAGGCAGGCAGGCTTCTTTGTAATCTAAGACAATGATGACCACTTCTTGTAACTAATCCAGTCCTGGGAGACCTAAAAAACTGATCTAGTCTCTGGACAAAGACATCAACCCTTTTACAATGTGTTGCCTCTGTGTCCAGGACACCTTCAATTAAGGTCTATTTCTTAAGGTGCCCACCACCTCTCAACATTGCCACCCTGACAACCAGTTTTACAATACAGTAACCTGTGAGGGACAAACCATAAGGTGCAACGTGCACTAAAATAAAGTGATCTTCCAGTTCTTTTTCCTGATACCCTGGATTTACAAATGTTTAGTACAGTTTATTAACACACTACCAAGTTGAACATATAGATTTGTGGAAAAATATAAGACTGAGAGCAAAGGGTAGACTTAAGTCCCACCTTTTTGTGTTGTTAAGCAAGTCACTAATCTTTTACAGGTTCCTTTTTTTAAAATTTGTTAAATGGAGGTAATTATGCCCACCTACATCACAGACTCTATTATTCGTTGTTAATGAACTACTAAGTGCCATATAACCTAATGGATTTTGCAAATGCCCACACGTGTGCGTGCACACACATTATATGCCGTTCATTAAGTAGCAAGTAGACTGTAATAATTTTTAAGCCATGAGTGTTTTTCTCATGAACTGAAAGAGGATGCCTTCCACACCCTGCAACTAAGTGTCTAAACAGGAACATAAATATGATTTGTCACTTTCCTATCCAATTCTGTTTTTAGTAATTATTTTATTTATTTACATTTCAAATGTTATCCTTTTTCTCTATCACCCCTTTGCCACCCCCTACCCATCCCCCTCCCTTTTGGGTCTAAGAGGGTGCTCATTCACCCACTTACTCCTGCCTCACCACTCTAGCATCCTCCTTAGCTGAAGCAACAACCCTCCTCAGAACCAAGCACCTCCCCTCTCACTGATGCCATAAGAAAATCCTTTGCTTCATATGTAGCTAGAGCTATGGACCCACCCATGTGTATTCTGGTTGGTGGTTTAGTCTTTGGGACCTCTGGGGGGGGGTTGGTTGATACTATTCTTCTTCCTATGGGATTGCAGTATCCTTTCAGCTTGCTTCTCCAGGCCTTCCCCTAACTCTTACATTGGGGTCTCCAGACTCAATACAATGGTTGGCTGTATCTGCATCTCTCTTATTCAGGTACTGGTCAGGCTTCTCAATAAGATGGCTCTCTTAGGCTCCAGTCTTTCAGCACTTCTTGGCATCAGCAATAGTGTCAGAGTTTGGTGTATGCAGATGGGATGGATCCCAAGGTGGGGCAGTCTCTGAATGGTCTCTCCTTCAGTCTCTGCTCCATTTTTTTTTGTCCCTGTGTTTCCTTTAGATAGGAACAAGCAAGGCATATCTTTTGTTTTAAGGTGAGATGTTCTGTAAATATCAATTAAATGAATTTGGTTCATGACCTCTGTGTCTCTATTTAGTTTCAGTTTCCACCATCTGTCCATTTGTGAGAGTGGGGTGTTGAAGTCTCCCACTATTATTGTGTGAGTTTCAATGTGTGCTTTGAGTTTTAATAATGTTTATTTTACAAATAGGAGTGTCCTTGAATTTGGGGTGTAGATGTTCAGAATTGAAAGTTCATCTTGATGAATTTATCTTATGATGAGTAACTTTTGATGATATAACATTTCATTGATAGTTCATTTTATTGGATATTAGAATGGCCATTCCAGCTTGTTTCTTAGGACCATTTACTTGGATGTTTTTTTTTCTAGTATTTCAGTCTGAGATAATATTTGTCTTTGTCACTGAGGTATGTTTCCTGTATGCAGCAAAATGCTGGGTCCTGTTTTTGTATCCAGTCTGTTAGCCTGTTTTTTTTTTTTTTTTAATTAGTGAATTGATTCCATTAATGTTGAGAGATATATAAGACCAGTGATTGTTGGCCCCTGTTATTTTTGTTGTTAGAGGTGCTATTACGTTTGTGTAGTTTTTTTCTTTTAAATTTGTTGTAAGTTGATCAATGTTTTAATTTTCCTTGGTTGTAGTTTCCCTTCTTGTGTTGGAGTTTTCCTTCTATTATCCTCTGTAGGACTGGATTAGTGGAAATATTTTGTTTAAATTTGGTTTTGTCATAGAATATCTTGGTTTATCCACCTATGGTTTTTGAGAGTTTTTCTGCATATAATATCCTGAATTGTTATTCATATTTTCTTAGGGTCTGCGTTATATCTGTCCAACATCTTCTGACTTTCAGAGTCTCTATTGAAAAATCTGGTGTGATTCTGATAAGTCTGCTTTTTTTATGTTACTTAGCCTTTTTTCTTTACCTCTTTTAATATTCTTTCTTAGTTCTGTATATTTAGTGTTTTGATTA
Organism: Micromys minutus; assembly: GCF_963924665.1. NCBI lineage: Eukaryota > Metazoa > Chordata > Mammalia > Rodentia > Muridae > Micromys > Micromys minutus. Next base: position 71,872,863 of record NC_137969.1, read on the forward strand.
TTATGTAAGGGGAGAAATTTCTTTCTTGGTTCACTCTACTTGGTGTTCTGTAGGCTTCTGTATATTATGGTTTTATCTTTAGGTTAAGGCCCTTTGAGTTGGGAACATTCACCCCCTTATATTCCTATTATTCTTAGGTTTGGTTTTATTTTTTAATTGTGTCTTGAATTTTCTAGATGTTTTGGGATAAGACCCTTTTGCACTTTGTATTTTCTTTGACTTGTGTGTCAATATCTTCTATGGTATCTTCTGAGATTCTCTCTTCTATCTCTTGTATTCTGTTGCTGATGCTTGCATATTTAACTCCTGATCTCTTTAATAAGCTTTCATACTCCAAGGTTACCTCCCTTTGTGATTTCTTTATTGTTTCTATTTACATTTTCAGATAGTGGGCATTTTTGTTCAATTTCTTCACCTATTTTCTTGTGTTTTCCTGCATTTCTTTAAGGAATTTATGTATTTCCTCTTTAAGGGCTTCTACCTGTTTACCTGTGTTCTCATATATTCCTTTAAGGGAGTTATTTGTGTTCTCCTTAAGGTTCTCAATCATCTTCATGAGTTGGGATTTTTAGATCAGAATCTTACTGTTCAGGTATATTAGGGTATTTAGGATTTGCTGTGGTGGGAGAACTGAGTTCTGATGGTGTCAAGTGGCATTTGTTTTTGTTGCTTATGTTCTTGCTTCTCGATACCTAGTTATCTCTGGTGTTAACTGACCTTACTGTCTTTGATAGAGCCTTTCATTTCTGTGAGCCTGTGAGCTTGGTTATGATAGACTTCTTGGGAACCAAGCTATCTCTGGGTGTGAGAGTTTGGGAAGGTGCTGGAGCACAATATCTGACCTCAGGTGCAGTTGTGGACCAGAAGGATGATCGTGGGGTGGATAGGCCTTGTGTTTTATGGAACCTGTTGGATTCCCAGTTACGACAGGTATGGAGGTGGGGAGGCGGATCACCTCTGTACTTGGTTGTGAAGGACCTCCTGGAATTCAAGCTGTCTCTGGGTGTGGAAGGGGGTCTAGAATGCCAGCTCTGCCACAGAAGGAAGATGTGTCTCCAACAGGGCAGATCTTCCTATTCAGTGTTTATAATGACTCCTCAGTGTTCACACCTCTGAATGTGCCATCTGAGACTACATTGAGGCTCCTTTCTGCTTTTAGTAGAATTTGGACAACTGCTTCCTCTTCCCTTGTTTCTTTCTTTTCCTATCCCTTATGCTTTCCAGTTCACCTTCAGCATAGAAAGCATAAAAAACATTTCATCTTTTATTTGTAGTAGCATCAATATGAAGAACAGACATTTGAATCCTCACTGGACATTGCCATCGATAACTGGGACGTTCTCTCAATCTGTCACATTCTGGACATTATGACTAGCTGGTAGAAACAAGCCCTAATATAAAATATCAGATGCTCCTGTTTTCCTGTGCGTAAAAATAACCCTTTCTGTTTCTTTGATGGTGAAAGTTTTAGTTTTTTTTAAAAATTAAGGCTGGTATAGTATTTATAAAACATGGAGTTAATTTTCACATATGCTTTTTCTTTCACTAAAGGATTGTACATAGGGAAATATAGTAGTGCTCTACTATTGAGATATATCCTCTTTTGCTGATTCTGCATTTAAAAATTGATGAAATATTTGATGCCAAATATTTGGGTTTGAATGTGGTACTAATAATCATAGCCATTTGTAATAATAATATTTTCCAGATATCTTCTACATGCTGACCTTACAATTTAAATATAACTCAAGTATTATAATTTCCCTGAGTTGCCCGCATGTGCAAAAGAAGTGTAATGTTGGGAGCTGTCAGAAATAAGTAGAATTGTTTGGAACTTTTCTTACACATTCTGTCTTTTTCCCACTATCCACCTGCTGTCCTACTCTTCCTCTGACCTCTCTCCTCACTCTCACTTTTTTCCTTTGGCAAATGAGACTCTCTGTTGGTGTCCTTAGTTTGCTGGGGTATTTGGATGGATAGAACACCTTCAGAGGCCCGCAGGACACCTCAGAGCATGTTCAGGCTTACTTTCTCCCTCACAAGAAAGAAGGTTGGTTAACTTTGTCTCACATCTTTCAAAGAAGCTCAAAGGCAAGTCCCCAGACAGCCCCTGAAGCTTCTGATTTAAATTTCATTATTCTCAAGATATTTGTGTTCACAGTCCTCATCTCATCCCTGCTGGTGCTGATCCTTGGTTGCCATGGGAAAAATGGTTATTTAATAGAGCTGAAATATGGAGATAATAGCAAAAGCTAAGAAAATACATGATTGCCTTACCTGATGTCTACAAATATGGAAATCTAGTGGTGGTTTATGGATATAGAATGTAGGATGGCAAGGAGAGGGCACAGAAGATTAACTTGATAGTTTAAAGCTTTGATAAAGTCCTGCATTATTTTAGTAGCAGGAAAGATTCATACTTCTGTGTATTATTGGCAGATACTCATGTACATGCTTTGCCAGTGATCTGCTTGTGAATGTGCAGTATGCACTGCATGCATATATAACATTAAACATCCTTCCATCAGGGATGGTTGATTGATTCTGTGCCTTGTGTGTGGACCTGTCTCATATTCTAAAAGTCTTAGGTATTCTCCTGTGTACTTCATTTCCAGCTCAGTAGCACTTTGTGCCCTGGCTACGTAGAAATGTTCTCCTCAAACTTTACCCACGTTGGTCTCATTCACTTCTCTTTTTTCCCCTCCTGCTTTAACCTGTGTCCTCTTTCACCTTTGTGCACTTGGCTTCTCAGTTATTGTCCCTTCAAGGCAGACTTTGTGGATTAATAATCACATGCTCTAGCCTGCTAGAGTAGGTTCAGTTGTCTGAGAATGCTGTTGCTGTGACTACTCTGGGGTGTGTGGATGGGCAAGAAATAAAATATCTAACAGATGAAAGATGTTAGTGGTCAGAAATGGTTGGAGCAAACTATATCAGCATAATCCAGGATTACAATGAAGAAAAAAATGTAGATGAAATTCTGTATTGAATGTCCACACATACTGCAGGAAATGAATAACCATGAGCAGACAACGAAGCTCATAAAAACGTGCTCTATAAACTCCTTCACAATTCAACCTCTGTTCTTTTAGCTGTTTTTATCCTGTGTCAATACTCTAGTTAACGTTAGGCAACTGGGAATTTTTTAAACAAAAAGAATGATGTTATATGGTGGCTCTTTTAGAGGAAGCCTTGGCCACTGTTCACTCTGGCACAGTCTACAGGCCTCACTGTATCTTGTATATTTTACTTCATGTGAATGAGGTATGGAACTCTAAGATCTTACAGGTAATTCAGAGACTTTCAAAACTAGTTTCACTAGTAACCCATGGCCAGTGTCTACCAAACGCTCTCCCAGTGGTGGAGGTTATTTGAATAGTTCAGCACACCGATTGCAAAGCTTCTGTGTTATCAACACAGACTACCAACAAGTGTTTGGCTACCATTTTCCATGAAATCCAGCCTTCCATACAAAATATTTGCTTACATTTGGCCTGTGAACATCTGACATAGACAAGTAGTTATTCCTACAGGAACAATCCACAGCTCAAACCACAACCCACTTCTAAAAACTTTGTAAGTAGGAGATGCATACCTACTTGGTACAGAAAATAAGTTAAAAACAAGCAACACAGGTAATTTAAGGACAGGTTTACTAAGAAGAATGAAGCTTTTTTTTTTCTAGACAATATCCCTCTCCCCAGACACTACCCTCTGATGGCAAAATTAGTTTTCCAGATTTCCTTCATCATAAAAAATTCCAGACCATGTGAAGCTCAAGAAGAAGAAGGACCAAAGTGTGGATGCTTCAATCCTTCTTAGAATGGGGAACAAAATAGTCATGGAAGGAAATATGGAGAAAAAGTGTAGAGCAGAGACTGAAGGAAAGACTATCCAGAGACTGCTCCACCTGGGGATCCATCCCATATATAGTCACCAAACTCAGACACTATTATGGATGCCAAGAAGGACATGCTGACAGGAGTCTGATATAGCTGTCTCCTGAGAGGCTGTTGGAGCCTGACAAAAACAGAGGGGGTTGCTCACAGCCAACCATAGAATGGAGAACGGGGTCCCCAGTGGAGGAATTAGAGAAAGGACTGAAGGAGCTGAAGGAGTTTGCAACCCCATGGGAAGAACAACAATATAAACCAACCTGGCCCCCCAGAGCTCTAAGGGACTAAACTACCAGCCAAAGAGTACACATGGAGCAACTCATGGCTTCAGACGCATATGTGGCAGATGATGGCCTTGTAGGACATCAATGGGAAGAGAAGCCCTTGGTCCTGTGAAGACTCAATGCCTCAGTGTAGGGGAACAACAGGGTGGGGAGGCAAGAGTGGGTGGGTGGATAGGGGAGCACCTTCACAGAAGTAGGGGGAGGGTCAATGAGATAGAGGGCTTCTGGAGGGGAAACTGGGAAAGGGGATAACATTTGAAATGTAAATAAATAAAATATCCAATTGAAAATTTGCCATCTTTAGAAATACGCATGTATCTGAAGAGTTCAGTGCTTGTTGATTTAATAAGACTTGGTGGAAATTTAGGTTGTTGTAAATTAAATTAATTACATAGTTTTCTCCTTTTCATTATGTTAGGGTGGATAAATGGGACAAAGAGATAAATTAGAAATAAAGTTGAGAGCCTAGACTCTGGGGAGCTCTGTCTGAACCAGAGCAGAAAAAGAAGAATGACAAGTAAGAGAAAGACTCGAGGTAAAAGAACACAGAAGGACTTTGATTATGAGCTGGCAGTGTGCTCCTCAGAGCCTTCTTGGGGACTTGGCAGTCAAATGCTCTCTGGTTATAACTTGCTTGTTCAGCCGGTTGTCCCAAACAGTGTTACAAAGTGGAGTGCAGTAGTCAATTTGAGTTTAGAAGACAATTGATTCTGCCATGGCGTGGCGCAGTGTGCTTGATTTTATTGTATTTTATTTATTTATAGAAACAGGTCTCCATGTCTGATTGGTTCCATGCTTCCTTGAACTTCTGATCCTCTGCATTCCCCAGAGTTCATAGAGTTACAAGCTTGTGACACCACGCCCCATTTATGCCATGTTAAGAACAGAACCCAGGGCTTTGGGCAACACCAGGCAAACATTCGATCAGCTGAGTTACCAGCTTCAGAACCCAATTTACATATTTTCAAATATTTAGCCCATTGCCTGCCCTTGGAGTCTGAAAGCTGGTCATTTTCAGTGACTTGGGACTGTACACTGAGATTACAATAATTATCACCCAGGCTGAACAAGAGCAACAGGAATTGTCAAGAAGAATACTGCAGGAAAACTGGGGGTAACAATGGACATGGGCCAGGCTAAAAACTGTTCTAATGACTCAGCGGAGAAATAATGATTCTGATAATAATAATAATAATGACAATAATAATGATGATAATAATAATAATTTATATTGATAACATTGAAATTGAAAAATGCAGACAAAACAAAATGTATTGTTGTTTTGATGTAAATGGTAAATGATGAAGAAAATTTCACATTGTTTGGTTTGAACAAAGTAGATAATGTAGCCATGTGTGCAAAAAAGAAAAATTTAAGAAAGAGGAGATTTCTTGGCTTTAGTATGCTTTAGAACATCTTTTCGACCTATGAGAGAAATGAACTCAAAAAATAAATCTGTGTAAGATTTTCACAAATCCTCTACAGAAAGTAGATACCTTTTGATACAAAATGTAATCTTAGATGATTAAACACTGAAACACCACGTAACGCTCTAGGGGCATGGCAATTATATTTCTTCGCTATTTCTTTGTCCTGTTTCTGGGAGTCAAAGCCAGGGCTTTATAGCCAATATAAAAGTACTCTGCCACTGATCCACACCCTCAAGGCCCTGCCAATTTTACCATGGAGACTGTCGTTAGGGAATTATGCTGTGGATCTTAGAGACATCCGTGGTAAGTCTCTCTGATGGTAGTTTCTATATTCACGGTATATTCTTTGCAGTGACTATTCTCCAGCTTCTCCAGCCAGGTTAGGATAGGAAATTCCCAAATAGCCTCTAGCTTTATCTATTCTCTTAGAAAAGCACCCTATTTACCATCTAGAAGCCCCAATTAGCGGCTTTGATTGATATTTGTGTAACCAATCATTAAATAATCTGTACTCTAACTTGGAAATCCATTTACTTCTTATAAGCTTTTATATTTTTAGTGGAAAGGGAAAAATTTAAATTAAACACACACACACACACACACACACACACACACAGCTAGGATATAACCTTTGAGAACATCGTCTTCCAGTACAACAGAGACTTCCTGTTCTTTTTTTGGTACTGTTTTTCAATCCAATTTTCTGTTAAGAGAAAGTTTGGAGAAGGAGAATACACGGAAGGACTCAGCTGTGTATACAGACAAAATCATAATTGGAATGTGAATCATATTTAGATAGCAGAGTAGAACTTAATACAACCCAGGTTCTCAGCAATGGGGATTATACCTGGCCTGGGGATGTTGAAGCAAGAGGCCCAGGACCCCTACTTCAGTGATTCCTAAAAGTTCTGCTCTTGATGTATTCTGGGAGCACTTCTATTCCACCATATGCTGTTGCAGGAATAAGGCACCCTGAATCACCACGGAAAGGAGACCAAATTTAGGATGGATGAGCACAGGTCTTGGTCCTTCCTTGCTTAGTCATATGGCTAAGAATTGGCAGTAATCCAGTACCACCTAAAATGTAAGCTTACTTAAAATATTATAAGGTGTGTGTGTGTGTGTGTGTGTGTGTGTGTGTGTGTGTGTGTGTGTGTATGTGTGTGCATGTGCAAGTGTGTATGGTGTGGTGCTAGTGTCTGTGTATGCATGCTTACTTGTATTATTCATGCTTATATACACATGTATGAGCGTGGTGAATAGAGGATGGTTTTGTGCATTTCTCTACAAAATTTTCCACCTCATTTACCAAGGCAGGGTTTCTTGTTGAACCCAGATCTTACCTATCCAGCTGGCCCTATCTCTCAAACTCTGGAATTACAGATGAATACCATGTCTGCCTACATCTTTTACAGTGGGTACTGGGAATACAAACTCTGGTCCCTATGCTTACATGATAAGTGCTTTGTTCACCCAACATTTTTTTTTACTTATTTTTTTCTTCAATTAGGAAAAAATAGACAATAAAATAAATCTATGCAATAGTCTATTTTTCTAAGAAAATTTGTCTCCTGGACCAAATATTGGCAATTCCCACAGTCTACTTTGTTACTCTTTCTTCAACGAACCAGTCTAACTTGCAGTTTTAACACTTATCACTCTAATAGTGACCCTGAGTCTATATTGTAGTGCTTCTCAGCTGAAGGATGGCTTCGACCTACCCAACCCCAAGATCTCAGACAATATCTGGAGATAGTTTTATTTGTTAGGACTAGAGGGCAGTGGGAGGCCATTGACATCCAGTGAGTAGAAGCCAAGAGTGGTACTTAACAGCCTCTAAGTGCAGGACACTTATACCACAGTGACTCTCTTTCAATTGTGCATGTTATGAAGGCTGAGAGACCTGCTCTATTAGATCCATAAGCCCTACTTCTCCCCTTTTATCTGGACCCAAGATGCTTCCATTAGGACCTTACAAAGTCACATTACTTCAGAACCTAGTCTAACCTACTTTTCTTGCTTCCATTAATGATAATAAGAGCACATAAACTAGGCAGTGACCCAGTTACCTGCTGAGACGGTCTGCCCAGAGGTACATAGATGAGGCTGCCTTTACTTACAGACTATCGAATCCATAACCCATCATGCCAAATTTCGGTAATTGCTCAGGAACTTCAGCTCTCATAGTTCTTTTTAGTCTCTGCTTCTTTTGGATTTAGTTGCCAAATGGTTTGCTAGTCTCTACACAAAGCCTTGTCTCTGAAAGGGTCAGTGAGATGTGCTTATCTTAGGGTTTGTTGCCTTTATATATGTCTGAAGGATCAACGAGAATCATACTGTGCAACCTAGACTCTTCTTGCATCCATTCCTATCCCATTCCTATTGGGTTATCTTCCAAGAGCTCTAGACTCTCCTCTCTATGGAGGAAAAACCCCACACTCTTCCTTATTTGAAGATTTGGTAGGATTTAAATTTACCAGCCCTGCCTATAGCTTCTATAGCTTTAGATGACGGAACCAGCACTGGTATTCTTTTAAGATAATGTTTGTGTATACAGTCTCTTTGTGTTAAAAATGTCTACTAATAGTCTTTCCCAATGAAAGTTTGACTTACAACGTTTTGTGAATTATAATGATGCATAACAATAAATGTTCAGTAGAAACACTATGTTGAATCTTGTTTTTTTCCTGGGCTATCATTGATATTCTCCCCATACTGGACTATACATGACCACTATGGTAAACAATAAATATTCTCTAATGAGGGATTACTGAACAATGATATTTGAATGTTGGGAGTATCAAATGCATTTTTTACTAAAGACATCTGGCATCAAGATGCAACCATTCCCTATTTATGTTCCTCTCCCTTTCCTAAAGAGCCCCCCTTAACCATTTCCCTTATCAGACCATTTGCATCCTGTCATTCCCCTTAATCACCCACCCCTTCTGTATTTACCTCTCTCACCCTCCCTAAGGGGGCCCCCACTTTCCCATTTCCCCCGATTAGATCACCTGTATCTTGCTAAGATGTGGCTACAACCTAAGCTGTGTAAGAGCACATTTTAAAATCAGTTTAAGTTTCATTATTTTCAAATGCTTGCTGCTCATGAGTTAGGAAAGTGTATCCACTTAGATATAGGTTCAGTTGCACAAAGCAGAGGGATAAAATCATATAATGTCAAATAAGACAGTGTAGTTCTCTCACTCAAATACCTGAGCTGGGGGTAACAGCATCTGAAAAAATGGAAACCCAAGAGGCAGTGTTTGTCTTCCCAGCCCACAGTGGCCTCTCCATCCTCATTCCAGTGAAGGAGGCAGGAGAGAAAGGTGCATGCATGGCCCTGGCCTTGAAAGACAGCATTCTTTAATAAATCAGAGCTTAGCCGTGTGACTATACCTCGGGATAATAGGAGCTAGATGGTCTATTTTCTGAGTAGTCATGTGTGTAGCTAAAAAAGTTAGAATTCTTATCACTGGAAGATGATGAAAATAATGTAGTGGGACAAGTAGAAATATTTGTCTCAGGGGGCATTTGGTTTTGAAAAAAAATGTCATGATGAGCAAAGTAGACAATGTCTTTACCCATTTTCTTTCCCACCTGACTTGATTCCTTAGGATATCCCCACCCCCACTCCCCGTGCTCCTTCCTTGACTCTGATTCAGGCTCTCTTTATGTCAACAATGTATGTCACATCAGAGTACTATGACTTGCCTGACTATAACTATCCTGTGTTCTTCCCTGCATAATTCCCCCCCTTTTTTTGTTTCAAGTCAAAACCCTTATCTGCCAAAAAGTTTCCCAAAATCCTGACCACTGCATCTTAGTACCAACTTCCTTGCTAGTACTTGTTTGTCGATGCACTGTACTCAAGCAAACTTTCTCATCTTTCTTGTGCATTCCATGTTATTCTAGAATGTATATTTTCAATTAAATATAACGGGCAGAAGATGCTACACAATAGAATTACAGACTGGATAATTTGTAAATCTATGCTTATTTATGCTGACATATACATTAAGCCTGTGGGAATGTGACCCCATGTTGGGAGGACATTTGAAATGAGTGGGGTTGATATGGAAATATAGAAAGGGCCGGAAATTCTTATAAATATTACCTTACAGATTAATGTCTTATAAATATTACTTTAATCTATAGATACAGGGATGTTCTAAGTGCTCCTGGGATGGAGGAATTAAGAAATTGTACTGAAAGAGATGCATATTAGAGGAGAGTGATCAGACAAAATCCTCTCTGATAACAGTAGGTACTTGCTCAGTACTAAGGTAAAGGTTAATGAGAGTAGAAACCCAGGAAAGCTATCTTAAATTATAACAGTAGCAACAGTAGTGAAATGCCAGTTCCTTCATTGATTTTTCCTCTTTAGAAATACCTAATAAATTATAATATTCCTGAGTTTGAGAAGAGAATATTTATTACAGACCAGGCTATGATTCTCTAGTTATTAAAGAGACTCAGCTTGAGTCTAAACTATCACTAGCATAAGATTTAGAAGTGTTGTGCTGATTGAGTACAGAGGAGATTTCTAGTCTTTTGAAGAGCTCAAGGGCTTCCATGAAGTGAGGTTTGTGATAATGAACTCTAAAGATAGAAAGTGTCCATGCTGTAGAGAAGGTCATAGAGCTACAATATTAGATGAGAGATTCTGACAGTTCAGCCTAGCCCATTAAAAAAACCCATGCCCAACCCTTCAGTTTTATTGGTATGATAAAAGAAGAGCTAAAATAGTCATTTATTTAAAATGTTTGGTGCATTGGCATCCCAAGAGACCAGTAGCAGTGTAAGTCAGGATGCTGCAGCAACCTTAGCAGCAATAAAGGTAGTTTCACAAACCAATCACTGGTCATTACATGGTGACATGCCCTTGGTGATGATGACATCATAGCAGAGACACTTGACATCAACACTGGCTAGTGCAGAAGACCTTCTGAATTTGTGAAGAAGCAGAAAATCAATAGTGAAGATAAATAAGTAGCAAAGCCAACTGCGGGTATGGCAGGGCTTTATGTAGACACCAGGGCTGACTTGTTCTGTAGGTTATTAGTTAGCTTTGGGCTCTCTGGAAGGACATGGTTGGATATGTGACACAGGACTTAGGAACTTCAAGCCCTTTGGCTTCACTTTTTCCTTTGACAAACGAGCACTCTGAGATCCTTAGAAAGCTGAGATCTGCTTACTTAGAGAGGAAAAAAAATTGTCTGTAAATGTGGTTCTTCTAATGTTTAACCTGGTGTTAGACACTAAACATCTCATAGGTTTTCTTTTAATATAAATCCCTTTTTAACAAAGACTTCATTTTCAGTGGTTTATGGACTAATTTACTTTTAGATGAAGGGAAACTTAAGAAATAAGAGTAAGAGAGAAAAACCTTTTTTAAAATTGTATAACTGTACAATGGAACAGCTCTACTCATGACCTCTCAAAGACATACCTCATCTCCAGCCCAGGCTTTGGCTTATGCACTTGGGTTTTGCTCTAGATTATCTCTTTTCTGGAGTCTCTTTAGCACATCTAGCTATCAGTCCTCCTGACATAAGCATGTAGGCTCTGGTCTCTGATGTGTACAGTTAAATTCGAAGCTTTGAAAATTATTCAGGTATTGACTGTGGAAGCCAGAAAGCCTGGGCATTGTATAAGAACAGCGTTGGAGGAGGGGTCTGTATCTTTAGCAGGGTATTGGCAGGAGGAAGGCACTATAATAGAAGAGTCTTCTCTGGAGGAGAATATTAGCTTTCTCTGGCTAGGCCGTTTAGAAGGCTATTTTTTCTGTTTCTCTTCATCTTTTTCTTAGTTCCATTACAGCAGAATGCATCCTCTTTAAGTGCCTAAAATTTACCAAAATAATAATAATAACACAGAATATTCATGGGCGATAAACTCAAAAGCTGTACCAAAAATGGTGAAGCCAAACTTTTCCCCCCTGTAAAGGCTGAGTCGCAAAGATGCAATGTACACTTGCAAGCATTAGTATCATAGGTGCGACTGAGGTCTTGTGGACATGACTTTAAACTTCTAAAGCCGTGAGCTCTTTTTACATGTCCTCATTAGCTTTCATGCCATCTGTATGTGAGCTGGAACTTTTCTTTGTGACAGCTGTAGAATTTGAGGTTAAGAGAAATAGGGAAATGTATCACGAGTGGGTGGTTGGGAGTGGGAGCATCTTAGTGGGAGCAAGGGGAGGGGGAAGGGGTTATGGAAGAGGGGGGAAAAGGGATAATATTTGAAATATCCAATAACAAAAAGTTAGAAGAAGGAAGTAGGATTAGGAAACTGTCGATGTCCATGGAGATTTTCCCACCGGCAAACAGACTGCATCACAGCAGATACTACTTCGGCAGATGATAAAGGGAACATGTGGGGGTGAAGCACTTTGCATTGGGTCTCCAGTGATTATGAAGGTAATTATAACCAGCTTTCACCATAACAACCATTTTTGTGCCTTCTGCCTACTCTTCACATATCATTTCCTGCTAGTTCTCATAAACCTGAATGTTTCAATGTTCTCTTTATTAACTAAGAAACAAAGTTAAAGGAGACATTGAACCCTGCATGTTTTCACATCTAGGAGTGATGCGTGGATTCCAACAACCTGCCTCTGAAGTGTGGCGCTTTCACAGAGGAGACGAAGAGAAGGGCCCAGGTTCTGGAAAACAGCTGATCAGATCAAGAGTGTGAACTCTAGGGTGAAGCACTGAGTTCCATGCCTGCAGTATCGGAAAGCAAACTGGGGATGGGAAATGCTCAGGTTGAATCCAAAAAGTAAGAAAAAAGCAGAAAAAGTTATTATGGGAGGTGATAGTTGAGTCTTTAAGCTGAGGTCAAGGTAGTAGGCATTGACGTTCCGGCCTTGTATCTCTCCTACCTGGTCTTGGGCAGAATTGTGACATGACATGTTAGTGTGTTAAGAGCTGGATTTCCTCTACTGTCTAGATATAATGACAGTGAGCTGAGGGACTGAAAAGGAAATCTTCCCTAATCTTTCCTAATGGGATGCTGATGGCTGCAGCCATGACCACAGCTGCTCACACAGATTTGATGTTTTAATAATTCCAACTGTTCCATCATGTATGGTGGTCCTCCTTTCCCCTTCCTTAGACAAGGAAACCTAGCTTTTCAGAGAGTGTAAGTAACAATCTGAAAGAGAAACTTAGGGCCTAGGATAGAATTTAACTTGTGTCTCCTCAGTTCCTGCCATTTTTCTTATCCAATGCTGCTTCAGTGGCTATAGCATAGGTCTCCCAAGGGTTCTACTCTACAGCATATGGCCATGGGATCAACTGGCTAGAGGGACCAGCAGTGATGCTAATGGTTGTCTTGTTCCAAGAGTTTGACTGTCTTGTACACGTGAGCTCTAGATTTGATGTTAGTTCATCAGCCTGGACCAAGAAGTTCTTGGCATGAGATGTCTCCAACTAATCTTGTGATTTAAACAGGCTGTTCTGGGTACAATGGATGGAGAGCTTCTTTGATATAACAGTGGTTTAGCAAAATGCTTTAGAAAAGGTGCTAATTGTGTTCAATTGACCTGCAGAGGTTTCCCTTTCAAAATATCTCCGTTTTCACTTAAAAAAAAAAAAAAAAAAAAAAAAAATTGACTGTTGCTTAGAGCCAAATGTCACTGTGTAATAGCAGAGGCTTTAAAATAGATCAAAGAGCATGCCAAACTTTTCCATGCTCCTATTTGTAGGGGGTGTGAACAGAAACCCTGCAGAGTGGGAAAAAGTAGCTCCAGGGCAAGATGTTTCTTTGAAGTTAAGTTTCATTTTTCTGTGAAACTTTCATTCCCAAACAGATTTCTGTATTTCAAAAGTAAAATGACTGTTAGGCTGGATGTAAAGACCATTTCTTGCACTCCCCTGAACACTACCTCTCTCATCCAAGGACAACAGGATCTGTGTGAGCATCAGACACAACAATTTTCCAGCACGTCTCTGTGTGACCATGGGAACAGACTTTTGTGATCCTATGTTTTTCCTATGTAATCAAAACCAGAAGGTCACAACCCACACAAATGTCATGCACAAGGACACCGTATAATGCAGAGCTTGGGTTTGGAAGCCAAACACCCTCTTTGGCCTCTTGGAACATCCCAGTATTAGCAATAGTAGTGGCTAAGGACAGATATTAGCACTGGAAGAACTAAGGTTCAAATCTTCAGTGTGATGATAAGAACATAGCACCTTAGGTAGGTTGTTTGGGAATATAAGTTTGTGATTCAGAAAGTTTAATCTCACAAACTCATGTTATGATGCTTTTAGTATTGAAAATGCTCAGTAAAGAATTGCTTTATTTAGTTTACAGAAACCACAAGATTTACCCTTAGTGTAAAAATTTAAAACATATAGTTAAGAATGTTACAAAGGCCTCTTGTTTCTTGCAATGATGATGGATATGAAGCATTCTCTCAATGGTTTGATGTGTTGCGTGTTTAGTCCTCAAGTATGGCACCATTATATCAGATTTTAGAAACTGCAGGATGTAGAATCTAATTGAGGAAATTAGGTCTATGAGAGAGATGTGTGGATACGTCTTCTCCTGGGGCCTGTCTGACTCTCTGCCTTTGCCAGCCATGAGGTAAGCAGTCTTTCTCACCCAATGCTACCAGAGCCATAATGCTCTGCCCCCAGAACATGGAGCCAAAAGGAACAGTACTGAACCATATGAAAACTGTGGGCCAGAATAAATACTTCTCCCTTTACACTGTTCACTCAGGTGTTTCAGTTTTAGCTATGCCCAAGTTCCTAATAGAATTCCTTCTGGAGAGCAGTACTTAAAAGTAGAAAATATCTGAGCATCACCTACTAGTTCTGAACCCCAGCACTAAGCTATTTACTAGTTCTGAAAAATAATTTGAGTTTAAAAATTTTAACAATGTACTCTTGCATGTTCTCAACCCTGCAGAGTATATTTTAAAAAATCCAGAAAAGTCATTAAAATACATACAGAAAAGCTTTTAAAGGTAATTAAGCAAACGTATTTCTTATTTCTCAGGAAAATATCCATAATCTATCTTATATGCAGTTATGAATGTTCAGATGTTTAAAAGCAGCATATTTTAGAGAAAATATTAATTTATGAACATCTAATAGAAATAAATGAAAAATGTATAATGGTCCATCCCACATGCAGACACCAAACCCAGACACTATTGCTGATGCCAAGAAGTGCTTGCTGACAGGAACCTGATACAACTGTCTCCTGAGAGGCTCTGCCAGACCCCGACCAATGTGAATGCTCAAAACCAACCATCGGACTGATTATAGAGACCCCAATGGAGGAGTTAGGGGAAGAACTGAAGGAGATGAAGGGGCCTTACTGGCATCAGTAGGAGTGGAGGTCCTTGGTTCTGTGAAGGCTGATGCCCCAGTGTAGAGGAATGCTATGGTAGTGAAGTGGGAGTGGGTGGGTAGGGAGCACCCTAATAGAATCAGGGTAAGGGGGGATGTGATAGGGCTATGCAAAGGGAAAACCAGGAAATGGGATAACATTTAAAATGTAAATAAATAAAATATTCATTTTTTGTAATAGAAAATGTAAAATGAATTTCAATCAAAAGTATAGTTGTAACAACTGATCAATGTAAAATAGTGAAGCCCTTTAGAGTAATTGCTGTGCTAGGCTTTCTGTGAGGAATGCAGACTTCAGTTTTTCAGTTCTTATAAGTTTTCAGAGCTGTTTCCTGTTACAGTCTAGAAAAGACTCTGTCAGCATGTCTTCCGAAGAAACCTAAAGACTATAACAGCATTTATCTTTCCTCTTTTGAGTATGTATGTATGTGCATGCTTACGTGTGCGAAGGTGGATTCATGGGTACACACATAGTAGGCATCTGCTTGTGTATGCATGTGGAAGTCAGTTATCAAACTCACATGTCATTTTTTTTCAAGAGACATTCATATTATATTTTGAGACAGGGTCTCTCATCAACACGGGTCTTCCCCGTTAGGCTAATCCAGCTCACTAGCAAACATTCAGGGCTCTTCTGGACGCTGCCCTCTCAGTACGGGGTTTCATTTTAAGCTTGCTTCTAATGCCTAGCTTTTATTAATGTTGTATCCAGGAATTAAACTCATATCTTCATGCTTACCAGGCAAGGTCTTCACTGACTGAGCAATCTCCCTTCTTTCCTCTCTCTTTAATGGCAATTCTGTCATTGGATGTCTTTTTATTTCTTATGTATCAGATTCATTTGTTTCTTTCATAAGGCCTCTAACCTCTGCCAACTATGGAACTATAAAAGTCATCATTTCAGAATAGTCTTTTTTTTCTGAGAAATTCAATTTGGAGCCTTCTAAAAATAGAGAAAAACAAACATTCTATGATAAAAGGTTATGGCATATACAGCTGTCAATACATACTTTTTGATTTGGTTAACGCTATATGGGGAAGAACAGAAGAAACAAACATCTGCTTGACTCTCTCTCTATAATGTGGTCAGAATAGCTGTATGGTTGTGTGATGACCTAATTTTCAAAGATATCATTAACAGCTACAGCTAGCATAGGGCCATAAGGAGATGAATTAGACCAGTCAGCACAGGGCCATAAGGAGATAAATTAGACTAGTCAGCACAGGGCCAGCAGGGAGATGAATCAGACTCAGGAGGTTATGCTAGGCTTCCTGCCAGAGATTCACACCCTGCAGCTTTCCTTGTAGCGGGCAAATTTGATTTAATAGGTAGCAGCCCAAAACAAATAATTTCTATGATTCTTTCATTGTCACACACTAGACACCTATTCAGGGAATTGTCATAAACATTAATATTCAGGGGATTTTCATGAATATTCAATGCATGGCCAAAAGATCCTCAGAGATGATTCACAGAGTTCTCTGAAAAGTAGTGCATCTCCTCTTTGCAAGCAGCTTCTCCATGAGAGACACACAAGAGGAAAGTGTCCATATAATAAAGAGAGATGGGATGGACATTCTGTGGAGTCCTGAACTGATGCACTCTTCAGGATTTGCTGGCATTTAATCCAGGCCAGATGGCTGGCTGTCCTTCCTGGTGCATCCAATTAGATGTGGATTTATACTTGTTTCATTCATGATACTTGATCTCCAATATTTATAGAGTTTATGGAGCAGACAACCTTGGGAGCTCATTGGATTCTCATGTGTATTTCTAAAAGTTGAGGAATAGAAAAAAAAGCAGTATGAATTGTTTTGATGCTGAGGTTAAATGGAGTTTAATGTGTTTGAAGACTAAAAATATTTTATCAAGAAGATGGATGCTGGCATTTGAGTCTTTGCTCTAATTAGTATAGAAAGTTGATTACAGTATCAACAAGTCCTAATTACACATTAACTTTTAAATGTTAATGATACCACTTATGCTACTGAGGGGAGCACTGTTTTATCATGGCATGATTTAAACTCCCAAAGGTTAATTATCTTACTTTCTGATATTTTAAGTGTATGCTTAAATGTATAAATACTTTTTATATAGATACCATTGTAATACACATATGATTTTATATTTTCTAATTGAAAAGTTACTACATTTTTAGTATATTATGTACCAGGCAATAGTTAAGACTAGTTAATTAACAATTGTATTCATTGCAAAACTATAATTTTTGAGACAGTGCAGTTACAAATTCATTCTCCTATTAACAGTTTCAGTGGTGTGGTACATCATTAGCAACTATCTCCAATGTGGTCCATAGCACACTTCTTGACACTTATTCCTTCTAGCTAATGTGATTACATATCTTCTGTGATTTGAGTGAGAATGTTCCTTAGGTGCTCATGTATTTGAACACTTGGTCTCCAGTTGGATATTTCTGAGCTTATGGAATCTTTAGGAGATGGAACCTTTTTTGAGGAAGCCATCACTCCGATAGGGTTTGAGGTTTCATATCCTTGCAGTTCTCACTTGCTGTTTGCCCTGTTTCCTGTGTCTAGATGAAATCTGGTGGTGACCTTGCTTCTTGATTGTCAAGTTGGCTTCATGCTTTCACTGCAACACCTTCCATACAGTGATGGACTCGGGCCCTCTACAAGTATGAGCCAAAATAAAATCTTTCTCTTCTATGTCCCCCTTTGTTGGACAGAAAATCATATCACAGCAACAGAAAAGTAAGCAATGTAGAGATTTGTACCAGAGAAGAGAGAGAGATTGAATCTGGCCATGTTTCTTAGAGGAATGGGGAAGTGTTCAGAATACTGGGCTAGAAAAGACATCGAGTGCTTTGGGCAGAGCTTAATGGGGTGTTCTTGTGAAAGCTTGCAAAGTAGAAGTACCAAGAATAATGTAGACAGTGAGGGTCCACTCACAAGATTTCAGAAGGAACAAATATTTTGTTTGCAACTAGACTAAGGGCCATTTATGTAAAAATTTGGCTGGGAGTCTGTCTGTATTCTGTTATTGTCCTGAGAATTCACATGTGGCTCTATTAAAAAATAATGGGCTAATTTGCTTGGAAGGAGAAATTTGAAGCCAATGCAGCATTGAGACAGTGACATGATTATTACTGATTACAATTAAGCAGGTCTAGAACAAAAGTGGATAACAAATGAAGCAAACCTAGGTAAAAAAATACACAGGCTGGAGAGAAAATGTTCAATAGGAAACATAGGTTACATCCAACTCATGTACAGAAAAACTGTATGTAAATGCTTAAGAGATTAATAACATTAAAAAGATGCTTTCTGTCTTGCACTGGAACAACAGCAAAGGTGCTTTTAGATTAAAACTCTACCCAGCCAAGGCTCCAAGCTGTGAAAGGAGAGAGTCCAAGATGTTTTCCTTCCCAGAAGCAAGTTTTTCACCAGTTTTTACATACAAAACTGCTACAGCTATGTTTTTAGGGGGTCAGGTTCAATGCCAAGATAAAGCAGATCTTGGCAGTGTACTGTACATTTTTCTGGTTTTGGAGATATTGAAAGATGGAGGATTCAGGTGGTCATGTGTTCTTCTGCAGTTGTCGGGAGCTTTTGAGGTCAGACAATCTGTAGTGAGGTCAGAGAGGCTCTATGAAGAGGTTTTAAGAGACCATTATGTGAATTTACAAAGATAAAACTTGGGTTTCAGTGGAGATTCCAAGGTGTCAAAGATACCAGAGGCATGAGAGATATAAACCAAGGAAAATTCCATACAAGGGATAGAGAGAGAGAGATGTGCTGCAGTCAGCAAAACTAGACTAGCAAAACCCTCTAACACCTTCACAACTAAAGCCTCAGTTTTTCGATTTAGAACAACAGGATTTGGGTTTCCTCTACCGGGCTTTAGTCTTGCTTTAGTTCAATTTTTATGAACTATAATCAAGATATATCCATTAGAATGGATGCATACAGTCTGTGCCATTGAATGCTGGGAGTACATGATTTGATTTATTACACAGGTACTGAAGTTATGAGGTTGCTCAAGTCTCAGAAGAAATTGTGCACTTTTGTACTTTTGGGCAAGTCTGGGAACTCTTGAAGACTGTGGGGACATTTGAAATTGCACTCAATGAATTTTGCATCATGCAATGGTCTTAAGCCCTTGTTAGCCAGAGATAGAATATAGTAGTTTGAATGAGAATGCTCATCATGGGATCATGTATTTGAACCATTGGTTCCTATTGGAGGTGTTGATTTGGGAGACTGCAGGACCTCTAGGCAGTGGAAGGTTGTGGGAGTAAGTGCATCACTTGGTTTAGACCTTGAGGTTTCTAGCCTAGCCTCACATTCTATTCTCCCAGACTCTGTGAACGAAAGAGATCACTCTGCTTCCTGTCTTCCAGGTCAGCCTCACCCTCATCATGTTATCTCTGCCATGATGGATAATATCTCTTCTACAATTATGGACCCCCAAATCCCTTTCTCCTCCAAGTTGTTTCTTAACAGAGTATCCAATCCTAGTAACAGACTAGAAGCTAATACATTATCCTTTGACCAAATCTCTCTAGCTTTGTTCCATAAATGCCCCAACTTCCAGTGACCATTGTTCTAATTTCTGGCTTTATGAGATTGTTTTTTAAGAATTCCACTCAGGAATACATCTATATTTATCTCTATCTCTATCTATATCATCTCTATCTATATCTCTCACATTTCCTTTATTTGTCCATCTATTCAGTACTTAGATTAGTTGTTTAGACTCTTATGAGAGGTGCTGTGATAAATATACCCTACAGACAGACATTTCTTCAACATACTAATATCAATTCCTTTGGATACATACCTAGTAAGATTTCTAAGTGGTATAAAATAGTCTCCCTGTCTGTCTGTCTACCTACTTTCCTATACCAATATACCTTAATCTTTCACTTTATTCTATCTACCACTAAAATGTTGTATCCCTAGAGAGCCCTTATGAGACACCTACACAGCTAAAATGGCCAGAAAAACAATTAGTCAAAGAGTATTTGTTGAATTAAATACGGGTTTATTTCTCACTTGGCCTACTTAATTTGTTCTGAGATGTTCTGAGATAACTCTGAGATGTGATTCATAAAATCATTAACTAGAGTTTGATGGCTGTTGAAAGCAGTGATGATGTAAAAGATAAAGGAATAAGGCCTCACCAAATATGTTATTAAAAATTATGTGAGGCCAGTCCAGAGAGATTGCTCATGGCTAAAAGCACTGCCTGCTTTTTCAGAGGACTTACGTTTAGTTTTTAACACCCACATTGGACAGTTCACAACCACCTGTAACTCTAGTTCATGGATTCAACTCTTTCTTTGACTCCTGCAGGCAGACACACACACACACACACACACACACACACACACACACACACACACACACACATACACACACACACACACACACTCCAACACCTACCTGAAGGTAACCAGAATTTAATGGATAACCATTGTGTACAGTAATTATAGGTCTAATTTCCATAATCTGAAAAAAATCTAAATAAGAAATTTTCAGCATCTGAATCTGATACCACAAATACAAAATAAAAACTTGACCTACATGGAAGTTTCCAGTTACGATGGAGAAGCATTAATGATTTATATAAAATTACCTCCAGGCTATGTATAGAAGATTCAATGTTAAATACACAAGTTTCATGTTCACCCTGGGTATCATTTCTAAGATATCTAATTAAATATAAAATTTCCCCAAAGTGGAAAATAAAATTCTAAATGCTAATACATCCTCTTATATATTTGAAAAGATACCACAGATAAAAAGCGAGGACTAAAACACTACTGCTTTCAAACATTTCAGGTAAGAATATTCAAGAGACAGTAAAGAACAATTCTACACATCACATGGATTCTATGTAATTTAGTGTTTGGCATGGAATGTGAAAATCAGGGAGAAAACACATCCTGACTCTTGTTCTTTGAAAACATATAACAATATGAATAAGTGAATTACAGTACAGGAAAAGGGCTGTTTGGCTCAGTCCTCAAGTTCATGTGTCACACATAATTCAACACACAGATAGTATATACCTTTGCATTGAAATATTAGACACATTGAACACACATGTATCACAGTTTAAAATAATCCTATTACATTTGGTTTAAGCCAAAGAGCTGAGAAGTGATTTTAATCTTTTCTTGTAATATTTGATTTCTAACATATCATGAGGTAGTAAAACTGAAAGTGATTTGTGTAGTTCCTTTGATCATTAATAAACTATAATTTTGAGAGGTGAGGTGATTGATTCTCTTTAACCTAATCAGTTCTCTCTTCTGCAAGTTATCTTCCCCTACTCCCCTTCTGCAGGTGGAAGCTTTCTAGGACATACACACTGTGATTTAGACAGGCACTTTCCCATCACTTCTGGTGCTCTATCAGCTCATGGAAGACTTAGATTCTGTTTCTCAGTAGGTGCTGCTGGCCTTGGTTCTGCCAAATAAGTAAGCCAAATAAGAGGAGATATGAGATTACATAGACATATTTGTGGCAAATGAAGTAAATTTATGTGTTGGGTCAGATAATGAATTAGCATCCTAACAGAAATGGAAATCTGTTGTCATTATGAATAATCATCTAAACTTGTCTTAAAGGAAACTAGCATTTTGTAGGTAAATGATTCAGCTGTGTCCCTTTCAGCTCAGGCATCTCTGTGTTAGCAGGACTTGCCTTGGACGCTGTGCTTCTTTCTGAGGTCTTGTGTTCTTTCGGATGTGAAATGTGCTAGACTGCCTAGGCCTATCATACACTCAGCAGTGTTGATGTTTCTCAGATTTGAGTGGGTGAATGCAGCTGGCTGTATGATCTCACTAGCTCTCTATTGTGAGGCAGGTGACAGAGATGCCCATAGCAATGGTAATATATCAATCCAAACTCTTCTACATTAGGTCAACTTAATCTCAGTTGACTGAGCTCTGGGTCATTCTAAGCACCCAAGTAAAATTGTGGGCTATAGCTAACATTTGCCTATTAGGTTCTGTATGCACAAGTCACTTGGTTTGAAAAGTTCCTGGATAAGTGAGGGGAGGGAATGCACAGATGAATAATTGCAGATTATTGCACTAGAGTATTAGAGCAGAAATGCTCTAGCAGATGAAGTGAGCTAGTGGGCATGTCCAGCAGTCAGGGTGTCAAGCAGATGAAATGGATAGATGTGAGTCGGAACTGAAGAACTGGATGGATGACTGTTCAAGCAATAATAAAAAATAAAAGAAAAGTATGAGGCAACAGAATGTGTTGAACACAAACAAACGCTGGATTGTTTCCAGGACTATAGAAGGGCATGGCTACAGAGAGATGCTGAAGTGGTTAAGGGCACTGGTTGACTTTCAATTACTAGTATCCACATGATGGTTCACAACTACTTATTTCCATTTCTTGGGGGATCCCATGGCCTCTTCTGGCCCTCATAAGCATCAGACATTTTCATGTAATAAACAGACCTATAGGCAAAAATGTCCATATGCATAACATAAGCTTAAAAATTTAAAAAGAGTATAGGACACATCTTTGCAAATGTTTAGGAGGCAACTATGTAAATGACCGTTGGGAGGAAGTGATGTAGTGGGAAAATGGTATAAGGTGACAGCAAGCAGCTGAGCTACTGTAGGGGAGAAATAGAAAACTGGGGATGGGTGACTAAAGAAAAGTCTGATTTCTCAAGAGCAATGAAGCCAAGATACTATCACAGGTTCTCAGGAGATCCCCATCCAAGCACACTGATGTCTTCCTGACTGCTCCACTCCACACTTCAATCTTTCCATCTACCCCTTGCCCTTGCTGTGCCTCCATGTATCTCTGGCTGTCTTCTCTGTAAGCTGTATGTCCTTGTCTTGGATGCTGACTGTCAACTTGGATGGACTGCTTGCCTGGCCAACATGTGACGTCTATGCCTACCTCATTCTATGGGGTTATCTGTTTGTTCCCTCTATATTTAGCCAGTGACACCATAGCAATGGCCTAAGTTAGAATTCTATGGGTTGTGCTTTAAGTTTGGAAGGAACAGTATGAAGTATGCATGTGTATGTGTGCATTTGCATATGCTAATTTTTCTAAAATAGCATAGAAGAGACTCTGTTTATGTTGGATTTTTTAAGTCATAATTACTCTTTTTTTAAAATCAAAATGTTCAGATTTTGTCTCTTATTTTTGTACTCTAAACACAAGCCATTATTGATATGAAGACCTAGGTCAGAAAAAAAACTTTTATATTTTTAGGAAAGACATATTTTTTTTCAACTCTTTCCAACCACATTCCTTTGGACTTCCCCCTTAGATGTTTACCAGCAACACAAACAACACCCTCCATATTACCCAGAATCCTGCTTTTTCATCTATCTAGGGACTTTTTATTACAACTTTATCATTTGTGTTAAAAGGTAATTTGGTCAGAGTATGTTATTTATTTATTTTTACTTCCAAAAGTCTTTATTTATGGGCGCATGTCTATGTTTGGTGGGGGATGTCACATATGTGAAGAAGCCCTCAGAGGCCGTATGAGTGAATAATATCTCTTGGAACCAGAGTCACAAGTGATTGTTAGCTGCCCAGTGTGAGTGCTAGAAACTGAACTGGTGTCCTTAGGGAGAACAGTGAGCTATCTTAACTGTGAGTCATCCCTCCAGCCTCCGCAGATGTCTCATTTTCCATGAATTATTATATTGTTTTTACTTTGTAAAAGTCTTTTGCTGTTGGCAAACATTCATGTCACCCAACAAGTACCTTCTGAATAATGTTTGCATGTGTGATATGCTCTTATGTGGATGCACAGAAGCCTTATTATTGTGAAAGGGGGTAGCACTGTGGACTGGGTGAGGGACCATATGACTTCAGAATCCACATGTCTACCTTTTGGGAGCAGAGCTATAGTTCATTTCCCAAGTTTGTTTCCCTAACACTGTTTCTAGTGGATATGTCAGTAGTCTATCCACTCACAACGTGACTCACACTGACATCGTTGTGGATTTTCTCCATTGGCAGGGATGAAAAAAATATTAACAATAAAGAAAAGAGCAAGCAAACTAGCATTCATTGATTTATCATTATGCTTTAGGCTTTGTGCATAATGATACTTTATGTAGACTATTTAGTTCATATTTCATCTCCACTGGGATGACGTTATGGCTATGAAAGTTTCAATTACTTTACAAATTCTGTGCATTTAGGTTGTGTGGATTGGAGAGTAAATTGGTGAAATAAATGACAAGATGTATTGAGCAATATTAAAAAGTATATCAGGCTGAGAGTGAAGGCCTGGAGCTTTTGTGAGGAATGAAATTGGGAGTTTCATGAAGTGCTGTGGTCTGAATGTGTCTGCTTACTTCCCTCTCACCTCAGTTCATATGTTGAAATCTTACTCCTCAGGTGAAAATTACAGGAGGTGGGCACCATAGGAGTTAATTAGATTAGGAGAGTGGAGCCCTTGTAATAGGATAAATGTCCTTTAATAGGTGCCACCCTTCGCACCCTGTGAGATTACATAATAAAGCCAATTTCTATAGGACGGTTCCTCACAAGGACCATATAATATTCTGCCTCTTTAAACTTGGGCTTCCCAGATTCCAGAATTATGAGATATAATTTTCTGTTATTTATAGAATTACTGAATGTAGTATAGTCACAGAAGCCTATGGACTAAGACAGTGAGTCACAATAAGTATTATGTGATACTTACTGGTCAGGGTTAATACATAACACCTAAAGATTCTACCCAGAACATAGACTCAACAGGATGTATATCTATATCCTGTTTCTCAGTCTAATAAACATCTATATCTATCTACATAAAATCTATCTCTATCATGTATATTGATATTTCCTACATATAACTTGTCTACATTTCTATTCATCTATCTCTATATAAAGGAGCTATTTGAAGGAATGGGCCTACATAATTGACCTACTGGCAAGCCCTAAATCTGCAAATCAGTCCAGCTGAGCAGGTACACTCACAAAAGACATTTCAGTGCACTGACATAATTCAGCTTTGAGTCAACTTAAGTTTTCCCCTTCATTCCTTTCAACTGATAGAATGAGGCCCACCCAGATTATCAGGAGACTCCCTTAACTCATACTCTGGAAATGTGTACAAGTACTCAGTGGCTTCATAGCAACGCCAACATTAGTGCTTACTGAAATTTCTGGGTAATATAGCCAGTCAAGCCAACACTGAAATGAGCCATCCCGGGTACTTTATATCAATAGATTGCTCTTACACATTAGACCTAGTGGAAGACAGAAGAAGACAATTGCAGGACAGTTTTATGAACATTCTAACTGATGCATTACAGAGATATGGGTATATAAGGAAGGGATAAATGGGAAGCCCTTAAGGGGGAAATAGGACTAGTCAAGGTATGTGTTTTTTTTTTTTAAGATTTATTTTTGATTATGGGTTTGTGTGTCTATTTGTTTGCATATAGGTATGTGCACATGTGTATGAGTATTTTCAAGGTAGATCTCTAGGAACTGAAGTTACAGGAAATTGTAAGGTCCCTGATTTGGGTGTGGGGAACCAAACTCTGGTCCTTCAAAAGCGTACTTAATGGTTGAGCCATTTTTTCCAGCTCCAGACAGGATTATATTGTGCTGGGATTTTTCTATTAATGGTTTCATTAGCTTCTTGATACTGAGTTGGTGATGTGAGTCCCATTATAAAAGCATGTAAGTCCCATTATAAGTCCCAATTAAAAATTACTCATCAACTTTCCAGAACTCTAATCATTCAAGATTGGTTGTATTCCATTTGGGAATGGTTCTGAGGCAAGATCCTTATTTTTTCTATTGTGATAGGTATCATTAAATTCCCCATGCTAGTTAAACTGGTGCCCACAACTGGCTGACACTCCTTACATGTGAACCAAATAGAAACGAATGGAGTTTATTGGGCCAGAATTAGACTAAAGGGAAGGCCTAGGTCTGGAATTGTTGGTATCTCTCTTCTGATCTCACCTATGAAGTGGCTGCAGCTGCTGAAGTCATCTCCCTCCTTAGTCACCATTTAGTTTTGTGAATTAACTTCCCCGAGGTCACACAGGGAGGATGACATTACAGAGAAATGTTTTCCCTTGACTTTTATTATCCAAATGTCCTACTTATAGCCAGCAATGAGAAGGCAGAGAAATAAATGCAGGCAAACAAAATACCAGGAGAGCAGGAATGAGCAGATGCATGTTTTCCTGCTGTCGTACTGTTTCCTAGGTAAAGCAGGAGCAGAGGGAAATTATGATAGGAACGAGATGAACCACAATTTATTTTCCAAAGGATTTTGATTTCAGATGTTCCTGTTCCCAGTTCTTTGACAATTGGTGTTTCTGAGTGTCCCAATTGGCTACCTTTGTCACCTGTTCCCTACCAAAGCTTGAATAAACCAGCCTCAATGAACACCTCTGTCAAACTCAACACTGGCCTCACAGTGACAAGGGGCATATTTAGCTCCCATTGTAACCTTTTCATCTGATTCAAGTGGGCGCTCCACCGCCCGGGAGGACAAAAGTAATTGTGTTAGATTTTTCAGCACAGATTGTTACCAACATGGGGGAACATTGCCAGTTCATAGGATATGAAGTGATCTGGAATGAGCCCCTGGAATTGCTTAATTGGCTTCTCTTCTTTGAAACTGCCCAGTACTGAGAATCTCTGACATTTTTTTTTTTTTTCTTTTGCAGTTTAAATGCTCCTTATAGAGGTCACGCTTGTCAAAGGATGGCCTGAATTCACGCTTCCTGAGGGGTTGACTATAAGTTACATGTTGACTGTTCTAGGCTCTGACTCTCTTTTTTTTCTGGGAAAACACCCTGTGCTGTGTAATTTGGAGGTGTTTATGCTTTTCTGGCACATAGTTTTTGTGGTACCATTTGCAGCTCAGTGCAAAAGTCTGTGGTGAGCAGATGTGCAGAATCTACCTCAGGGTTGCATCAAGTATTAAGGGGATTATGTTGCATCTTTGTGAATGGCAAAAGCTATGTGACCTAAATTCATCTAGATCAATGGTTTTCAACCTGTGGGTCATGACCCCTTTGGGAGTTGCATATCAGAAATTCCCACTCATCAGGTATTTGCTTTATGATTAATAACAATAGTAAAATTACAGTTATGAAGTAGCTGTGAAATAATTTTATGATGGGGGTCACCACATGAGGAACTGTCTTAAATGTTCACAGCATTAGGAAGGAGGAGAACCATTGGTCTGGATGCTTACAGTGAGGTAGAGAATGACCAAAATGAAAAAAACATCTGTCTCTTGGCAGTTATTATTTAGAGATGGGCAAGAGATGTAAATACAACAAACAAGACAAATGTAGGCTAGAGGTAAACAAACCCAATGGAATAAAGGAAGAAGTAAGCCAGGCCTAGAGGGATGAGGGTCTTGGGGATGGGGGAGGGCAGGGGAGATGGCCAGGCTATTTACTACCTTTTAAAAAGGAGAGATCTAAACAAAAGCATCAATAGCACAGAGAAAGTTGTTCCATAGGGGAATGATATCTACAGCATGATAATGTCTATTCTTTGAAGGCACAGCAAGGATGATGGATCAGAGAGTACATGGAGGAGAGAAAAAAAATGGAAAAGATGCTGACAGTATGAGACAGCCATGTAGAGCCTCATAGACCAGTACAATGATTCTGATTGAGATGAAGAGTCACTTGGATGCATTAAGAAAAGAGGCAAGATGACAGAATTATTCTCTATTTGGGAATACATTGAAGAGAAGGCAAAAGAAAGACAGAGAGATTAGATAGGAGATGGTTGCATTTGTTAGTTTCATAGATCTGAAACAGAGGACCACCAACTTAGTGATTAAAAACAGCAGATTTGTAGCTGACTTTGGATACTTTGTGAGTTCTTCTTTCTCCCACCCTTCTCCATCTCTTCCCTTCCATCTTTCCAACTCCCTAAAACTAGATAAGGGAGAGAGAAAAGGATAGAGAGGAAGGGCAAGAGATCCCTGAATAAAGTCAGGGGTTTGAAAAGGGGAGGCGATTTTGTTAGACTAGTTCTTCCTGATTGAGACAAGTTTGATCTTCAACATCAGGATATCTATTTTTTCTTGTTGTTTCTACTTTGTTCATGGCTACTTCACACACTTCATTAGCCAGTGGTGACCAACAATAAAAAAAAAAAAAAACAGGACTCTTGGGGCCTCAGCATTTATATACCCTCTAAAATGTCCCTAGAATTCCAAACATCACACAATGGCAGAAACTATCTGCAGCTGGTAAAACCACGGCACTGCTAGAGCAGGAAGCAAATCATAGCCAGCTGCTGTGGACAACTTGAATCTGCTCCATATCCCATAACTGGGATTAAATGAAAGCATATTTTTATAATATTTCTGTGTGGTTTTAAGACACCAATATTCCAAAATTCTCACTAGAGATATTTGTTATATATATAGTTCTACAAATAATGGGTTTAAATCAAACTCATGGCCACACCTCCTCTGAGGGAGGATCTGTCTTTGAATATACCAGGTCTGGGGACTCCAGGTAGTTCTTACTTTTGCTAACCTGTAAGACATGTAGATGTCTTCTACCTCAGCCTATTTTCTTATATCTTCTGTGTTTCCTCTTTTTGTACATGATCATCCTTCTGTGTATGTCTATCTCAGAGACCAAATTGTTCTTTCTCATGAGCATATTACTCACACTGAGTTAAAGTCTTACAGAAACAATTCTACTTTGATTATATTTTCAACAGCCCTGTTTCTAAGTAGAATCACATTCTTAGGTGCAGGAGTTAGTATAGGAACAGTGGGAGGCAGAGGAAACACAGCTCATTGTATCATGTGTATTAATCTAGGTGACAAATGGAGAAGGCCAAGAAGAGTGAGGGGTGGTGGTTACTGAGCAGAAAATTCATTGTCAATATGTGGAGATAACTACTTAAGGATATAAGAATACATTTGGAGGCGAGATTGGATAGATGATTGGGAACATGTAGAATTGAGCTTCCAATTCACCACAGAGGTCTTGACTAAAGGTGTGAAAGGTACACATTAACAAATATTCAACACATAAGGGAAACATGGTAAATCAAGAAAGTAGTGTATTCAGCTCCTGGCAATTTGGAGAAAGACTTCAAGTCAGAACAGTACAGGGATACTGATCACATCAGTGTGTATATCAGCCATGTTCACAGCAGCCAAATTATTATGGCAGCATGGGTGCCCAGCAACAGACTTCTCACAATCAAATTATAGAGAACACAACAGAAGCATGAGTTTCTTTAAAAAAGATGGTCACAGTCTGATCTGGGGGCCACTCCAATACAACGAGGGTAGGTAGAAAAGGAAGAACAACCAAAGAAGAGTGAATTGGGGGAGCTAGCAAAACATAAGAAAGACCTAGAGACTGAGATGTGAAGAAAGTGTAGAGGAGGCATTGTTAGCTGTACAAATGCTGTGGGCAGGCCAGTTAAAGCAAAGGTGGAGATCCAATCAATGTTGACCTTCACATGCGTGTGCACACACTCGAAAACACAAACACACACACACACACACACACACACACACACACACAGGGTGGGAGAAGGTAGAGGAGAGAGAGAGAGAGAGAGAGAGAGAGAGAGAGAGAGAGAGAGAGAGAGAGAGAGAGACAGAGAGACAGAGAGAGAGAGAGAGAGAGAGAGAGAGAGAGAGAGAGAGAGAGAGAGAGAGAGAGAGAGATTAAAAAATAAAAATGGTGGGTTTCAAATCTCTTCTTAAATGTCTGCATGCTAAAGGCAGTGAGTGATGTGGAGATACGTCATACACTATTCTGATGGTTTCTCCACTCTCTTGGTGTCCTCATATTCTTTGCACTTAGGAAACTTTGTCCTACCTACAACTCGTAAGCTGTTCCTGCTCTAAAGTATCCTCTCCCTTTGCTTCATTTCTTGTTTCAATATCTTCAGATTACTGCCCTCTATATAAACACATCATCATCGATAATTTCTCTGGCAACCTCCCTGGGCTTGGGAAAAACTGACATCAGACCATGAAAGCTAAAGCATTTTCCAACTCAAAATATACTCATTTTGATAACAGAATCACAAATCCAGGATCTATACAAGATGGACTCCATTCTCTTACCTCTGTGGCTTCTGTACTGGCCAAGCT
This sequence comes from Micromys minutus, assembly GCF_963924665.1. Classification (NCBI taxonomy): domain Eukaryota; kingdom Metazoa; phylum Chordata; class Mammalia; order Rodentia; family Muridae; genus Micromys; species Micromys minutus. Next base: position 71,902,959 of record NC_137969.1, read on the forward strand.
GTCTTGTTTTCTCCATGTCTCCCTACCCCTGGTGTGAATGGTTCTTCCTGTATCATTTCTATGTTCCCCTAAATATCCCCTGTCTAAAATACAACATGGACCCTATGCTTCCTTTCTACAAAAGTTTCTAAAAGATCAAGCTTTTCTCACTTCTGTGCCCTTACAACTAATTCTGCTCACCCGTTTCTGTTGCTTGAGCTCCCTGTTTCTCCATGTTATCCTATGTCCAAGTCAGTTATATTCATGTTTCTATGTGACGCCCTTCTCTAAAATACTGCCTGACCCCTCTACCAGCCAACCCCAGGGAAGCTGATTGCTCTTGTATCTGTGCTCCCAAAGGATTTATTTTAAAATGTACACTGGTGTGTTTTTTCTTTGTTTTTTTGATCACATGTTGCCATCTGGGGGGATTCCCTGTCATTTTCACCCTACCTAGTACATACAGTTCTGAGAACACCATAGGAACTGAGCCCACACACACTACATGAATCATTGTCAAAGGCTGAGTCTCCACACTGTGCCCCTCCTCTCTTGGTCAGCTTGTTATGAGTATTGAAATGGAAGATTCCTTCCTATTCACTTCCCTTTCCTAGGACATTCTCTAGATGTAAGGGATTGGTTTATATTGGTTCTTTCTATGTGAATACAGGTGCTTCTAGGCCTAATGTCTGGGCTGTTGCTGTAGCTGTACACAGAAGCCATTGATGTCCTTGGGGCCATGGAGAAACCTTTTCACAAATGTCATGAAGACCAGAAATAGAATCCTAGTGGCAACTATGAAGGGAAGGAGATATTGTGTTGTAAATAGCCTGCCTGTTTCTTTGCAGGGTGCCAAAAGATACATTCAAATTAGTTCTTGTTGTCTCTGGCGGTATCCACAAATGAAACACCTTGTTAAGGACCAAACATAAAGACCTATAGAGCTTTGTTAGGTAAAATGAAAACAGCAGCTTGAATTATTTTTACTACTTCCATCCTTCTACCATTACAGAGGAAGAGGTTGGTTGCTCTGGGTGACCTTTAAGCCAACCCTTTTAATTAGCAAGAAGCTACAGACTCAGAAGCCGGTCTGGAAGCATTTCAGGCCCCTAGGATGTTCCCTATCCTGGGACAGACTAAAATTAGACTTTTGATTGTGTGTTTGAATTATTATAGGTCTCTGATCGTCCTTGAGTGTTCAGCTAGTGTCTGTGTAATTTCTGTGACCCAAAGGAAATAAGGGAAATGGAGATGCACAATTGATACAGCCAGATCATCTAGAGAACTGCAAACTAATGTGACTACTCTATCAAGTGGTGTTAGCCTGAGGAATAGTCAGGGCTTCTCAAAGGTATTTGCAGTTAGGGAATGCAAAAGTGAGTTTCTATCTTTAGAAATAGAAACCTAACATTTTTTAACAATACATTTAGCTATTATTTATTTAATGTGTGTGTATGTAAATCAGAGGACATATTTGTGCGTATGTGTGTGTTTGTGTATGTTTGTATGCATACATGTGAGTCTCTCTGTGCATGTGTATAGGCATTTGTGCATCTGCATGTATTTAAGTGAGTGCATGCATGTATGTGTTTATGTGTACACCTGTGTGTGTGTGTGTGTGTGTATGTGAATAAGTTTGTGTGAGCATGTGGGGGCCATACATGTGGAAACCAGAGGACAACTATCTGCTGTTGGTTCTATTCTTCCACCATGTGGGCCCTGGTTGGTCAGGGTAGTCAGCAAACACTTTTTCCTACTGAGCTATTTTACTGGCCTGAGAAGTAGAATTCCTTACATGCTTTTGCCTCTTCTCTTTGGAGCCTATAGAATACAGCCATTTGGTATGAAACAATATGGTGGTCTGTTCTTTCTTACTGAATGAAGTGAATGTATGTTTACTTGTTACAGACTCAATCTCTTCTTGCTTATACCTGCCTACTGCAAAGCTTGTGATGGAGGCCAACCATGTCCCTGTGTGTGACACATGAAGCATGTTCTCACACAGACTGTAGTGAGTCAGCAGTGGTGGGTAGTGTTCTGATGGGGTACCTCTGTCCCTCTGAGGTGACAGGGATTTGAGCATTACTGTGCTCATTTAATTATGAAGCTTGAATCACAGATCAGAAAAGGCACCTAGAAGGCTCATCTAAACTTCTTCAGAAATTTCCTGCTGTCTTCCAACTCATGCTTAGGGTCCATGAAGGTAGGATGAGTCAGGCAGTACCATTTTCTTGAACATCAGCTCTCTATCTTATGAAGCATCAACATAATTTTCTTTTAAAGAAGTTACTTTTTTTTACAACTTTATTTGAAAAAACAAAGATAAATGTACAGATTTTAAGCATTTTTGCATAAAAGTATACAATACATCTTTGTCAGTACTTGGTTTTTTTTTTTAAAGGTTTGATAGTGTGATTAAGATCTTACTAGTTACAATGAGCATAAAGTACATGTAAAACAAGATGTAACCTGGAAATAGTCAAAGTTTTCTTGGTGTGTAAAGATTTTTTTTTTTTTTTTTTACAATTAGCAAACAGTACATGTAATACAGGGTGTAACCCGGAATTTGTCAATGTGTTCTTGGTGGGTAAGGATTGAGAAAAACATTTTTTTTGTTGTTTTGTTTTGTTTTCCTTTTTTCTTGGACTTCACACAGTCTGTGAGTTGTTTCTGGGGCAGTGGGAGCCTCTGGGGTTAGCATCCCACTATCAGTGACTGCATATTATGTCTGTTCTTTTGTGACTGGGTTATCTCACTCAGGATGATATTCTCTAGATGCAGCCATTTTCTTAAGAATTTGGTTAAGTCATTGTTTTTGGTGGCTGAGTATTATTCCATTGTGTAAATGTACCACAATTTTTGTATCCATTCATTTACTGAAGGACATCTGGGTTCTTTCCAGCTTCTGGCTATTATAAATAGAGCTGCTATGAACATTGTGGTGCATGTATCTTTGTTGTGTATTTAAGTGTCTCTGAGGTATATGCCCAGAAGTGGAATAGCTGGGTCTTCAGGTAGTACTATGTCCAATTTTCTGAGGTATCGCCAGACTGATTTCCAGAGTGGTTGTATCAGTTTACAACCCCACCAACAGTGGAGAAGTGTTCGTCTTTCTCCGAAACCTCGCCAGCATCTGTTGTCATCTGTGTTTTGGATCTTGGCCAATCTGACTGGTGTGAGGTGGAATCTCAGGGTTGTTTTGATTTGCATTTCCCTGATGGCTAAGGATATTGAGCACTTCCTCAGGTGTTTCTCAGTTATTCGATATTCTTCAATTGAGAATGTTTTGTTTAGCTCTGTACCACATTTTTAAATAGGGTTGTTTGATTCTCTGGTGTCTAACTTTTTGAGTTCTTTGTATACCTTGGATATTAGGCCTCTATCTGATGTGGAGTTGGTAAAGATCTTTTCCCATTTTGTTGGCTGCCGTTTTGTTTTCTTGACAATATCCTTAGCCTTACAGAAACTTTGCAATCTCATTAAGTCCCATTTGTTAATCTTTGACCTTAGAGCTTGAGCCTTTGGTGTTTTGTTCAGAAAATTTTCTCCTGTGCGTATGTGTTCTAAGGTTTTCCCTACTTTCTCCTCTAATAGTTTCAGTGTATCTGGTTTAATGTGGAGATTAAAGAAGTTACTTATCCTTGAGGAACTTTAGGGTTTGGGGCACACAAAGAGTGGAGGGACAGTAGCCAGGACATATTTAAGTCTGCTGCATAAATTAATCACGGGAGTCAAAGATTCAAGTATCAATTGGGAAGGGCTTTTTTCTTCCCTCATTGTGTAAGAGGTGGGTTTCAGGTACAGTTTGCAAAGACCATTTTATTTCAGGCTATGTGACCTTGGGTAAGTTATCTCTTTAAGACTCAATTTCTTCATAAGAAAAACTGAAATATCTTCTGACTAAAATTATTATGAGGTTTAAATTAGTTAATGTTGGAAATAATAAAAATCCACTATAGACAAATAAATATGTAAAAGTATAATAAGACAAGTGAAAAATTCAGAACATGAAAAAAATAAATGTTAAATAAAAAAGCATAATTGAGGGAAGCTAATTAGTGTATCAAATAAGTTTAAGTCTACTGATCTGTAGGCTGGGGTTGCCTTGGAGGTTAGTCCATGGTCTGTAGAGCCCCAGATATTTGCTGAAGTTCCCAAAGAGGGGAAAATGGGGGAGGCTCTCTTTGTCAGCAGGAAAAGAGTTAGGCACTAAGAGTCTACTCAAGGACCAAGACTACATGGTCAGTTCTTAGACAGTCAATGGAGCAGCTGTGAAGACACAGTGTCTGAGAAGACACCCCCCCCCCAGTCTAGATGTGAGGATCAGATGCTGGGATTTGATGGAGAATAGAGACAAAGAACAGGACTGCTGAATGTCCTCCAGCATGATCTGAAAGGTGCTGGGTTCAGGTGAACTATCGTGCCAGCTTTCAGATGTGAAGATAAGCATGCACAGTTGAGAGAGTGGATAAAGCAAGGGAGTGGATCAGAGCAGGAGATGCTACTGCTGTCAGAACAAGAGCATAGTGATGGGGAAGGAAGAACGGTGAGGGGAGAGGTCTGTCCAGAGAAACAGATTTGATCAAAACCAGGTGGTTTAGCACAAGCAAGGGGCATTGAAAAATCAGCCTTGATAAAACAAAAAAACAAACAAACAAACTAATTCAGTTGATTACGGGATGAATTATGAGTGGATTATGAAACTGGAAGGATGGTGATCACAGACTAACAAACACAGGACCAACCATTGGCAAGAAGAACAGAGAAACTGGGGTCATTTCTAGATAGAAATGTATAAAAAGCAAAGGAATTGGAACTTAGGCCAGAGACAGGGCAGCAGGACCCAACCTTGGCTTGCTGTGAGTCTCCTTCCAGTCAGCTGTTGGTGGGAAGAGCTGAAGCTCCCCTGTGAACCTGTCAGCTAAGCTGAGGCTTTTAAGAAAAACAGGAAACACCAAGAAGAATGGTTTTAGGAGATTTCTGTTCCTTCAAAGCCTCTTAAATCCCAGAGAGCATAGGCATCACTGAGACTCTTCAGCAGAGCATCCTGCCAAGAGTGTGAGCTCTGACCAGAGAAAACCGCCCATACTAACCCCATGAAACTGGGAGTATGGATGGTTGGGGGATAAGACCTAGGCTTTGTATGTGCTCAGCAAGTTTATAACTGAGCTGCATCTCCAGCTGGGAGAACTCTCTTAAACTGGTATTTCTGTTTGAAAATAAGATGGGAAAGGATAGCAAAAAATATTGCAAGGGTTTTAATAATGGAAAATGGGTGGCAAAATGGGTCTCCAGGCAACAGAGGATGCCTAATAAATAATCTCAGAAGATAAACAAACCATTGAATGGGAGATATCAAGAATGAAAGACTCCTCGGGTCAGAAGAATCTGCAGACAATTCTGTGGCACTGGTGACACCTACCATTATTCCTCATTAGTTTTCCTGGGATGCAGAGCAGCTGAAAAGGATTCTGTGAGTCTTTCCCTTCTACTGCAAGACAGAAGAGGTTTGATGAAACATAAAAGGATCCTTCAATAAAGTACTCTGATACAACAGAAAAGATAGATATGACTCAACATATTTGAATCCTTATCTCACCCACATCTTTGTGAATATGGGGACCATAGTCATATCATACTATCTCTCTGGTTTTGCTAAATCTATAATGTCATGTTAGAAGATGTCTTCCAACTTTAATATTTAATAATTAGGAAATGCATTAAACAACAGAAAGAAAAACATAATAGGCTAGTGTTTCCAATTTAAATTAGTGTACTTGCCTGTAATATATTTAGATGAAAAAAAGAGGTTTGAGACCCATTTCAAACTGTTTATTCATTGAATGAATGAGATTCAGTCCTAGCCAGTTTCTAGCCTTGGAGGTATGACTCACCAGAATAGTAAATGTACCGGAAAGATAAAGAATTCTGACTTCTTATTTGCATTCCTTCAAAAATGTTTTATCCTACATTCTTTTGGAGATATATCTTGATTTAATCTGATTTTAGATTATCCTCTGACTTTGCAAGTTGATTTTAAGTAGCAATAAATTACAATCTTAAAGGCTATGGACTTCAATGATTTCCAAATAGATTTCACCTTTCTTTTAGCTGCTGTGACCCAAGATATTGGCCTTGTTGTTACCATGGTAATCTAGCTGACATCACTGAGTCTAGAAGCAGACAATTTCCCCCACATACTCAGTATGCTTTGGAGACTAAAATACTCAGGGAAAATGTGAACTTTGGAAGATAAATCTGTTTTTCCTACACAAATTCTACTTTAAACTAAAATATATAACATCTATTGGCATGGCATCTTTCTCTAAGTAATTTAAAGTATTTTATAGAAACTGAATTTACCCTTGCTGGGAAAAAACTATCCATATATGGTTTTGCACCCCACATATGCTATTATTTTGATACATTTACATGCTGTTGAAATGCCTTCTAAACATGTATGTTTGTATAAAAGGACCCTGGTCTTCTTAAGCATGGTTAGAAAAGCTTTATTTTGCAGTGGGCAACAATCAATGGAGAGATTATTGGTCCGAATGCTGAGGATAAAATACTGAGTGTTTAGTCCTAAACAAAACACCCATATCAATAACCCTTCCCACTATCCCCTGCTACAAAGGCTCAGGAACATTGTGGAAGACTGGGTAGAAAGAATGCCAGAACCAGAGGATGGGGAAAGGGTTGAGCTAGAAAATGCTTTCTTCTAAATACTGAATGGCTATGGAACTTAGGAACTCACAGCACAGCATCTATGGTTACCTGTTTGAGGCCTGCACAAGATCAAACCACTCAAATTTTTCAGGTAGTTGGGGTAGATACTTCAAGCCCCACCTATTTCTGGAGTCTTATTGGCAGTTGATAGTTGTTGGGAGAGTGGAATTCTCTGTTGTTGTTTTGTTTGTTTTTTGTTTTTTTTTCTCTGAATAGAGTGTGTGGTCACTGCTATGTTCCCCATGATTCAGTGAATGACCCTACTACACACATGAACCTATGGGCAACACAGACGTAGTTAGTTACAGGAAACAAAAAGGAAGACAAAGATTGGAGAGCTATGTTTTAGGTTTGTATTAAGGTGATACATGATTAGACAGTGGAAAGGTAGGCAGGGAAAAAGGCTGGAGGAGTGGAAGAGGAGGTGGTTGGCTAGGATTGATGGAGCAGAAAATGGCGACAGATGTGTACATTTCTCTTGGCATATCTCTAGCTTGATGAGGTTGTCATGATTATTTCTAAGGGTTTCTATCAGTCTAATTTATCTCATATAGATGGGCAGTTTATATCTTTGCCCATTGATTGTAAGCTTATTGTGTACAGAATTTGTGGATTGAGACTTTAACATATGAACCTGTTTGATAAGTTAATGGTTATGAAGTCATGTTTGTACCAGGCTGTGGGAGAGAGTGCGTGTAAGCGATGGTTGAGATGGGTGGGCAAAATGAACCACCTTGGTAGTGAACTGAGTGGAGTGGGTGGCTTGTAGTTCTTGTGATAGTGCCTGGGTATCTGGCTCTGCACTAGGACAGCAGTGCTGATAATGTAAGGACCTCATGATTAATTATTTACCAAAACACTGTGTTGGGACATATGAAGGCAGTTGGAGGGATAGATGTGAAAAATGCATAATTTATCACAAATTCTACTTTGTGATGTGAACTCTGAAGAATTAAGACAATTTAAAAACAAGAGCCAGGGGCAAAGAAGTAACCTCATGGCTTGGGTGCTTGCTATGCCAAAACTTTCCTTGAATGGACTGTCCTAGTTAGTGTTTATTCACCACAGTAAGAGCCAGGAACCTAACGGGAAAGACCACAAAAAGGCCTTTCAGGACAAAGATATTTGAAGCTATTTTGCTGTGTTTGGCATGTCTTGTACCTAATCTTTACTGGTCTCTTACACCTCATCTTGACTCAATATGATTGTGGGAAATTAAGACACTGGTAAAAAATCTACCAAACAAAACAATTCAGGCAAGGGGAGCCAATGAGGGAACAATTAACAAAGTCTAATGAAAGAATGTATTTCTTACTCTTTTATAAACACATTTTCATAAAGGAATGAAGCAATAAATGCCAAAGCTCCCCAAATTTATTAAGTCTATGAAAAAAACTTGATAATGAATAGGTCAAACTATTACCAGGCAATCCCAAGAACTAAGGATTTCTAGATTTTTAAGTTCCCTAGTACAATATGGTCACATGTGTGCAGGACCATGTAGGAAGCAATGATGTGGACAATTCAGAAAGACCAGAACTTGACCAGCTTCTGAATCAAGCTGTCATTCTATCTTAGATAGTCATGTTGATCAATCTCAGAAAGATGCAGGTAATAAAGTTTGGAAAGTGGAAAACTACATTATAAAAAACCAACCCAGTTACTGTCAGTACTTTTTTTTTCTTTCTTTCAGATTTTAACATAATTTTTACATAAAACTATATGAATATATTTTTTAGTCAGTACTTGATTTTTTCCAAGGTTTGATAGTATGCCTTGAAAACTTAATAGTTACAATAAGCATAAAGTACATGTAAAAAAATGTAACATGGAAATAGTTAAAGTTTTCTTGTTTTGTAAATATTTTTTTTGTTTTGTTTAGTTTTCTTTATTTCTTAAACTTCATACAGTCTGTGAGTTGTTTCTGGGGGAGTGCAAGCCTCTGGGGTTAGCATCCCACAATCAGTGACTGCATATTATGTCTGTTCTTTTGTGACTGGGTTATCTCACTCAGGATGATATTCTCTAGATGCAGCCATTTTCTTAAGAATTCGGTTAAGTCATTGTTTCTGGTGACTGAGTACTATTCCATTGTGTGTATGTACCACAATTTTTGTATCCATTCATCTTCTGAAGGACATCTGGGTTCCTTCCAGCTTCTGGCTATTATAAATAGAGCCGCTATGAACATTGTGGTGCATATATCTTTGTCGTGTATTAAAGTGTCTCTGGGGTATATGCCCAGAAGTGGAATAGCTGGGTCTTCAGGTAGTACTATGTCCAATTTTCTGAGGTATCACCAGACAGATTTCCAGAGTGGTTGTATTAGCTTGCAACCCCACCAACAGTGGAGAAGTGTTCCTCTTTCTCCACAGCCTCGCTAGCATCTGCTGTCATCTGAGTTTTGGATCTTGGCCAATCTGACTGGTGTGAGGTGGAATCTCAGGGTTGTTTTGATTTGCATTTCCCTGATGGCTAAGGATGTGGAGCACTTCCTCAGATGTTTCTCGGCCATTTGGTGTTGCTCAACTGAAAACGTTTTGTTTAGCTCTGTACCCCATTTTTTAATAGGGTTATTTGATTCTCTGATGTCTAGCTTTTTGAGTTCCTTGTACACCTTGGATATTAGGCATCTATCTGATGTGGTGTTGGTAAAGATCTTTTCCCATTCTGTTGGTTGCCGTTTTGTTTTCTTGACGATGTCCTTAGCCTTACAGAAACTTTGCAATCTCATTAAGTCCCATTTGTTAATCTTTGACCTTAGAGCTTGAGCCATTGGTGTTTTGTTCAGGAAATTTTCTCCTGTGCCTATGTGTTCTAAGGTTTTTCCTACTTTCTCATCTAATAGTTTCAGTGTATCTGGTTTAATGTGGAGATCTTTGATCCACTTATACTTGAGCTTTGTACAAGGAGATAAGAAAGGGTCTATTTTCATTCTTTTGCATGCTGAGTGCCAGTTGGACCAGCACCATTTGTTGAATAGGCTGTCCTTTTTCCATTGAATGTTTACTGCTCCTTTGTCAAAAATCAGGTGACCATATACATGAGGGCTCATTTCTGGATCTTCTATTCTATTCCATTGATCCACATGCCTATTTCTGTACCAGTACCACGCAGTTTTCAGCACAATTGCCTTGTAATATAGCTTGAGGTCAGGGATACTGATTCCCGCATATGTTTTTTTGTTGTTGAGGATGGATTTCACTATTCTAGGTCTTTTGTTGTTCCATATGAAATTGCACATTGATCTTTCCAATTCCATGAAGAACTGGGTTGGAATTTTGATGGGGATTGCATTGAATCTGTAGATTGCTTTTGGTAGGATGGCCATTTTTAAGATGTTGATTTTTCCAATCCATGAGCATGGGAGATCTTTCTATTTTCTGAGATCCTCCTCAATTTCTTTCTTTAGAGGTTTGAAGTTCTTGTCATACAGGTCCTTCACTTCCTTAGTTAGAGTCACACCAAGGTATTTTATAGTTTTTGTGACGATTGTGAAGGGTACCTTTTCCCTAATTTCTTTCTCCACATGTTTTGAGTATAGGAAGGCTACTGATTTGTTTGAGTTAATTTTGTATCCAGCCACTTTGCTGAACTTGTTTATCAGCTGTAGGAGTTCTCTGGTGGAATTTTTGGGGTCACTCAAGTACACTATCATGTCATCGGCAAAGAGTGATGTTTTTATCTCTTCCTTTCCAATTTGTATCCCCTTGATCTCCTTTTGCTGTCTAATTGCTCCAGCCAGGACTTCCAGTATTATGTTGAATAGGTAGGGGGAGAGTGGGCAGCATTGTCGAGTCCCTGATTTTGGTGAAATTGCTTCAAGTTTCTTTTCATTAAGTTTGATGTTGGATGTTGGTTTGCTGTATATTGCTTTTATTATGTTTAAGTATGGACCTTGGATTCTTGTTCTTTCCAGGACTTTTAACATGAAGGGGTGTTGGATTTTGTCGAATGCTTTCTCAGCGTCTACTGAGATGACCATGTGATTTTGATCTTTGAGTTTGTTTATATGGTGGATTACGTTGATGGATTTCCTTAAGTTAAACCATCCCTGCATCCCAGGGATGAAGCCTACTTGGTCATAATGAATGATCGTTTTGATGTGTTCTTGGATTCGGTTTGCAAGGATTTTGTTGAGTATTTTTGCATCAATGTTCATAAGTGAGATTGGTCTGAAGTTCTCTTTCCTTGTAGGGTCTTTGTGTGGTTTAGGTACGAGGGTTATTGGAGCCTCAAAAAATGAGTTGGGTAATATTCCATCTGATTCTATCTTTTGGAATAGTTTGGAGAGTATTGGTGTTATATCCCCACTAAATTTCTGATAAAATTCTGCACTGAACCTGTGCAACCTGGGCTTTTTTTGGTTGGGAGGCTTTTGATGACTTCTTCTATTTCCTTAGGTGTTATAGGGTTATTTAGATGGCTTACTTGGTCCTGGTTTAACTTTGGGATCTTGTATCTGTCTAGGAATTTGTCCATTTCCTCCAGATTTTCCAATTTTGTGGAGTATAAGTTTTTGTAGTAGGATCTGATGATTTCTTGAATTTCTTCAGTTTCAGTTGTTATGTCGCCACTTTCCTTTCTGATTTTTTTAATTTGGACACTCTTTCTTTGCCCTCTAGTTAGTCTGGCTAGGGGTTTATCAATCTTGTTGATTTTCTTAAAGAAGCAGCTCTTGGTGTTGTTGATTTTTTCAATGGTTCTTTTTGTTTCTATTTGGTCTATTTCTGCCCTAATTTTGATTATTTCTTGCTGTCTACTCTTTTTGGGTATATCTGCTTTCTTTTGTTCTAGGGCTTTAGCTGTGCTGTCAGGTTGCTGATGTAAGCTCTCTCCAGTTTCTTTTTGGAAGCACTTAAGGCTATGAGTTTTCCTCTCAATATTGCTTTCATTGCATCCCATAAGTTTGGGTATGTTGTGTTTTCGTTTGTGTTGAATTCTAGAAAATCCTTAATTTCTTTCTTTATTTCTTCTTTGACCCTGCTATCGTTTAACAGAGCGTTGTTTAGTTTCCATGTGTATGTGGGCTTTTTTTTTTGTCTTTGTTGTTGTTAAAGACCAGCCATAGACCATGGTGATCTGAGAGGATGCATGGGAGTATTTTAATCTTCTTATATCGATTGAGGCTCGTTCTGTGTCCAATAATGTGGTCAATTTTCAAGAAGGTGCCATGGGGTGATGAGAAGAAGGTGTATTCTTTTACTTTAGGATAATATGTTCTGTATATATCTATTAATTCTAGTTGGTTCAAAGTCTCTGCTAGTTTTGCAGTATCCTTGTTCAGTTTCTGTTTCCATGATCTGTCCATTGGTGATAGTGAGGTATTAAAGTCTCCCACTATTATTGTGTGGGGTGAAATGTATTTTTTGAGCTTTAGTGGGGTTTCTTTTATGAATGTGGGTGCTTTTTTATTTGGAGCATATATGTTAAGGATTGAGAGTTCCTCCTGACAGATTTCCCCGGTAATGAGTAAAAAGTGTCCTTCCTTATCTTTTTTGATAACTTTTGGTTGGAAATTTACTTTATTCGATATTAGAATAGCCACTCCAGCTTGCTTCTTGTAGGTGTTTGCTTGGAAGTTTTTTTCCCACCCTTTTACTCTGAGATAGTGTCTGTCTCTGTCTCTGAGATGAGTTTCCTGTATGCACCAAAAGGCTGGATTTTGTTTATGTATCCAGTCTGATAATTTATGTCTCTTTATTGGGGAGTTGAGTCCATTTATGTTAATATATATTAAGGAATAGTTGTTTCTGTTTCCTGCCATTATTGCCTTTTTGGGTTGAGTTGTGTCTGTGTTTTTTTCTTCTTTTAGTTTTCTTGTGTAGGAGTTTTCTTGTTTTTACTAGGCTGTATTTTCCCTCATTGTATTGGGTTTTTCACCTATAATTCGTTGTAGTGCTGGGTTTGTGGTCAGATATTGTGTAAATTTTGATTTGTCTTGAAATATCTTTATCACTCCATCGATGGTGATTGATAGTTTTGCTGGGTATAGCAGCTTGGGCTGGCTCTTGTGCTTTCTTAGGGTGTGCATGATGTCTGTCCAGGCTCTTGTAGCTTTCATAGTCTCTGTTGAGAAATCGGGTGTGAGTCTGATTGGCCTGCCTTTATATGTTACCTGCCCTTTTTCCCTTACTGCTTTTAATATTCTTTTTTTTGCTTTGGGCACTTGATGTTTTTACTATTATGTGTTGGGAGGTATTTCTTTTCTGGTCCAACCTGTTTGGGGTTCTGAAGGCTTCTTTTATGCTCGTGGTCATCTCAATCTTGAGGGTAGGGAAGTTTACTTCTACGATTTTGTTGAAGATATTTACTGTGCCTCTTAGTTGATACTCTTCTCCCTCTTCTATTCCTATTATCCTTAGGTTCGGTCTTCTCATTGTGTCTTGGATTTCCTGGACATTTTGGGTTAGGAGCTTTTTGTTTTTTGCATCTTCTCTGGCTGTTTTGTCTATGTTTGCAATGTTGTCTTCTGCACCTGAGATTCTCTCTTTGATCTCTTGTAATCTATTGGAAATGCTTGCTTCTGTGACTCCTGATTTCTTTTTTTGGTGTTCTGCCTCTAGGGTTATCTCTTTTAGCGTTTTCTTTATTGTGTCAATTTCTGTTTTAATTTTCCTCTTCCATTCCTTTATTTCTTTGGTTCTGTTTTCCTCTAGTTCTTTGAGTTCTTTGAGTGTTTTTCTTGTTTCTTCTTTAAAAGCTTCTGAATCTTTTTGCTTTTCCTCCCTTTTTTGTTTAAGTATCTCTATTAGCGTCTTGAGGTATGATTTCAGGTCTGTGTCTTCTTTTTCTGGAGTGTTTGGATTCCGATGTTTGCTGTTATGGGAGAGCTGGGTTCTGGTGTTGCTAGATTGTCTTGGTTTCCTTGGCATATACTTTTGCTTTCCTCTTGCCATTTTGTTGTCTGTGATATGTTCTTGCCTTTCCCTTGTATCTGGTCTGTGTCCCTGGATCTCCACTTGTCCAGGTGTCAGATGGGCCGAGCCCTGTTCTATGCCTCAGAGTCGTCGGGTGGGAACAGAAGTTCCAACGTTCTGTTCCTGATTGCTGGCTCAGGTAAGGCAGGGCAGGGCAAGGCCGGGGGTGCACTTTCCCTGTGCACTCCGCAGAGATCTCTCTGCTCCCCGGCAGCCCAGGTCTCCCACCCACCAGTTGCTCAGCCTCTACGAGCCGCCGTTCCGGGTGGCAGATCCCAGTTACTGAATAAGTAAATGTCAGAATACAAAAGCAATCATGAAATCAAGAGAAACTTAAGACATAGTACAATTAAATAGAAAGTGTAGATATTTTAGGTCTCAATTAACCAAAAACAATTGTTAAAGAAAACTGTAATTATTGCAAGTAGGAGAACACTTAGATATCTGACATCATGGAAGGAATTAATTCCCTTTAGATGTCGTGGCGGCATGGTAATATGAAAAATATCCTCCTTAGCTTTTAGAGACATATTGCATTAGCTAAGATTTTCTGGAGAAACAAAACCAATACTAGATAATAAATAATGTAAGACTTTAATAATAATAACACAAGATGGTAAAAAGCCATTTTTCTAGGAGATTTTTTCCCTTCCTGGCTGTGACAAAACAAGCTGCATGTGGCAAGCATTGCAGTGAACAGTTAGGTAGATGGAGAGGAGAACGAGAGAGCACATGGGAGTTTATTAAGAGTATTGATTTAAGTGGATATGAAGGTGGGAAACTCTTCCAGCGGAGCATATGAAAACTGGTGACCAGAGCAGCAGTTGCATGGCTCAGGACAAATCTAAAGAGTCCAGAACCACAAAAGTTGATGGTGTGACTCAGTGTGTGAATGAAGGAGGCCCTAGAATTCTGGGGTACCCCCAGCTTATGTCTTGCAGTGCAAAGGCTTAAGAACCTGAAGTTCTGATATCCACAGACTGAGAGTCAAGGAATTGCATCTCCAAGACCAAACAGAACTATGTCACCTTTACTTGTTGTTGCTGTTGTTGTTTGGTCAGGGACTCAACTGATTTCGTTTTGCCTGTGAACACTGAGGACTGATGTCTTGAACTCAATCAACTGAATTGCTTATTAGTCTCCTACAGGACACTCTCACAGATACACCCAGGGATAGTCTTACCTGCTACCTAGGTCTCTTAATCTAGTTAAATTGACACAGCTGGTGCTATGTAACAAATCACAACACTCCTAGAAGTCAAAATGATACCAGATTATCACTTCAGGTTTCTTAAGTTGGATCTGAACACAGCTTATCTGGGTTCTCTGTGAGGAACCGAGAGTATCAATGTATCTACAGGACCAAGGGAGTTGTCAGAAGGTTGAGTGGGGGGAGGGGGAGTCCACACTTAAGCTCATACAGTTGTCAGAATTCAATTCCTTACATGAGATTAGCTGAGAATCTATACTTACTGCAAGTAGTGAGTTGGAAGTCACCTTCAGTGCCTTTCCTGGTAGTCTTTACTGCAGTGGTACTTATGGCATGCAGTTTGTTTCTTCAAAGCCATCAGGGGTGTCTCCTAGAAAGATGAGTATTATAATCTTTATTTCTATAGTAATAATTATTGCTATTACTAATATATGGTGTGACATGTGAATGACAAGGACATTCTTTTTTTCAGAGCCAGTTCTCTTCTCCCACCATTATGTTGGTGTACTCTTTGGATGGTGGTTTAGTCACTCGGAGCTCTGGGGTGTCTGGTTGGTTGATATTGTTGTTCTTCCTAAGGGGTTGCAAACTCCTTCAGTCCTTTCTCTAACTTCTCCCCATGAGGTCCCCATGCTCAGTCTGGTGGTTAACTGCAAACATCCTCATCTGTATCAGAAAGGTTCTGGCTAAGCCTGTCAGGAGACATCCTTATCAAGCTCCTGTCAGCAAGCACTTCTTGATATCAGCAATAGTGACTGGGTTTGGTAGCTGCATATGGGATGGATCACCAGGTGGGGCAGTCTCTGGATGGCCTTTCCTTCAGTTCCTGCCCCACTCCTTGTCCCTGTATTTCCACTGTGAGTATTTTGTAACTTCTTCTTAGAAGGACTGAAGTATCCACATTTTGGTCTTCTTTCTTCTTTAACGTCATATGGTCTGTGAGTTGTATCTTGAGTATTCCAAGTTTTTAGGCTAATATCCATGTATCAGTGAATGCATACTGTATGTATTCTTTTGTTATTAGGTTACCTCATTCAGGATGATATTTTCTAGTTCCATCCACTTGCCTAAGAATTTCATAAAGTCATTGTTTTTAATATAATGAGTAGTACTCCATTGTGTAAATGTACCACATTTTTTTTGTATCCATTCCTCTGTTGAAGGGCATCTGAGTTCCTTCCAGCTTCTGGCTATTATAAATAAGGCTGCCATAAACTTAGTGGATCATGTGTCCTTGTTGTATGGTAGAGCATCTTTCAGGTATATGCCCAGGAGTGGTATAGTTGGGTCCTCAGGTAGTAGTATGTCTGATTTTCTGAGGAACCACCAGACTGATTTCCATAGTTGTTGTACCAACCTGCAATCCCACCAGTAATGGAGGAGTGTTCCTCTTCCTCCACATTCTCACCAGCATCTGCTGTCACCTGAATTTTTGATCTTAGTCCTTCTGACTGGTGTGAGGTGAAATCTCAGGGTTGTTTTGATTTGTATTTTCCTTATGACTAGGAATGTTGAACATTTCTTTAGGTGTTTCTCAGGCACTTAGTATTCCTCAGTTGAGAATTTTTTTTTTGTTGTTTATCTCTGTTCTCAATTTCTTAATAGGGTTACTTGATTCTCTGGAATATAACTTCTTGAGTTTTTTGTATATAATAGATATTAGACCTCTTCTGATGTAGGATTGGTGAAGATTTTTCATAATCTGTTGGTTGCCATTTTGTTCTATTGACTATCTTCACTTTCAAGAGGAAAGAATCATATAAGGTCACTGTACTGGATGGTTTTGTGTCAATATGACACAGGCTGGAGCTATATCACACAGAAAGAAGCGTTGGTTGAGGAAATGGGATTCAGCTAAAAGGCATTTTCTCTCAACTAGTGATCAAGGGATGAGGGCCCAGCCAATTGTGGGTGGTGCCATCCCTGGGCTGGTAGACCTGGGTTCTTTAAGAAAGAAGGCTGAGCAAGCCAGGGGAAGCAAGCCAGTAAGTAACATCCCTCCATGGCCTCTGCATCAGCTCCTGTTTCCTGATCTGCTTTGGTTCCAGTCCTGACTTCCATTGGTAATAAGGATTCATGTGGAAGTGTAAGCTGAATAAACCCTTTCATCTCCAACTTGCTTCTTGGTCATGATGTTTGTGCAGGAATAGAAACTCTGACTAAGACAGTCACAAATGTAGGAAATCTGAATCATGGGGACACTTTAAGTTTCATTTACCATACACAGCTAATTTTTGTAAATTAACTGTTATCATTCTTTAGAATAATTTGTTGTCTGTGACTCTTCTATTTCTCCCTCTGTGTGGATGTGATATGTGAGCATGCTTGTGTGTGTGCTTGTCGGCATGCCATATTCCAGCACATGTACAGAGGTCCGAGGTCAACCTCAGGTGTCAGGATTTACCTTTCCCTTTAATGGAGACACAGGCTCCTCAGGGGCAGGCTGGCTGGTCCATGAGCTCCTGGGGGTTGCCTGTCTCCACCTTTCAGCTTTCCATGAAAACACTAGAGTTCTAAACACATACTGCCATGACTGGTTTTTTACAAAGACCCTTGGTTTTGCAGCCTCAAGACTTCCCACTTGTGTAGCAAGTGCTTTACTCATCATTTCCCAGCCTGGTGGACTTTGAATTTTTCTTTGAAAATTTTATATACATATAGAATATATCTTGGTCACCTTCAACTCTTTGAGGTTTTCCCATTACATATTTCTTCCAACATCACTTCCTCCTTTTATGTTTATTTATTTGACCCATTATGTCCAATTAATACTACACTAAGATGCATGGGCACTGGGTATAAGGAGCTATCTCCTTGTATACTTTGTGCTTGCTGTTGCTAACTTTTCTCTTTTTGCTAGAGTTTAGGAATAAATGTATCATTCTTAGGCTTCACATGGTATTAAATCTAAGATACAAACTGCTTATCAGGGGAATATCAGGAGTGTTCATGGACCTCTAAGTGGCATTCATGGTTTCCTCTGGGTCTCTGAGCCTACTACGAAGATGCAAAGTCCATGAGATGAAGGTTAACATCTCCATTTCACAACCTCTACCCCTATGCCACTATCTAAGTCTTTGAAAAATAGTATATAGGTTCTAGGTGGCTAAGCTAGTCCACAACTCCAATGAAAAAGACTTGCTCTAATTAACTGTAAGGTTTTACCAGTAGAGGGGAAAATGTTAGAGATTCCTTAGAAGGCCACAGATAAAAAAGCCTAAGACAGTTCTCCAATACATAAATCCCTCTCCTATTGACAAGAACACAAATGTGGGTGATTAAAGGCAAGCCAGGCTGAAGTGCCGGCTCACATGCCTGTGACTGCCTCTTAACTTAATAGCACTTATTTCATCTGTAGATGAAGTGAGAGAGCACACTGTCTCAGAGTCCTGCACTTCTCGGAACTGGTGTTCTTCCAGAAATGGACTGGGTGCTCAGAAGCAATCCAGTCCTGGAGGAGTCAGATATAGTCTGCATATGATTAGCATCATTGGTGTTTTCCTATGTTGCTTCATTGTTCAACATAGGAGACAGATGATCGAAAATAAGGAGACTGGGGTTCTATTACAGGAAGCCATGTTGAGGAAGATGGCTCAGTGGGTGGGGTGCTTGCTTCACATTTGTGAAGAAAATACAAGGACCAGAGTTCAGATCCTCAACAATCATGTGACTGCTTAGCAGGTTTGTAGCCCTCTAGTCATCACAGCATGAAGGCATCAGAAATCGGGACTCATGGGAGCAAGCTGGATAACTCAGAGAGCTAAACTGATGAACTCTGGGCTCGAATGATAGACATTGGCTCAATGTATCAAGAAAAGAACTATAAAGGGAGATACCAGATATCAACCTCTTGTCTCCACATACATGCACACATATGTGCACCCACATACATATGAACACACACGTGTATATGTGTGAGTATGTGTGTATGAGAGATAGCAGTATCAATAGAGACAGGTAGGTAGGTAGATAGATAAATAGATAGATGATAGATATGTAGATAGATGATAGGTAGATAGATGACAGATGATAGATAGATAGATAGATAGACAGATAGACAGACAGACAGACAGACAGAAAGACAGACAGACAGACAGATAGATAGATAGATAGATAGATAGAATGTAGCAGTGTCATCAAAAACCCATGCATGGGAACAAATGTGTGTTGAATCCCATGCTATCTTCAGTTCCAATTTCAGATTAGTTCATTGTGTACAGGGAAAATTAAACAGTAGACAGTCTACACTGATACAGGGAGATACTACTTAGTGACTTAGTTCCTCTTTGCAAGCCAAATGTTCAACTTCAGTCTGGGAGAGAATCTGGTGAAGTTTCCACATCTCTCCCTTTTAAACAGCTTATAGTTTCGCTACACACACATGTGCACGCACACATAAAAATGCACACCCACACGTACACACACTTTACTTTGTTCATGATCTCAGGTTATTTCTTTGACTTGAGAAACTGTATCACCAAATAATACTCCAATTTTAACTATTAGCTCATTTTACATTGATAGAGAGCACACGTAAGCATCTGGCTGAAGGAAAGAAATGAGCAGGTTGAAGACTTAGTGTGAATTTGTTAATCTGAGGACTCTGAACTTGAACCTAGGTCCAAATCCCTGTAATTATGTCAGTGTCTACATTGTCTTCTACTTCATGGTCTCAATGTTCAGAACGAGTAAAGTCCTAACAAAAATTAAGATTTTTGTGTCCTTAAGATTCTGAACCACCCATAGAAAAATATGAACACTCATGAGCACCATGAGCTCACAGCCAATGGAAAAGATACTCTGAACAAGACCTAATGGGATTCCTTTGTTACAAGTGAACTGGAAAGGCCTTCACTGTGGAAGGAAATGGCTCATTTAATTTGTAGTAAAATAGAATACAATTATATTCAATCTTTAGTCTATAAATACCTTCTCCACCCCCAAGCCCTCAGCAAAAAACTATTTTTTCCAAATCCATCCTTGTTCTCTTGAGTCACAGATGTTTTCCTTTCCTTGGTAACAATTGAAACAAGTTTACAATCTGGGGTAGGTGTGAGACTACAGGGGTAAATAGGAACCCGCTGAGTGTCATCACAGGAAGTCAGATCTCAGGACATTCCTGGGCCTGACTTGGAACTCAGAAATCCTACTCTGTGACCAATCACTTGGAGCACACATAAATGGACTTAGTGGGAATAAAATTATTTGTTGAGAAACTCTGGGCCTTTTAGAGACCTAAGTTCTAGCACAAAATGTAGCACAGAAAGAAGAAAAATCTTTAGACCTTGAAGGGCCTGTTGTTGCGTCACGTGTCTTTTTGTTTATTAGTTTCCTGGCTACCATCAGAAGTCTTTATTGGTAGTAGTGTGGTTCTTTCAGGGTCTTATTCCCAACCAATAACCAACAAGTATGGAAGAATAAAACTAGTAAGAATCAGGTTTCCCAGTGAGAAAGAAGCACAAGAACCAAAGTGCTGGAAACACGACAAACTTCAGTGCGTGGGAACAGAGATTTGCAGTAAAAAACTGACTGGCAATTCTTTAAGTCCCATTGGAGTGATGGTTAGCTGGCTAGAAATGGTCCTTCTCATGTATGAGAATGATTTTTCACATGGGAATCTGTCCAGTGCAGAAAGAGAGATGTGCGGAATCAGGGTGAAACTAGGAGTCAATGCACCAGGACTCACCTGGGTTCTGCTTTGTTTAAGTTATCTTAGGTGTGAAACGATCTCTAGGTGTGGCTTCCATGCACCCCAGGGTAGCTATGAATACAGTCTGCTATATTTGGGGTTGACAATATTTTGTCTCAGTGTCAAAAGGTTGGATGTTCCTGAACCATTGATTCCTTTGTCAAGCGAGTTGGTCTGAGTGCATAGATTAAAAGTCTCACATTCTTAAATTATTTTTGGACTTAACTGATGGATATGTGAGGTATTGGTTCCTAATTAAATTGTGTGATACTTTGAAATTCTATCTTTAATCACTTATAAAACATGGATCATAATCCTGTCCTCATTCTTCATTCTTGGATTTTAGTAGCAAACACTGAGAAAAGCTGATAGTTTGGTTAGAAGTAGTCTTGCGATTTTCTGTGGTGGTCTCAGTTTGTTTCAAAGAAAAGTTTCTTTGGTGAGGAGTGGTGTTTACACTTACTTGTGGTGAAAGGATATACTTTATACTTTGGTAAGGAAGTCTATCAAAGTAGCCATAGTAGATTCTTTATTAAAGTCCATTACCTCACTAGCTCTGGGAATCTGGCTAGGGTTCTCTTACCAGGCACAGTTTCTCTCCTGTTGAGTGAGCCTTAAGTACAATTAAACATTGTTGATTGCACCAACATTTGAGTGCCACTTCTCCTACCCTTTTGCATATCTTGCTGTGCTAGTAAATGTCATGATTCACAGGTGTTGTGGATGGGTAGTACTGTTTGACTGATTCTATCCTTTGGCAGTTTGCACAGTATTGTCTGGAACTATGGAAGCTAAGTCAAAGGAATGAAGTTTTCAAGTCAGATTGAGCAGGAGTCATCTGAGTATTATTTCCTAAGGATGAAGTGTCTTTAGTATACACACATATATGTTTTTATGTATGTAATATATTATATCATGTATATGTATAATGTGTACACACATAGATGTACTTATATGTATGTAACAAATATAATCAAAGAAAAAGAGGCTCTCAGTTTGAGAGTAGGGGTTCAAGGGAAGATATCTGGGAGAGGGTGAATAGAAGAAAGAGTAGAAGAAGGGAAGCAATTTAATTTCAATTCAAAAGATCTAAAGAGGAAGAGGAGGAAGAAGAGGAATAGAATCAGAAGAAGACGAGCAAGAAGGGAAAGAAGAAGAAGGAGGAGGAGAAGAAGAATAATGTAGGATAATATCTTTATGCAACAAGGCAGGTCCAGGATAAGATGAAGCCTATCATTGGATGAGAAGGAAGGGTAGATGGGAGGAAAGTCTAGAAAGGAGGAGAGGGGGAAGAGAAGTGGGAGATTCAACATGGAAGACAAAGATTAATTATCTTTGTCTGCACAGCTGTGAGTAGACATTGGTAGCTATGTGTATTTTCTATGAGATGGATTGCTATAAGTCAGTTTATCTTATCTAGGTGGGCCGTTTATATCATTGTCAACTGGTTGAAAATTTATTGTGTGGTTGGATTGTGGATTGAGAACTCAACATATAAATCTGTTTGATAAGTTATTGATTGTTGAGTCATGATTTTACCAAGCTGTGGAAGACAGTGTGTGAAAGCAATGGTGAAAAGGCAGCTAGAGCATGCAGATCCAGTGCAGGGCCCATGAAATGAAGTGTGTGTGTGTGTGTGTGTGTGCGCGTGCACGCGGGCGCGAGTGTGTGCAAGGCTTGGTTACTAACTGGTTAGAGGACTGCATGGTAAGGAAGGAGACTAGGTGCTTGATTCCATACTGGAAAAGCTCCTAGAGTGAGAGCTCCCACAGGGTGAGACCCCCAGGACCAATAGCAACATAAGAAGAAGAAGAAGAAGAAGAAGAAGAAGAAGAAGAAGAAGAAGAAGAAGAAGAGGAGGAGGAGGAGGAGGAGGAGGAGGAGGAGGAGGAGGAGGAGGAGGATGGAGGAGGAAAAGGAGGAGGGGAGGAGGAGGGAAGGAGGAGAGGGAGAAAGAGGAAAATTGGGGAGGAGGATGAGGGGAGAGGAGGATGAGGAGGGGAGAAAAGGGGAAGAGGGGGGAAGGAGGAAGAGGAGATGGAGAAAAAGGAGGGGGAGGAGGAGGAGAAGAAGAAGAACGAGAAGAAGGAGGAGGAGAAGAAGAAGAAGAAGAAGAAGAAGAAAAGAAGAAGAAGAAGAAGAAGAAGAAGAAGAAGAAGAAGAAGAAGAAGAAGAAGAAGAAAAAGAAGGAGAAGGAGAAGGAGAAGGAGAAGGAGAAGGAGAAGGAGAAGGAGAAGGAGAAGAAGAAGAAGAAGAAGAAGAAGAAGAAGAAGAAGAAGAAGAAGAAGAAGAAGAAGAAGAAGAAGAGGAAATCCACACTTCCATTAAGAAACAGATGCTGGCCAGCTTCTCCACTTCTCAATATCCATGTAAAAAGATGGCAAGTTCTTCACTGCAAAAATATCTAGAAAATCTACTATTCTTAATGAATACTTAATTAAAACATAAATGATCAATTTGGTGAAGACCAGTTTATTCCATATAAAATTTTGACTTCTTCCTATTGCATTAACAAGAGAATGAGCTACCCAAGGAATCCTTTAACACTTACCTGATAGCATTATTTTCCAAATACAAGCTTGAGCCAGAGCTCTGGCGGGACTAATAGGACAGACATGCTCTTGCATAAACAGGTTATATTTGAAAAGAACACATTAACCTTTCCAAATGCAAATGATAAATGCTTTTTAAAAATCTCATGGTAGTTTGTCCCTTTAGAGAATTCAGAGACAATAATTGCCACTCAAGCACACCTTGTGTACTGCTGGTGACCTCAAGACTGAAAAAGAAAGTCCTATGATGTCACTGAGCCCATTTGCTTCCTTCTTTTCATTAAGAGCCTTAGTGTTCTAGATTCAAAGAAAGCTTTCATAGAATTGTATGAATTCAAAGGTAAGGACTAGCCGGGCTCTGAGCCTAGAAGTGTAGTGAAAAAACAACTAAATATAGTTGTTAAAAAAAAAACAAAGAGAATAAAGAGAATCAATTTCTGCAAACTTGATGATGGAATGACATCTGGATAAGATGGGACCAGAGATTCTTAAAACAGGACCCTAGAGCAGACCATCCTTTGCCTTAGAAACTGAAAGTTACAGGGTGTGGGCTACAGTTTGTGGATCAGTGACACAGATAGGTAAGACACAACACGGATAATACTGCTATCACTAATAGTACTGGTATTACATATATAACACACGATACTGCTTAGAATCTTATGCTTTGCTTCTTGGGTACTGGAGGTCACATCTAGAACCTTATACAAGACTAGCCAGCCTTGTACCACTGTCCTATCCCTCAAGCCCTGAGGCTTATGTCCTTGTTCTTATTTCTCTAGTTTTTCACAATGCCTCTCTCTTATTTTTGCTTCTCTTCATTACAAAGCCCTGGAGAGGCAAACCCAGGAAAATTGGGTTTGAGCCCTAGTTGTTACTCAAAATACACCTAAATTATTGAGACAAATTATTTAAATTTCAGATTTCTTATTGGAAAGTAATGTTATACTAACATGTATTCCACTGGCCTGCAGATTCCAATCAAATTAGACAGGCATCAAACTAGATTGATGGTGGGTTTTTACTGGAGGGTGACAGAATATGCTATAGGAAGGACGTTAATCATGGCTATGCTTGCATTTTATTACATCAAACCCAGGTAAGTCCTTCAGAATAAATCAGCCTACATGCCGTATGGAGAACATCTATTATTTAAACAACTGTGCTAAAAATTAGAGTCTTGTAATATATAGAGATGAGGCTCTTGCCTGAGTCTTAAAATTCCAAATCCAGCTAATGAGATGCACTATGAACCCCCATATGCTTTTCAAAGCCCCACAGCCACACATAGCAATTGAACAGATGGTCTATAGAACCTGCTGTGACTCATTCCTGTGATGTAGAATTCTCTGGTTGGGTGTCAGATCCTTTAGATGATATAAGAAAATCTGGGAGTCTTTTCCACCAGGAAAGTACCTATCTGTATGAAAACTCAAACAGATACAAAAACATACTTTTCAATGTTGATAGACTTTTTGGGATCCCAAAGCAACAGGAAATAATTAGAAAAATGAAGGAATTGGCTGCCCCTAGAGGTCTTTTTGAGAATTCTCTGATTGACAGCCTCTGGGCAATCTCTGGCTTATTTTAACAAATACAGTGCATACTGTGACACATCCAAGTTACACTGTTTTAGCTCAGAACTGGCTTTAAGCTTTAAGAGAGTGAGGGAAACCTTTATTTTTATTATTTTGAGAACCTTAAGCTGCCATGTGAAAACCGATCCTGTTGCAGAACACCTGGAAGGAATAATGAGGAAGGGGAAAGGAGGAGGGAGAGGGAGGGTGAGGAAGTAGGAGGGAGAGAGACTGGAGGGAAAGAAAGTAAGAGGGAGGGAGTAAGTGAGGAACGGAGAGCAGGAGAGAGAGAGAGAGAGAGAAAGAGAGAGAGAGAGAGAGAGAGAGAGAGAGAGAGAGAGAGAGAGAGAGAGAGAGAGAGAGAGACTTCTCTCTCAGGTTAGTACTGCCTCAATCTATGTCTGTTAGCACATATGAATGCACTACCTCAGATAGTCCTAATCAATCAAGGACTACAGCCCTTGTAGCCTGTATACAGAAGGAGCCCAGTTTGAGACCAGGCTCATTGATAAAACCATGAGAGATAATAAAACAGCCATGTGCTAAATTGCTAAGTTTGGGAATGGTTGGTGACTGTATCAGAATCAAATTGCGAGTAAAGAGCTAGGAAGCTAGGATGGCTTGCACTTATAGACTAGGGTGAGGATTGGCTAGGTCATCTATCAATGAGTGAGGGAGAAGGGGGGATAAGAGAAAGGAGGACTGGCCAGCTTTTACCAGGCTTTGAGAGGCACTAGATGTCATGTGCTCTTAGGCATCTGGAAGTGGGGAGAATGCTATTTTGTACCTTGGGGTGAGGTGGCAAGCATAGTCACAACTCACAGTCATCCGCAATAAATGACTGGCATGGGCAACACTGGTGCCCAGCCTTCTGCTGCCTAAGCAGAGCTCTGTTCTGTAATCCTAGAGAAGGCAGGAAGAATCTGCCTTTAGGCCCCTCCCTAGACGCTCTATTAGCTCCATTTTTAAACTTCCATCGATCAGAAAAAGAAATGTTAGCTTTTCGAAAATGAAAAGGCATGTCACTGTGGTGTAATTCACACTAACTTATAGATCATTGCATTAAGCATCTTTAAGGAATCGGGTGAAGATAGACAAGTCATAGGTCATTTGCTCCTTTTGGTTTTCAACAGAACATTTACCAGGTGCTTTCATAAGATGATAGAGAAAAGCCTGAATAAACATAAAGACTGGGCATTTTTGATCTGAATGAGGCCAGCAAATTTTATTAGAGCATTAATAAAGACTCATTAGGAAAACACACTTGGTCAACAGAATAGAATCTCTGGCCTTGATGGATTCCTAACATTCCAGTCGGGGCCAGGTTAATCCATGGCCAAGGGAAAACCCCTGGGAAGGTGGCTCACCTTAAGCCCTGTTAAAGAGTTAGGTGAAATAGTTTCTTCTTTAATTAGCTACTGCCCTAATCCTTTCTAGAATTCTTGCCCCCATCCCCAGTGCAATTTGTGGTCAGAAAAAGTACAGTGTCTAGAATGTCATAAAACAAGAAACTCTATGCAATTTATTATAACCTAAGTTTCTGCTTCTAAGAAGTCCCATGGGGTGATGGGAGAATTCTGCCTCTCAGGTGTGGTGGAATCTTGTTCTGTTTCCTCTACCAAGCCCCATTTATACTTTGGGCAAGTTACTTCTCTTTGGGCTTCAGTCCTGATTTCAGCCATTTTTTCTCTATAAAATTAAGAAGTTTCACTGGTCTCAAAATTAGTGCACAGGTAGACCATCTGAAAACCCTAGTTAATAAAATGTGGGTTATATTTTAGCAAGTCTGGGCCTGGGGCTGAGAGTCTATATATAACAAGCACTCAGGTTGCTTCAATACTGCGACTATATGGCTCATACTTTGGAGTAACAAAGACCAGCTGTTCTCCCAAGGACATGTTTCAAGTCTCTGATTCCATTGGGCTTTTGAATCTTGAAATTATGAGCCCACCAACCCCATGCCCACTATCTTTTTCTCAAACCAGCAATTGTCAAGCAACTCTCAAGTTTCATAGCCTATCCTCTGAACACATGTAAATTTGTGACTCAGAGTTTTTACCTTCATGGGTCCTAAGATTTGTGTCTACTGATAGACAACTTTTAGATTCTATTCCAGGCAACTAAATGAGACCTTGCGAAGCGAATCTTAGCTCAGAAACAATGATGACAAATTTGTCCTTTGGCAAAGCAGCTCAGTTGAGCAACACCCAACACTGCTGGTTATCCTCTTAGCAATTTGCCTGCAAATGACTTTTGACACCCATTTGCTAACACTAGCCTAATGCAGACATATGGGAGCTCACCAAAGTCTCAAGCTGCTGCCCTTTGAGATGACAGCAATTATGATTACATTTCCAGGAACCCCTTTCTCAGTTCCCATAGCAACTTAGCTCAAATTAGCTTTACCGGATACTGAACAAATTTGGTTTAGAGAGGGAGAGTGTGCTGAGACTGATCACTGGGGAAAAATAACTGGTTGTCCATGGCCTGGTCCTTTTACCTCGACTTTTACCATACTCACTCTATATGCAAGTCATGAGTGTATGTGAAGGTCATGACACCATTTTTTAGTTCAGCCGTTCATTTTTCTGTAAAATTACACATCCTGTATTCTACAGTCAGTGGAATATGTTATGTATGATCCTGAGTTCAAGATGTTGGCCCAACTTATTTACACTCTTGATTTAAACTCAGATGTGTGGCAACCTCTGGAAACGGAGCTTCCTTGTTTCTTTATGTCTTGGATCCACGATTAACACAGACACAAAGTTAGACAGCTTTTGAACATGGATCTTAGATAATTTAAGGACCAAAATGATTGTTTTACAATAAATTTAGTCATAGAATAACAGGATTCACAGGAACTCTGATATCTGCAGTTCTTCCCATTTTTATGTACACCACTGGGTGTAGCCCAGTGGAAAAACCCCCATCCTTCCTGCTTTTCTGCTCACAGATAGGGGAGGGAGCAGCCATTAAGGCAGATATGGGCAGCCATTAAGGCAGACATGGTTCTTTATTTGATCTTCATTCCACCCTTTCAAGGCTCTGCTTTTTGCTTTAGCCTCAAGGGAATTTAGGATACTCAAAAACTAGGTCACAAATTGCTTCCATCTCTTAGAAGAAAGGAGCAAAATGACATTGTTGGCGTTGCTCCTCTTCTTCGGAGATAACAGCGAATACGTGCTACTTCATAAGAGTAATTATGAACGTGTGAAAATCTACCGTGATTCAATGCCTCTGCACATCAGTCAAAAACCCATTAGTAGACCTGAAGCTTGTGGTAAACCTAAAGCCAAAAACCTCAAGAGATGGAAACTGAGCGGATAATGAAATTTAATCCTAGTCATCCTGTGAGTCAGAGACAAACAGGTTCGCATCAGGAGGGAGGGATCAGGTGACTACAGCTTGCCTCAGGCAAAGAAAAAAGAATCTTTTTTAGAGGGTTTAGAAGCTGGGTTTTTTTTTTTTTTTTTTTTTTTTTTTAGCTCTGTTTTCTTCCCTGCATTCACATCAGTACCATCCCCATGACAATGAGCTTCCATAGAGGTCCTGCTGGTGCTGCAAACTGTGTGCCTGGTAACCACTGATATTTTTGATACATCTCAGTTTCTTGCTCAACATACAGAGTCTTGATTTAAGAAGATTATCACTGATGGGTAAAGGGGGGTGAATGGAGAAGGAAGAGAATGGTAGAGTGTCTTACCTGTCTTCTTTCCTTCCGCCATCCTTTCTACTCCATTATAACAGACCTGTGTTCTTTGAACTGATCTTTGAGCACAGAGAGCTCAGATGTGGTCCGCAGCCATAGCTCCCAGTCAAAGCTATGTCTAACTACCACTGGACAACTATGTTCGTGTGACTGAAGGCAGTCGAGGAGGTCAAGTAGTTTGGGCTGCTATGCCTAGTGGTAAGGTCCTGAGCTATGCCACCTCCTATTCCCAGCCAGAGAGCAGAGTACAACTTGTCCAGCAGAGAGGCTACCACAGCACCTGGCCTTGATAAGTCTAATAGGTAAGTAGAGCATGATAATGAGCCGCTGAGCATTTTGGGATATTTCGAGAGTACTCGAAGTGGAAAGAAGGAACAGGGAGACAAATGGCAGGTAGCTTATGCCACTTGGACATGGAAGTTTTCTTTAAACAACCTCAACCTAGTGTCTGAGAGATAAGAGAAGAGCTTGAGATAAGTTTTCTGATTTTATGGGTTCAGCAGTGTCTTTGACACAATAGTAGCCGCTCACTTGAGACAATCACACAGGGCCATTTGTCAAAGTTCAGCATCCCCTGGAAGTGGTAAATAATATTCTGCCCCCTTTTATCCTACAGTACAACCAGGGACATTCACACTGGTGGAGAGAAAAGAAGTATGGGAAGAGTTTGGAAACAATGGTCCACAGGGACAGGACATGGTCCTCGGCCTTTTCTAGAAAGCCAATCTGGCTTGAAATCTCCTATGTCAATAGGCATTAATGTCTAATGGAATGTTCTCATGGGAGAGAGCTGAGGAAGTTTCCTGGCTAAATGCAGCCATTATCTAGAGGCCTCTATGAAACCATCTGGGATATATAGAGGACTAAATAAGCAATAAAGTCCTTATTTATTCTAATACTGGAGTGAGTCTAAATGTTCTCATTATCACACAAACCTTAACCCATCAAAAAAGAAACTAGCACATCTTTGTGACTGATTACTTTCTTTTCTTCTTGGTGGATGGTAAAGTTATAGAATCTTATGCTTGAAATGGGTATCAGGAAGAAAATTGAGGATAATGTAGAAGAAAACTATACTTCACTGGCTAAGCTATCTCTCTAGTCTTGGGAATAGAAATAGATCTCTGGATCAAAAAGGCAAGAGGAAGTATCGTCATCATCATCATCATCATCATCATCATCATCATTGTCATCATCATCATCGTCATTGTCATCATCATCGTCATCATTGTCGTAGTAGTTGTCATCATTAGTTTTCCAAATGTGTTAGAGAGTGATAGAGGAAGGCACTGGCATGTTCTGGGTTAGAACACATTTCTCTGCCCCCCCAATGTCTTTCCCATAGCTCTTTCTTGACATAATGCTTCTTGTTCTCCATTATCTATCTAGTCTAAAGTCCGATTTCAGGGTCTTTTTGCATAGATACAATTTTGATCTAAAGTGCGCACAATAAAAGGAAATACCACAGTAAGGGCTACATTCCTAGTAACTCACTGAAGGGGCAGATCTGTATTTGCATGTGGCTGTTCCCCCAGCAGCACCCCCTGCCCCCCGAAACTCCAGCTATCACCTTCTATTTCCCATTTTGCCCTTGGTAATATAAGCTGAGACAGGTGGCTGTCCAGTGAGGAGAGTCAATTTCCATCAAGGATTGCAGTGCTGGTCTCAGTTCCTCCTAAGAGGATGGAAATTTTCAAGATTTTTTTTTCCTTAAATGTGTCTACATCTTTGGCACCTTTCATACTAAAAGGGAAATTGGAGGCTATGCATTTCCCAAAAGGCTGGTGATGTTCTTTTTAATCTCACTAAATGTGTGTTTGAAGTGCCCTAAGAAAGGGACAGATGCCCTCTCCTGTCTCCCATCTTTCAAGGTTCTACATGGTGCCCGTGTTATTTCATGTGTGCCACCTTTCCATGGGATTCAGGACACCAAGCCAAGGAGCTCTTTCGGAGCATGTAACAAGCCCCTTTTCCAACGATTGAGCAATTGGAAGCTGTATTGGTGCTGGAAGGAAGGTCACTTCTGAGTAACTACCTGAAGACCATTGATTAATGTGCGCTAATTTTCCAGGGTATCCCAAACAAGCGTGTTTTTTATTAATAGATACTACTGTTTTATAAAGTTATTGCACTAACTCTCACAGCTACAAATATTGGCATTAGTTACAGAGAGGTTTTAAAAAACAAAACGTTTCCCCTAATCTCCCGAACGTGCCTTTCCATAGTCTTGCCCATTAATCACATGCTTTCTTGGCTGAGACCCCCATCTTTTTTCAATAGGGCAGAGTAAGCTATATATCAAACCTCAGGCATTATCAAACACCAGATGTTCATTAATATTAATACTTGGTTGTCGTTCACCCCCCATCAATAAGACATTATTTTATGGTCCACAGAGCTGACACTCAGCCAAAAGAGTAGAAAGAGTGATATAAAATAATTCAGAAATATGTGGTGGGTAGAAATGGAGAAAGAGACTCTCATGTGATGGCTAGAACACAAATCAGCTAACAGAATTTCTAAACATGAATGAGGTCCTGGAGGAAAAGGTAAGGGGGGGGGGATGCCAAAGTGTTCAGAAGTGTGACTGGAGTTTTAAAAATTCAAAAATAACTTTTTAGCTGGGGTAAAGCTTCCCAACAAGACAGAATGCTACACTAGACACATGGAAACAGTATTACTAGTGTGCAAGAAACCATAACAAGATCAGAACAGGTATAGTTTGCTGTGAGATGGGGTAGGCTACCTTCTGGGGCCCCAGAATGTAAAAGCAAAGAGCACCTAGATGTGGAATGAAGATTTAGATCCCTCTTCTAAATTACAGGTGTCATGAAGTGGGCAAGAGATGGGAAGGGAGAGCTGTGCTTGCTGCTTAAGGGCTGCAACCAAACCTTTCTGAATCGGGGGGGGGGCGGGGGGGCAGGGGGAGGCTGTCAGTGGCTGCTCCCACAACAGCATCTTCTGGAACCTCTGCGAAACATCACTCTGGAATCCTCAGTAGATTCCAAGGTATGCTTACGTTTAAGAAATATTGACCCCCGGCAGTCAGTTTCTCATATGGGTCAAGCAGATAAAGAAACTTTTGGAGAAGTCAAATAGAGCCTGGACTTCTCCCACCTGCCCAGTGCAGGACCAGGCTATAAGTGCTCACTTTGTAGAGCTTTAAGGAGCATGTGTGTTTGTGTATGTGTGTGTGTGTGTGTGTGTGTGTGTGTGTGTGTGTGTGTGTGTGTGTGTTGGGCATAGGGATGCTGCATTGTAGAGATGGCTTGGTCGTTAAGAGAGCTTTCAGCTCTATAGAAGACCTGTTTTATTTTGTTCCCAGCATCCATCATATGGTGACTTACAACTGTCTACAACTTCAGATCCAGAGAATCTGATACCATCTTCTGATTTCTACTGCTTTGGGAACAAATGTGGTACATGCATACATACATACATACATATATATATACTCAGGCATACAAAAATACATAAAATATATAAACATATGTATACATACATATATATTTAAATAATGTGTGTAAACATGTTTATGTTATCATGTATAATATTAACATATATTAAATCAAACAAGAAGGACTCATAAAGAGAATGTAATGTGAACTTACTTTATTTACTTACTAAATGGCTTTAATTTAATTTAAACACACAGAAGAATATTCATCTATAAATTCAAGAGCCAATACATAAGAAGATGCTCAACAGATACATAAATCATCATGTAAGCAAATTCCATGAAAACCTGCCCTCAACCTTCTCATTCATGAAAGAAGCAGGTACTAAGGCATGGCTTCAGCCAGAGAGCAGTTACTCAGACCCCTGCAGTCCTTTCTTGTTATCACCTACCCAGATGCAGTGGAAAATTTCTGTCTACTGTGTAAGTATCCTCAGGAATAAAACAGAATGGATTTAGGCCAGGGGAAGTTAGGGTGTCAGTCCTTCACCTGGGAGGGCGGGGGGCTGGTGAAAGGCACCAGCTATCCGCCATGTGAGAGAGCTCGCACGTGTGGGATGCTTGCTTGTAGCAGCTGCTGCAAAGAGAATAATTATTTTCTAGAAACGGAAACCCATTTCCTCCAGGAATTAATCAAGACAAAAGCAATCTAAAGCCCATTAAAACACATTTGATCGATTCTCTTCCCTGCATTCCCCGGGCTGCGGGAAAGCTAAATTGCCTTGGTCACTTCCCATCACACTTTTGTGCAGCTATGGCAATTCTTCACCTCTCCCTATGTCCCTCTGTAGATGAAACCAATTCTTTCAAAGACAGAAACTGGCATTCAGTCACTAGCTGATTTTGTTGAGAGGCCATGCTGAGATCAGTGTGCATGTGTATGCACTCATGTGCATTCACGTGTGTGTTTGTGTGTGTGTGTGTTTCTCTCTGTCTGTCTGTCTCTTTATCTCTGTGTCTGTCTCTTTGTATCTGTTTGTCTGTCTCTTTCTGTGTCTGTCTGTCTGTCTCTTTCTGTGTCTGTCTGTCTGTCTCTCTCTCTCTCCTTCTCTCTCTCTCTGTCTCTCTCTGTCTCTCTGTCTCTCTGTCTCTCTGTCTCTCTCTCTCTCTCTCTCTCTCTCTCTCTCTCTCTCTCTCTCTCTCTCCTTCTCCCTCTCTCTTTCTGTGTGTGTGTTGCCATGGTAGAGGCATATTTCATAGCTAAAATCCTTGATCACAAGCACATGGTTATTCAACTAACTTAAAATTTTTGTTAAAGCCTGAGGTCTGTTTTTTTCTGTCTCTGTTTCTCTCCCCTGCCCCCACCTCTTCCTTCCTTCTCCTTTAAAGACATCTTCTAGGATGTTTGGTCCAGGTTCGAAAAGCATTGAGTTTATTCTTGGATAAATCAAGTTGAAAATATTGACTGTGTTCAAGACATTTCATTGTCCAGGGTCATGAAAGGCATGTCAAAATAAACAAGACGGGATCTAGCTTCTAAATGATAGCAATACAGTAAATGAAGGGGTGCATAAACATTCTAACCAAACTAAGGCAGAAGGAAAGAAATACAAGCAGATTATAATGGTGTATAGGGCAAAGAGAAAGTCAGAAACAACTGTAAAGACTTTCAGGAAGAAGGAACATTTTAGTTAGCAGTGAAAAGGAAAGCTCAGATAATTAAAAAAATAAGCAACGAGAAGAAGAAGGAAAGCATTCTAATTTGGGGTGAATAGCATGTAAAAGCCACAAAGCTATGAAACTCTGGAGCTTGCTTGGGTTTAAAAGGAAGAGTTAACATGATGACACAATGGTCCAAATGATAAAGAGAAATGCAGGATGGAGCTATCGGTGAGGTCAGGTTGAGGTTGATCTTCAAGGTCATTGGTTAGCCTAACCTGGGCAAAAAGAGGCATTCCCCCTTTAATTTGCTCACATCCATGTAAATGCACGTGTGGTTTTGGCATCAAAATAATGAAGCTTTGCTCCAGGGCAGTATTCTGGGATTCTACCAAACTCAATTCAGTGCACACATTGCTTTCCAGCTCAGATGTTCACTTCTCCCCGTAATAAAAAATATATGTTGCCCCTCAAAAAAGCTCCAGAAAAAGCAGCTTGGGAGAGGGTCTTTGTTCTTTGCCTCTTCTGTAGGAAAGCTCCCCTCTTTGCTTGCTTTACTTCAGAGAAACCAATCAGCCTCTGGCTGTTGCAAAACAAGAACGTGATTCTTAGAAATGAAACCATCAAAACAGAATTTTATTGCATGGCATTTGGGCAGCATCTGACCTTTCTTCTCGGATCTGGGAGCTGTGTCTCTTCAGGCTCAGGGACTCGGGCTGCATGTGATGCTTCGTTCACGTGTGCAAGACCCGGTTGCTAAGCCACAGAGAGCACAAGCTAATGCTGCTTTCAAAAGATCAATGGTTGTTTATCCATTCCTGTATCTGTGTCCTTTTAAACTATAATACACACAAATATGTTCCTACCAGGACCTGTCTGAGGGCAAGTTTGTTCCTGGTGACAAACATAAGGACATCTGAGAACATCTTCATCTTCAGAGTGAACTGTCTTTGGAGCTTAGAAGAGATTTTACACTGTTTGTGTACACCCTAGTATGTGAAGGTTTGGGGAGTGGAGCCCATGGGACAGCACAGGCATCACTGGATATGAATGCTAACTTAGACGATCACATTATCATGCAGGTATTTGTGTGTCTCTATGCCTGCATTCTTGACATGTATAAATAGCTCAGTAGTTCCATATTTGGAAGGAACAATAAATGATGAGGAAAAAATTCAGAAGTTTTGTGAGAAGCTGAATAAGATAGAGAGTCTAGAACAATCAGTGGGGCCTTCTGGGAAATTCTTAAGAATGGCTCTCAAATGTGGTTGAACTTGAGAATTGCCCTGGAACTTTAATAACGCCCCCATTCGTTCCCAACCTCCAGTGAGCACTGGACTCTGTTCAGTCACTTCTCATAAACTCTGCTTGCAATGTCTACTGAAGCTACACATATGTGTCTGCATGATTTGCCACCCAAATGAAGCACACACACATGCTTAAAGGCACACAGAAGAATGCCCTAGCATCACTGTTGTAATAGGCCAAAGACAAGAGCCAAGGAAACACCTGATGCCCTGATGATCCAAAGGAAGCCATGTTCTGTCCATCTAAAGACTACCAAGAATGTCATGTTCAGTGAAAAAAGCGAAATGTAGGAAAGATGACTTTATTTAAAGGTAAAACTCACATATGGAGCATAAAGTAAAGCACATGGTGATCTTGAAAGGTGATATGACAGGAGAGAGAGCAAAGGACCCTTCAGGGACACTGGTGCTGCTGCACTGAGAGCTAGTCACACAGGTCTCTTCACTTTTTGACTGTTCACTGATTAGAAAACCTGCGATTTGATTACTTTACAGTCAGTGTTTTATACTAAAGACCACTAAAAAGCAATTCTTCATCAGAAGTAACAGCGCATACCTGTATTTCCTGTTATCTGAAACTCTCAGATAATTCTCAGTGGTTCCCATACTTCCTAAAGCTGGGACCATTTAACAGTCCCTCATGTTGTGGTGACACCCCACCCCCATAAAGTCATGTAATTGCTACTTCATAACTATCATTTTGCTACTCTGGAAAATCATAATGCAAACATTAATATGAAGGAAATCTGATATATGACCCCAAGAAAGTCATGGCTCGTAGAATGAGAACCTGTGTCTTAGAGGCTTACATGGGAAGATTGCAAGTTGAGGGACAACCTGGGCAGATTGGAGGAATCCCATCTTGACACTTAAAAGAAGGACAAAGGTGTTCCTCAGCAGCAGAACACTTGCCAACGTGTGTGAGTCCCTGGGGTCAAACCGTTCTGCTGGAAAAATCTAAATATCACAGTATTGGCAGAAAAATAGACATAAACCGGCAGAATAGAAAGCAGAGAGCCCAGAAGCAGATTCCCCCTCCTGCCATACTGCCTTTTTGTAAAAGCCACATACTGTATGATTCCAATTATGTTAAATTCTGGAAACAAGAAAACTCTAGAACTAGGAAAAGGACCAATTGTCACCAGAGAGAGAGAGAGAGAGAGAGAGAGAGAGAGAGAGAGAGAGAGAGAGAGAGAGAAAATAAGAGAACTGAGTAATTAATAAAAACTGAGATTTAATAAATAAAAAAATGGTTTTGGTGGTAAAGTGGTTGTGGTCATAATAAGGCTCATTGTGACAAAAATTCAGTTTTCTTATGGATGCATGAGATAATGGTAAATAATGTCATGAGAGAAGATGTTATCATTGATAGCTTTAGAAGTCACTGGAGTTTATGAGGGTGACAATTGTATTATTCTGCCATACATGTGTCTAAGAAGCAAACCAGGGAGTGGCAGGTAATGGAAATTAGTTTTCTCCCCATTAAGGTTGGAGTTAGCAAGGACAGGAGGCCAGCCTGATCCAAATAGCCACGGGTTAGAGCTGGAGATGCTACAGCCTACACAAGTGCAGATGATGAGGGGAGATGAGTACTTCTGTATCAGTAGATGGGACACTTTGTTCTGAAAGCTCAGAGGGGCCTGAAAGAAAAGGGATTCCAGCAGCAATGGACTTGGCTTCTTGTTCTGCTCCCCTGTGAAAGGAACAAATTGATGTCACAAATTGGATGAGAAAGAAATGCAAAAGACAAGCCTGGAGCATAGATTAACCCAACTTTAAAAGGTCTACTGAAAAGTACAGTACTTTAAAGGAACACAGCGTACATCTACACCTTCAGAAATCAGTCCATTTCCAGTGGTTAATAGTCATTTATGGAAGGCAAGAGTTTCTAAATGGGGCGTGGTAAAGGAGGGCAGAGAAGGATGAGAGGGTGATGGAGAGAAACAGAAGACATTGTCCTATTAGAGATTTAATTGGATATAACTTTATAAGAGGGCAGAAGCTGAAATGAGTGTGGAGTCATCTGGAGACAGCCTAGACCCTTGAAACAGTCAAAGAATACAAAAGAACAGGCCTTGACAAGCAGACACATAGAAGCTTGAATTTCAGAGCAACTCCAAGAGAAATCAATGCACATGAGCCAAAATCAGAATTGCTGGTCCAGAGTGTTGCTTTCTATATCACTCTGGATGCTGCAAACAGTCATTTTAGTGAGAGAGGACAGGTTATTGAAAATAAATATTACCTTGAGCAGAGGAACCACAGACTGAAATACAATGGAAAGGTAAATAAACAAAAAGCACTCCTTTATCTTTATTTTACCTCTATTATAAAGGAACACACATAAACACACACACACACACACACACACACACACACACACACACACACACACACAAAAGAAAACAGAAGGCAGACAGAGAAGAGAGATAGGAAAGGGGGAAATTAGAAACCACTTAATGTCCAATATGTGTTGGACAGTGTGTGTAGAACTTTCTATATACCAACTCATTTAATTAGCATCATTTTAGAGATGAGAACAATGAGACCTGGAGTCCTTGTGGTTTGGCAAAGATGGCATAGCTAGTTTACACTAGTAGACTTTATTCTAAAACCCAGTCAGAACTTTGATAACACCAGAGATTTTCATAGCTTGCAATAGACAGTACTCCAAAGTAATATCCATCAGTAACTATATGCATTGTATACATCATGCAATTTGAACTTGAGCAATACTATGAATATTGTCTTCTTGTAGAAATCTCCATTTCATAGATGAGTGAGCTGGAGAAGATAGACAGTAATGGGCCCAAGGCTGCACCTGTAATAATGGCTCAAGAATTTGAATCCAGTACAGTTTGGCTTTGGAATCTACACCCTTAACTTCTTTGGTGCTTTATGTAGATTACCTCATCACAGCTTGCTTGGGGAGCACTGTTTTCTGTTTGATTTTTTAGAGCAATTGTTGTGTGAACCATCAGATTACAATATTAATATTTACAATTGAGGAATGTGCTGATTTTGCACAGGTGTAGCCTGCTTTTCAACTGTGCTGCCTCTTATCACATAGTCTTCTTTATTTGAAATTGTCTTTCAATCATAAGGACAGACTGATTTGCTCTGGCTTTTGATTTTGTGGCTGAAACTGACTTTGGATTTACCAGAAATATCATTCACTGTGGCCACTAGCTCTCTGTGCTCTGCAGGCTGAGGGTTTGCTTACTTTTGCTTTATTTTGACTTTCGTTCAAATTCTGTTTGCTTTCGTTAAAAGGGGGCTCTCCCTTTGTAGCCCAAGGTAATCTTTTTAATCCTCCTGCCTCAGGCTAACAGAGTAAACAGAATTCATCATTTTGCTGCATACAGGAAACACACCTCAGCAACAGTGATAGACATTTACCTTAGAATAAAGTGCTGGAAAAAATTTCCAAGCAAAGAGACCCAAGAAGCAAGCTGTAGTACCCATTCTAATATCTAATAAAATAAACCTAAAGCCAAAATTAATCAAAAAAGATAGGGAAGTACACTTCATACTCATCAAAGGGAAAAATCTGTCAAGATGACATCTCAATTCTGAACATTTATACTTCAAATGCAAGAGTACCCACATTTGTATGTAAAAGAAACATTACTAAAGCTTAAACCACACATTGAACTTCACATATTAGTAGTGAGAGAATTCAATGCCCTGCTGTCACCAATGGACAGGTCATTGAGACAGAAACTAAACAGAAATAATGAAAGTAACAGAGGTTATGGATGAAATGAACCTAACATATTTATTGAGCCTTTCACCAAAATACAAAAAAATACCCTTTTCAAGTTAGAAGACCCAATTAAATGTAGGTATTGGTTCATTTACTAAAGAACCATAGAATATTAGCTACTGGCCTCATGGGAAACCCAATATAATACATGTCAGTGTCTATTCATTGATAGGAAGAAAGTCGCTGTGCTTTGGATCCTACAGCATAATAAAGGAGGCAGACATTCTCAGTTGCTCACATGAATGTAAGTGTGTGTTGTGTAATAGTTACTTTTAAAATTAAAACATCCCATCCTGCAGAAAAGCTATTTAAGAAGGAAGGTAAACAATTAAAAATATTTAGACTAATTGAGTCACTTGGAAGGGACATTCTCCAACTCATTGAGTTTCAGGTTGTGCAGTGTGGAAATTACAGAGCAAAAGGTTGTGAGACTATTTTAAAAGTTCTTATAAAAGTCTAAACGAGAGCTGACTCTTTTGGATTATCTTGGTAATATCAAAGGAGATGCAGAACTAGGCTGTATGAAACATATAAAATGAATAGGACTTGGCAACTCTTGAGAGGAGATGCCATTTGTTGAGAAATAACATAGAAGAAGAGCCAAGATTCAGGGAGACTGATAAATGTAATATTGACATATTTACTATATTGAGGGATAGGTTTAATTTTAACCAAAAAGGCTATTTTTTTAACCTGTAAAATGTAAAGAAAGAGTATGAGTATAATTCTAACAGGTTTATTTTTATTAGCTTATGAAAGTCATTCTCAAAATTACTTCTTAATCATATTAACTTAAGATCAGTTAATATGAACCCAGCCAACCCCAATAGTTTGGGGAGCATGTTGAATGAACTAGAGTTTTGTGTTAAAATATCTGTTATTCCAAAGCTACTCACAATATATGGTAACACATTGAAAATTACTTTTGCAAGGTTCCAGGCTAATGGATTTCAATGAGATCATTAACTCTGGTTCTTTACAATAAGCTTGGCAAGCACTGAAGCAAGTACAAAAACATGCCTTAAGGTTAGCATGTGTCATACAGCATAGCAATTATTAACAAAGCTGATAAAACTTAAATGGAAAAAATGCTAACAAAAAAGAAGCTTCGTTGTGATTTCTGATGGTTTCTGATTACATGTACCATCTATATGCTTTGCCAGAAAAGAAATGTGCCCAGGATTCATATTTTCTTTATGCTTCTGCCTTCAGAGATATTATCTATCGGGTGCAATAGCATTGTTATTTTTAGTACAAACCTCACTAATAATACATTTTTATACTGATATATTTTCATAAATATTCAAGCTTGAAATTTTTGGAGGAAAATTATGCATTTCCATTTTTAGGGAGCAAACACCCAAGAGAATTTCCCACGCATGAAAATTAAAGAAGGAATAGATAAATGGGTGGATTTCAGCTCAGCGTGGGTGGGGAAACTTTGGCTGGTGATTGAGTGACAGGCAGCTAGCTCTCAATGTTCTATTTTAAAGAGGCAGAAAGCTAATTTCGAAAACAACATATATATTCAAAATTTTCACAGCTAAGGTGCATATTTCTATTTGAAACTTTCAAAATATGTTGTTCTGAAACCTTAAAAATGCACAGCATTTTAGCAACATAATGGGAATGTACTATAAAGAACTGTTGTTTGGGAGAGGGAGCTGCCTAAATCTTCTAAGTCTCTATGGTAGTTACAGAGGAGTGCTTCTCAGTGCTTCTCACTTCCAGAGGATTTGTCAAGTGGAGGATGGGCTGCCAG
The DNA here is from genome assembly GCF_963924665.1 of Micromys minutus. NCBI lineage: Eukaryota > Metazoa > Chordata > Mammalia > Rodentia > Muridae > Micromys > Micromys minutus. Next base: position 71,943,218 of record NC_137969.1, read on the forward strand.
TTTACAGCTGCAGCATCTTCAGAATCTGCTGCAGAATCAAGCCAAAGCTTACTGTCTCGTTGAAATAAAAATGTCCAGAGAGGACGAGAAATTTGGGGCACATATCAAATATTATTGAAGAAATACCAAACTTAATCTGAAAGAATAAACAAGTGATAGGTACACCGCAGTGAAAAAGCCATTCTAGGCAAACCCACAAGGACCAGGAGGATCAAGGAAGGTGAGGAGCATGAAGGACAGCAACGGGCATGTTAGCTCAGTGGTACGGGCACATTCACTGATAACCGTGTTCATTGCTAAGTGTGTGCCCTGATAATCATATTCAGTGCTAAGTAAGTTCAGTGCAAATCAGTCTCAGGCATGTTCACTGCTGAGCTTCTCAGTGCTGTTTGTTCAGTGCAAAGTGTTTTCAGTACTGGACACATTCGATATTCAGCAAGTTCAGTGCCTGGCCTGTTATTTCCGAGGTCAGTAGGTTCCGTGAAAAACTTCTTCAATCCTGATTATGTTCCATGTACACATGTTCAGTGATAAGCAGCAATATTGCATAATAAAGATGTGCATGGGGAAGACTGAAGAGATGATAAGGGAACAGAGGAGTGCACTGTGTGGCCAACAGGAGCCTCAGCTCAGCCCATAGTTTACAGGGAATCTCTGAGTTCATTGACCAACTAAATGCATGCATTTCTAATTATTCTTGAAATACTGTTCCTGCAAAACACATCAAAGGCATAAAGTCGTGGTTTCAGATAAATTGCTCTGGCTAGATTATAGAGAAAGAATTTATAGAATGATCCCATGACAACAAGAGTACATATAGGGATTAGAAAGGTGGCTCAGTTGTTAAAAATTACGTCCACTCCTCCACCCACCTAAATGAGTGTGTGCTTCAGCTCAAACATCTACTTAATATCCTGAGGAAAAATTAAATCTTATTTCAAATTGTTTTCAAATTCTGGAGTTTTGGCAGAAAGACTTTGTTGATTACTTTAGGTTCAAATTATCTTCTTGGATAAAATTATATACTGTCATGTCCCATGCTCTTCTCTCTTTTTCCCCCCACTATAGCTACCCAGATACAACATGCAGTGACTGTTCTAAATCACACTTCACCTCTTCCATCTGCACATACTCCTGGCACAGCCCCACAAACATGGCCTTTGGCTGTGTAGCAAATTTTGCCTAAGATTTTTTAAGGAGGATGGGTAGTGTGTTAAAGAATGAGCTCATATTGGAAATGCTTTCTTTGGAGGAATCAAAAGCTTTCTACTGTTTTGTTTTAGTGCTCTGAAGGCAACATCTTAAAAATATTCTCAGCTTATAATTAATTAACCAAATACCTGATTATTTACTCAAAACTAGAAACGAGTAAGTTCTACGTTTATTAGGGGATGGATTTACAGATGCTGATAATGCTATACAGTGGAATATATCCAGAACTAAAACACTAAAAAGAAATTATTTGATAAGCTGTGAAATAGAACATAGAGGAAACTTGATAAGTCAAAGAAGCTTGGCAGAAACGACTACACAGTATATGATTCAGACTAGATGATATGTTAGAAAAATAAAAAAGGGTAAAGAAAGTAAACAGATTCAATACTGAGAGAGATGGGTGAGAAGGGAGAAATGAATGGACAAGAGGTGTATGTGCGGGAGAACACAAGATTGTAGGGCAGAGAAACATCAATTTACCAAACTAGAAAGTCAGATACATACCATTATACATTTGTCAAAATCTATAAAGGGTACAATATCAAGAAGGAAGTTTAATGCAAACTGTGGGCTGTGGATAATTAACAATGTGTCAGTGTTATATTCTATTTATGACAATTTCAGGCATTATTATAATGTAAGCTATTAGGAATAGAGAAAATATGTGTAGGAGTGGATATATAGGTATATATATTCCCAGCTCCTGTATTATTCTGTAAGCCTAATTCTTAGTGGCCTTGATAGAGTCTTTGAGGGACACTCAAACTTCCATCTGAAACTTCCCAAGCAAAGCCTCCCTCATCTTCATTGCCTTCAGCAATTTTGTCTCCTCAGCACACACTGAAGAGCCCAAAGTTCTAAGAATTCAATGGCTTCACTTCTAAAGTTCTGAATACTTCCACAGTCCATTCAAAAACACTGCGGTCAGGTCTTTCATTGAAACCCCACTTCTTGTACTAATTTCCACATTTGTTTGCTTTCTGTTGTGATAAATACAGGTCAAAACCAAATTAGCTTACAACCTCTATGTTACATTTCAACATGAAGGATGTAAGGCAGGAATCAGGAGGAAAGAACTGAAGCAGAAACCATGGAGAAATATGTTTACTGACTTGTCCCTATCTCATGCTCAGTTACTTTTCATATACCTACAAGAATCACCTGCCTTGGGTTGCACCACCTACAATGAGCCAATCCTTTTCACATAAATTATTAATCCAAAAAATTCCTCAGTAGACTTGCCTACAGGCCAGTCTAATAGAGACATTTTGTCAATTGAGGTTCCCTCATTCCCGATGATTCTAGTTTGTCTCAAGTTGATGAAAACTAACCGAGGGCTCGGCCCATCTGCCACCCGGACCAGCAGTTCCTAAAGTTTTAAAGACTGGTGAGTAGGAGATCTGGGCAGCCAGGGAGCAGAGAGATCTCTGCAGAGTGTGCACGGAAAGCGCACCCCTGCCCTGCCTGATCCAGGGACCAGGAACACAGCATTGGAACCTCTGTTTCGACCCGGCGAATTTGGGGCGCAGAACAGGGCTCGACCCAGCTGCCACCTGGACCAGTGGAGATCCAGGGAAACAGACCAGATACAAGGGAAAGGCAAGAACATATTACTGACAACAAGATGGCAAGAGGAAAGCGACAGAGTATATCCCAAGGAAACCAAGACAACCTGGCAACACCAGAACCCAGCTCTCCCATAACAGCAAACATTGGAATGCCAAAAACTCCAGAAAAAGAAGACGCAGACCTGAAATCATACCTCAAGACGCTGATAGAGGTACTTAAACATGAACGGGAGGAAAAGCAAAAAGAATCAGAAGCCTTTAAAGAGGAAACAAGAAAAACACTCAAAGAACTCAAAGAATTAGAGGAAAATAGAACCAAAGAGATGAAGGAATGGAAGAGGGAATTTAAAACTGAAATTGACACAATAAAGAAAACACAAAAAGAGATAACCCTAGAGGTAGAACACCTAAAAAAGAAATCAGGAGTCACAGAAGCAAGCATTTCCAATAGACTACAAGAGATGGAAGAGAGAATCTCGGGGGCAGAAGACAACATTGTAAACAAAGACAAAACAGCCAGAGAAGATGCAAAAAACAAAAAGCTCCTAACCCAAGATGTCCAGGAGATCCAGGACACAATGAGAAGACCGAACCTAAGGATAATAGGAATAGAAGAGGGAGAAGAGTATCAAGTAAGAGACACAGTAAATATCTTCAACAAAATCGTAGAAGAAAACTTTCCTACCCTTAAGAATGAGATGACCATGAGCATAAAAGAAGCCTTTAGAACCCCAAATAGGTTGGACCAGAAAAGAAATACCTCCCGACACATAATAGTCAGAACACAGGGTGCACAAAGCAAAGAAAGAACACTAAAAGCAGTAAGGGAAAAAGGTCAGGTAACACATAAAGGCAGACCAATCAGAATCACACCCGATTTCTCAACAGAGACTATGAAAGCTAGAAGAGCCTGGACAGACATCATGCACACCCTAAGAGAGCACAAGTGCCAGCCCAAGCTGCTATACCCAGAAAAATTATCAATCACCATAGATGGAGAGATGAAGATATTTCAAGACAAAACTAAATTCACACAACATATGACCACAAACCCAGCACTACAATGAATTATAGGTGGAAAACCCAATACAATGAGGGGAACTACATCCTAGTAAAAACAAGAAAACTCCTAAGCAAGAAAACCAAAAGAAGAAAAAGACACAGACACAATTCAACCTACAAAAGCAATAATAGCCCGAAACAGAAACAACTATTCCTTGATATCTATTAACATAAATGGACTCAACTCCCCAATAAAGAGACATAGGCTATCAGACTGGATACATAAACAAAATCCAGCCTTTTGCTGCATACAGGAAACTCATCTCAGAGAGAAATATAGGCACTATCTCAGAGTAAAAGGGTGGGAAAAAAACTCCCAAGCAAACAGCCCCAAGAAGCAAGCTGGAGTGGCTATTCTAATATTGAATGAAGTAAATTTCGAACCAAAGGTTATCAAAAAAAGATAAGGAAGGACACTTTTTACTCATTACCGGGGAAATCTGTCAGGAGGAACTCTCAATCCTTAACATATATGCTCCAAATACAAAAGCACCCACATTCATAAAAGAAACCCTACTAAAGCTCAAAAAATACATTTCACCCCACACAATAATAGTGGGAGACTTTAATACCCCACTCTCTCCAATGGAAAGATCATGGAAACAGAAACTGAACAAGGACACTGTAAAACTAGCAGAGACTTTAAACCAACTAGAATTAATAGAAATCTAAAGAACATATCATCCTAAAGTAAAAGAATACACCTTCTTCCCATCACCCCATGACACCTTCTAGAAAATGACCACATAATTGGACACAGAGCGAGCCTCAATCGATATAAGAAGACTGAAATACTCCCATGCATCCTCTCAGAACACTATGGTCTAAGGCTGGTCTTTAACAACAACAAAGACAACAAAAAGCCCACATACACATGGAAACTAAACAACGCTCTGTTAAAGATAGCAGGGTCAAAGAAGAAATAAAGAAAGAAATTAAGGATTTTCTAGAATTCAACGCAAACGAAAACACAACATACCCAAACCTATGGGATGCAATGAAGCAGTATTAAGAGGAAAACTCATAGCCCTAAGTGCTTCCAAAAAGAAACTGGAGAGAGCTTACATCAGCAACCTGACAGCACAGCTAAAGCCCTAGAACAAAAGAAAGCAGATATACCCAAAAAGAGTAGACAGCAAGAAATAATCAAAATTAGGGCAGAAATAGACCAAATAGAAACAAAAAGAACCATTGAAAAAATCAACAACACCAAGAGCTGCTTCTTTAAGAAAATCAACAAGATTGATAAACCCCTAGCCAGACTAACTAGAGGGCAAAGAAAGAGTGTCCAAATTAAAAAAATCAGAAAGGAAAGTGGCGACATAACAACTGAAACTGAAGAAATTCAAGAAATCATCAGATCCTACTACAAAAACTTATACTCCACAAAATTGGAAAATCTGGAGGAAATGGACAAATTCCTAGACAGATACAAGATCATAAAGTTAAACCAGGACCAAGTAAACTATCTAAATAATCACATAACACCTAAAGAAATAGAAGAAGTCATCAAAAGCCTCCCAACCAAAAAAAGCACAGGTCCAGACCGGTTCAGTGAAGAATTTTATCAGACATTTATTGCGGACATAACACCAATACTCTCCAAACTATTCCACAAGATAGAATCAGATGGAATACTACCTAACTCATTTTTTGAGGCTACAATAACCCTCGTTCCTAAACCACACAAAGACCCTACAAGGAAAGAGAATGTCAGACCAATCTCACTTATGAACATTGATGCAAAAATACTCAACAAAATCCTTGCAAACCGAATCCAAGAACACATCAAACGATCATTCACCATGACCAAGTAGGCTTCATCCCAGGGATGCAGGGATGGTTTAATATAAGGAAATCCATCAATGTAATCCACCATATAAACAAACTCATAGAACAAAATCACATGGTCATCTCACTAGATGCTGAGAAAGCATTTGACAAAATTCAACATCACTTCATGTTAAAAGTCCTGGAAAGAACAGAAATCCAAGGCCCATACCTAAACATAATAAAAGCAATATACATCAAACCAAAAGCCAACATCAAACTTAACGGTGGGAAACTTGAAGCAATCCCACTAAAATCAGGGACTTGACAAGGCTGCCCACTCTCCCCCTACCTATTCAACATAGTACTGGAAGTCCTAGCTGGAGCAATTAGACAGCAAAAGGAGATCAAGGGGATACAAATCGGAAAGGAAGAGGTAAAAATATCACTCTTTGCACATGACATGATGGTGTATTTAAGTGACCCCAAAAATTCCACCAGAGAACTCCTACAGCTGATAAACAAGTTCAGCAATGTGGCTGGATACAAAATTAACTCAAACAAATCAGTAGCCTTCCTATACTCAAAGGACAAACATGTGGAGAAAGAAATTAGGGAAAAGATACTCTTCACAATAGTCACAAAAACTATGAAATACCTTGGTGTGACTCTAACTAAGCAAGTGAAGGACCTGTATGACAAGAACTTCAAACCTCTAAAGAAGGAAATCGAGGAAGATCTCAGAAAATGGAAAGATCTCCCATGCTCATGGATTGGAAGGATCAACATTTTAAAAATGGCCATCCTACCAAAAGCAATCTACAGATTCAATGCAATCCCCATCAAAATTCCAACCCAGTTCTTCATTGAGTTGGAAAGATCAATGTGCAATTTCATATGGAATAACAAAAGACCTAGAATAGAGAAATCCATCCTCAACAACAAGAAAACATCTGCTGGAATCACTATCCCTGACCTCAAGCTATATTACAATTGAATTGTGTTGAAAACTGCATGGTACTGGTACAGAAATACGCACGTGGATCAATGGAATAGAATAGAAGATCCAGGAATGAGCCCTCACGTATATGGTCACCTGATTTTTGACAAAGGAGCCATAAAAATTCAATGGGAAAAGGACAGCCTATTCAACCAATGGTGCTGGTCCAACTGGCACTCAGCATGCAAAAGAATGAAAATAGACCCTTTCTTATCTCCTTGTACAAAGCACAAGTGTAAGTGGATCAAAGATCTCCACATTAAACCAGATACACTGAAACTATTAGATGAGAAAGTAGGGAAAACCTTAGAACACATAGGCACAAGAGAAAATTTTCTGAACAAAACACCAATGGCTCAAGCTCTAAGGTCAAAGATTAACAAATGGGACTTAATGAAATTGTAAAGTTTCTGTAAGGCTAAGGACATTGTCAAGAAAACAAAATGGCAGCCAACAGAATGGGAAAAGATCTTTACCAACTCCACATCAGATAGAGGCCTAATATCCTAGGTATACAAAGATCTCAAAAAGCTAGACACCAGAGAATCAAACAACCCTATTAAAAATGGGGTACAGAGCTAAACAAAACGTTCTCTTTTTTTTTGTGATATTGAGGAATATTGGATGGCTGAGAAACATCTGAGGAAGTGCTCAACATCCTTAGCCATCAGGGAAATGCAAATAAAAACAACCCTGAGATTCCACCTCACACCAGTCAGATTGGCCAAGATCCAAAACTCAGATGAAAGCAGATGCTGGTGAGGCTGAGGAGAAAGAGAAACACTTCTCCACTGTTGGTGGGGTTGTAAACTGATACAACCACTCTGGAAATCAGTCTGGCGATACCTCAGAAAATTGGACATAGTACTACCTGAAGACCCAGCTATTCTACTTCTGGGCATATACCTCAGAGACACTTTAATATACAATAAAGATACATGCACCACAATGTTCATAGCAGCTCTATTTATAATAGCTAGAAGCTGGAAAGAACCCAGATGTCCTTCAGTAGATGAATGGATACAAAAATTGTGGTATATTTACACAATGGAATACTACTTAGCCACCAGAAACAATGACTTAACCAAATTCTTAAGAAAATGGCTGCATCTAGAGTATATCATCCTGAGTGAGATAACCCAGTCACAAAAGAACAGACATAATATGCAGTCACTGATAGTGGGATGCTAACCCCAGAGGCTCCCACTGCCCCAGAAACAACTCAGAGACAGTGTGAAGTCCAAGAAAAAAACAAAACAAAACAAAACAACAACAAAAAGTCATGCTCAATCCTTACACACTGAGAACACATTGACAAATTCTGGGTTACACCCTGTATTACATATACTTTTGCTCAGTGTAAAAAAAAAAAAGAAAAAAAATTGTATTGATTGATACTTTCTACAACATTCTTTTCTTTCTGTTAAACTCTGTAAAATGTTTTTCTAAAGTCTTGGACAACCAGGGGACTATTTCCTGCAAATTTTCCACTGCCTTATTTACCATGTGGAAAGAGTTTGGTTGAATTCTGTGTATTAGAAACACTGTGCTTCTCCTTTAGATGTTTTGTGTACTATTGTTTTTTCTAGGAAACCCCATTGTGGTTTTTTATTGTTTCTATGTGCCCTTTTACCAATAAGAGACAGTCTATGAAAAAAAAAAAAAAAAAAAAAAAAAAAAAGAAAACTAACCAGCACAAATATTTATTAAGTTAAGGAACATACTTTCAGGCTGGGTGCATAGCTTAGTTTGTACAATGCTTGCATTGCCGTGAAACACTTGAGTGTGACTTCTTAGATCCACTTTCAAATGCCAGATATGGTGATATGCTTCTTATCTCAGAACTTGGGAGGCAGAGGTAGATGGATTCCTGGGGAGAGTCACTCAAAACGGAGGTGGACAGCACTTGAAGAAAAATAGCCAGTTTTATTCTTTGCCTTTCACATGCATGTGCTTACTGGTGCTCATTGCCTTCCATATGCATGTACACACTCATCCCCACTCACCTGTATACACATGCGCTCCTGTACATGCTGATGCACATAGATAAAAACAGATTTCTTTCTATAACAAATTTGTCAGATTTTACTATGAAAAGATGTTAAATTTGTCAAGTTCTTTTTCTGCACCTAATATCTTATTATCTTTGTCTTCATCTTATTAATGTGGAATGCTATTTATATATTTGTACATATGATGTACAATATATTTCACAAACTATCCTTTGGACAGTGCTATGTAATATCTTATTTGCTGTTGAACTTGGTGATTTAGATCAGGGATCACCCGACATCGAGGCAGACTGAAACCTGAAGTGGTTTGGAATAATCTGGGTATGGACTAGGCTGGGGCATGAGGCAGGCTTAGAACTCTGGACCATGGGAACTATCTTAGAGTTTGGCTAGCCTAGATCTATACATAAATGAGTTTCATGTTCTTTATTTCCCCTAGATTAGTGTTCTGGTCACAGAAAAACTAGGTTTCATTTGAAATATAAGGCTGATGTCTTTGCTGCTTTGGTCACATTCAAAGAGGAGCTTATTAAAAAAAATATGGGCTGTGACATGTATTGGCTGAGCCAATACACAGTAATTCCATTTGAAAATGACTAAGTTGCTCTAATTCATGTGATTAGGATTATGTCTACCATGCTCAAGACTCGTGATTTTGCAATAGCCTTGAAAAGGCAATGTATAATAACTTAAATGATGTTTTACTAAGGATTAATCATATTCAACCATCCTCAAATACTACAAAATGGGGCTGTGCTTTAGATTCATGTATTTATTTATTTGTTTGTTTAGTTAGTTAGCATAGTGCTTTAAATGAGAGTTGTCTCCAATAGGCTCAAGTCTTTGAGCAATTGGACTCGAGTCTCTGGAGGCCTCATGGGAGTAGTACATTACTGAGAAAGGGTCTTGAGAGTTGATTGCCTAATCCTCCTTAGGTCCATCTAGCTCTCTGCTACATGTCTGTAGTCCAAGATGTGATCTCTGTTTCCCTTTCCTGCTGCCTGGCCTACCATTTCCTGCCATGTCTCTATGTCATGTGGGACTCTTATCTCTCTGGAACTCCAAATCAAAACAACTTTTTGTTTCTTAAGTTGCTTTTGGTCATGGTGTTTAATCACAGCAACAGAAAGATGATTAATCCATAGGTTGTTAGGTAGGTTGGTAGGAAGGAAGGTAGTAGTCTGCAGGACTGGGAATTGAAGGGCTAGATCCTCACACATTACTAAACACTCTACCATTAAGCTGCTTTTCTAGAGCCTCTGCTTAGGAACTGCAAACAGAAATCCTAAGTGTTGTGGGTTGGGAAAGGTCCCTGCTTTATCATGCCTTGGGCATAGGGAAGTCCCCTTGTCATTTTGCTCCCCATTCACCATCCCTGAATTGCTCACTTCTATTAATGAACATGTATACCATTCACAGCACATAGCATTTGTGTCTATACTTCTGATTCTTACCACTTTATTCTTTTGAGACAGGATCTAGCTGACTCAAGTTGACCTAGAATTATAACTCATGAGTTCAGGGATTGCAGACATGTGCTACCATGCCAGGCTCTCTCAAATAATGACCTTTGATAAACTAGCCCTCATTAATTAAATTTTTTGATAAAACTTTGTTTTTTTCATTACCCCATAAAGTAAAGGCTACTGGGTAATAATGGTCTTGGGAAAACTCCATTATCATTTGATATAATCCTAGGATATGTGATTGGCCCAAGTGTTGTAGACCTTGTTTGCTTTTATTTTGCCATCTGTCTGTCTTTACCTTTCTTTTTGTTTAACAGATTGATTAAAAGTGAGAAGTTGTTCTTCTGTTTTGTTTCGTTATGTGTAAAATAAAATGATGAATCCTTTATCTCTTTGACTTTTTTACACACATTTTTTTATGAGATTACTTTTGACTCTTGTTCAACATTTTGGTCCTTGATCTCACCACCTTCTGAGAAACTGGTCCCTAATAAGCTAGGGTGAAAGTATCATGGGTAATTATGGTTGTATCAGTAGTGACACTAATCTCTTCTTTCATGGGACATGCCATCTTCCAAGCTTCTGTCTAGGATGGATGGGAAAAAGAGAAATGACAGCTTCCTGGCGTGCAAGATTTCTGCCAATCTCTCTCTGACTTTCTTCACAGCTTCCTTCTCTGTTCTTATTTAGGAAAATATTTTACAGTATGCTACCACCCTAGTACTACAGAAATAACACATTCTCCAGAGCAGAGGTTCTCAACCTTCCTAATGCTGTGATCCTTTAATACAGTTTCTCTTATTGTGATGACCCCAACCATATAATTATTTTCATTGCAATTTCATAAATGTAATTTTGCTCCTGTTATAAATCGTTATGTAAATATCTATATTTTCTGATGGTCTTAAGCCACTCCTGTGAAAAGATTATCAACTCCTAAAGAGGCTGAGACCCACAGGTTGAGAAAGATAGCTCTAAAACCTGGCAATACTAATTTTCTGGCAAAAAGATTCAGAAGGTGATTTTTCTGTAAAGAACATATTTTATATTTAATATTCTACTTACAAATTAATATCCATGCCTTAATACACTGGAGTTTGGCCACAGTACTTGTTCTTTCCGAAACTCCTGTGATTCAAGTACCAGAAAAAAAAAGATAAATTTCACATTGAAAAAGTGGAGTTTATGACACTATGTGAGTCACCCAAGAGCTTACAGGAAGTCTAGCACTCCTCAGAACATCCAGGACCTTGGGGGAAATTGAGGACAACTTTCGTTGAGATTCCCTACAGACATACTCTTGTGTGCTAAGCACTTTGGGGTGCATAGGTAAGTAAAGGATAGACCTGTGATTATAATATTTAACATCAAGGCACAATTTCTCCACATGTCAATTGGCTAGATAATGGCACATGATGGGGAGATGGACTGAAAATAAGCTTTTGGGAGTTAGCTCAGTGGGAAGCACTTGCCCAGTAGACATGAGCCCTGGGTTGTACCCACTAGCACTACACATACAAAAAGTTCTAACACTCAAAGAAAGGTATTTTTAAAAGGATGGTATTTAATCAGAAACTTCCATAGAGGAAGTGGGGTGCACTAAGATATGTATGATTTTTTTTTTCTTATGTCTCAATGTCTCAGTGATCCACCTCGGGGATCCTAAGAAAGTCTCTGAACTTGATTGTTTTAACTTCAGAATAAAGAAAGATAGTATCTACCTCTCAAAGCTATAAATATAATATGATAATGTATACTTCATAGATCAGTTGATACTAATTATGTTTGAGGAAGAGTGAGCCAGAAAGGGTTCATAAATAAAGCTGTATACCCTGATGGGGAGACTTAGAAAGTGCGCTGATGAGTGGCCAGAGTTCAGGCATCATTGGTAATTTTAGGTTTAGCTAAACTAAGACTTCTCAAGCATAATCCGTGGATTAGCAACATCAGAATCCTGTCAGTACTCATTAAGGATAGATTCAACCTATGACCTACACATCTGAGTTCTACAAACAGCCCAGAGACTGTCAGTTAGTTACAGCCACCAAAATTCCTTTAGAAATATACAAGTTATTCAATCTCCATGTTGATGGAGACATCATTTGGATGAGTATCAGAACATTGCTGACTCATCAGAAAGTTGTGCCCTACCCCATTTTTATTCTAGCTCCTGTTCTGGATTTACCTCAAGAACCCTCAGTTTTTTTTTTTTTTTTTCACTCTGACCTCTCCACTCTCCTGTTCACGTCCATCCTAATGAATGAAATCATTCAAGCATCAAGGTATCCGTCTCCAACCTAAGTACTGCTGTACCTCCTTTCTAAATCTTCGAAGAACTTCTCTGTGCCTGGTTGCAGACTCTCAATGTTCTTTCTCTTCAGTGGCTTTTAAGTTAATTTTTTCCCTTTTGGATTTTTATTGCCATCACCCTAGTTTATATTTTGAGAGCTAAAATGTATATTGTTTTCTTTATTTTTAAACAATATTATTATTCATTTGTTAGTATACTTTAGAAAGCCACATTAAGATGCATTTAGAAATATCACCAACTAAGGTCATAATATATTAATAAGATCATGCTATTCTTCTTAAAATCCTTGGGTAGCACTTCCCCCCAATCTATACATTATTAGACCTTCATTTTACACACAAGGTTCTTCATTAATTCCCATCCAGGTACTTGAAACTCAACATCTGAACCCAACCACACCATAGTATTTCTGGTACTGCTGGCCATGTGGTTTCAGGTTTGTATGACTTTCAGTAAATTTTTCTGCTTCAACAGAATCCACATTCATCATCCAACAGATGTCTGTTCAAAGGTTCCTGCCTCTGTGAAGTATTCCCTAACCATTTCTGCTAACTTTTATTAATTATTAAATAGCTTTTAAAAGTTTATTCATTTCAATAAGTGTCTGGTAAGCACTCATACACCAAACATTCTATGCACTAAGAATGAATAAAGGTGCAAGTGCATAGAAATCCCATTGCTTTGAGACTTGTATCAAAATGGAGTTGAGTGAACCTAATGTTGATAACTTTTTTTTTTTAAGGTGAAATACACTTTTTGGTCAGATCAGGTTCTTTTGCCCCTCTGCCACACCCCAGAAACAGCCTGTCTCCCAGGAGGTCTACTGTAACCAGGGACACAGGTGAGACCCTTGCCTCCATACCTGCCACAGCTGGGACCCCCATGAATTGTGTTTTGGAAACACAATAGAGGGTAACCTAACAGCAAAAGGTAGAGTTTAGTCTCTAATAGGTTGTTCAGAGTGGGACCCACTAAAGAGGGCACAGTTGTGCAGACAGAAAGAAGAAAGAGAAAGAATCATCTAGACATACCTGGAAGAGGAGCAATTAGAAGAGAGAGGAAGGATGGGAATCTCTGGGCATAAGTTCATCTTATTAGTGTGGTAAGAATAACAAGATGGCTGGTATGATTGAATAGCCAAGACTAGTCTGAGGTGGAAATATAGATCTTTTAAGATTGTTGGCTTCTACTCTAAGAGGTTTTGGGAGGTGCTTGAGAAAGTAGAAGAGGTGAAGGTAATATGAAGCAATCAGAGGACAATCTGCTGGAGTTGATTCTCTCCTTCCACCATGTGGATTCCAGGTCATCACAGCTGGCATCAAGCAACTCTACCCAGAGCCATCTCACCATCTCTAATTATGTTTTACTACTATCATCTGTTCCTGAGAGTTTGATCAGATCCCGTCCCCTGTGGGCTTAGAAATGTTCAAAACCTACTTCAATAAGGGTTCTTAAACACTTCAACCTCCCTTCTAGCCCACCACCCACCAGAGGTAGTAGAAAAGAAAGGTTCATAAGAAACAGGATCTTTGACCTGTTTAGAAATAGTTCTTTAGAAATATTTCATCTTTACTGTCCGCAGTCTAGTCCAATTAACAATCACCATTCATGAGTCAGCAATCCAGAAGAAACAGAGAGGCTCCACCAATTAGCCTGGGTCTGCAGAAATGGCAAAAAGCCACTGGAAAATCACAAGAAGTTCTTTGGCGATATTCTACAAAGATTTCTTCACAAAGTCACTACACTTGAAGACCAGCAGCATGATGCAAGGAGAACCAAGACAAGACTGTGTCAGCAAAGTCTAGTGAGGCAGAACAAGGCAAAACAATATCAGAGCCTCCTCCCACTGTCTATGGGGTCAATTTATATTCTTTCTAAACATCACATGTCTTCTTCAGCAAAGCACCTTTTCACCTGTGTATGCTTCAGTAAAACATGTTTCACCTGTCTGAACAATCAAAATGTATGACATAACTGAGTTTCCAAATGAACTAGAAATTTCCACTTCACTGCCCCCTTCACGGTTTTGTGCCCCTTTCTCCATGAAGTCCAAATTGTGCTGACCATATATTTAGGGATGTGTGGCCTTCCAATGAAGTATGGTCAACCTGTCACTCTTATCCCTCCATCTCCCAGCAGCCATCAATTGTTAATAGCTCCTTGGCTGGGGGAGGGGATGAAATGGGGGTTTCTTGCCTCTATTTTGCCTTCATGATGTATATTGGACTGGTTTCATCTAGTGTGGGGCCTATATGTCCTCTTGTGATCACTATGAATTCATATGTGCTGCTGCACTCTTGTGTCCAGAATTCAGTATCCTTGTATTCATTCAGAGTCTCTGGCTCTGGAATCTTTCTACCCTGTTTTTTGCAATGACCCTGAGCTAGTCAAGGAGTAGATGCACAATAGATGTTCCAGCAATATTTCAGGATAACCTCATTGGTTATTGTCCTCACCCAATTTTATTCTCAAACTTTGCAACAATATGGTGAGGCTACAGTGGGATAAGGGGCATAAAAATGCCCCCATGGAACTGGGCACACTGTGAAATGATACTGTCTGTTCTTGACAAATTGTATTTTCTAGTAATACTATCTGTTCTTGACACATGGTATTTTATGGTATTCATCATTTAGCTCTAAAGTTTACAGAGGCAAACAACTAAGTGGTGGTCATTAAGTTCCACATCACTGTCCACTTATTACACCTTAGTCACATTTCTTGCCTGTTATCAATAGATAAAGTTTCTCCAAACAATATGAGCTGTTGCCATTGTCCTCAATCTGCAAAATTTGAAGGTAAAACGCTATTTCTGAATATACCACACACATCAGAAATGGAACTCCCGCAGAAAGACAGGACATCAAATGAGGGATTGCTATCGCACAGTAAAAACTCTGACCCATAATTGTTTCTGTCTGAAAGAACTGCAGGGATGGAAACTGGAAAGAGCCTAAAGAATGAAGGTCCAGCTCATGACACCCCAAGGCCTGACACCATTAATGAGGCTATGGAGTGCTCACAGAAAATGACCTATCATGATGCCCTCTGAAAGATCCAATAAGCAACTGAAAGAGTCAGATGCAGATATTTGCACCCAATCAGCAGAAGCTGCTGACTCCTTTGGTTGATTCAGGAAAAAGCTGGAGAAAGCTGAGGAGTAGGGAGACCCTGTAAGAGGACCAGCAGTCTCAATTAACCAGGACCCCCAAGATCTCTCAAACACTGAATCACGAACCAGGCATCATACACCAGTTGCTATAAAGTCCCCAACACATATACAACAGAGGACTGCCGGGTCTGGGTTCAGTCAGAGAAAATATACCTAACCCTCAAGAGACTGGAGGTCCCAGGGAGTTTAGAGGTCTGGTGGGGTGGGTGGTGGGAGGGTGGAGCCAACCTCATGGAGACAGCGGGACGGGAAGGAGATATGGGATGAGGAATAGTCAGAGGGGACACTGGGGGGCATAAATCTAGAGTGTAAAAAAAGGAGGGGATTGATCTAAAATTCACTTGGAAGCCTCCTCCCAAGCACTTGGTGGCACAGTATCTTAAACTGCTGTGCATGGTGCCAAGGGAAAGGAGCAATCAGTAATCCTATCAGCTGTAAAGCCGTGAAACATAACAACGACTGGACCAGCAAGCTCTGGAGAATGGTACAAGAGGGTATTTTGAGGGTAATTAGCAGGAGTCTAATTGGACTTACAGCCTCAGCAATAGGAGAGAATTTATGGCAAGTACTGTAATTCTACCTATCTGTGGCTTGAGAGTTAATAGACCGTAGAAGAGAGCCCACTACTGCCATTTTCCTAAACCATTGCAATTCTAAATTTATTCTAAATATCCTTTTACTCACAGCTAAGTGTAGCTCTTGCTTCTCATCAAAGAAGCTTCTTCTTGCACCAGATGGAGTCTATTAAAACTTCTGCCGTCCACAACTGGAAAAAAGTCAGAGAACAGGTGACTGGAGGTTGCTCAACCATAACTGATGGATTTGTAATGAAACCCTATAACTTCTCCTCCAGTTTATAAGAGCCAGAGATGCTGGATGTCTGCTGTTAGTGTTTCTTCAGCATTCCACACAATACTGGACAAGACCACCATAGTGAACTCAGCCAATATGAAAAAGCTACAGTGGCTCGCCCCTAGATGAAAAGCTACAGGTGCTCATTAGCTGGTAAAAGAGAAGAAAGGACCTTTCTATAGGAGTGAGCTTCTGCATAGATTATCCTACCCCAACTGCTCAGCCCTGGACACATGTGCATATGAGCAATACTAAATGGTCTCAGTCAGTTGTATAGGGGCATCTCTTAATAATTTAAACAGAGATCAAAAAATGAACTGGGGAGAGGGGAATGGGAGGACTGGAAGGTGAGGGGAAGGGTGGGAGTTAAATAGATGCAGTGGTCATGTATGAGTTCTCAAAAATTATTTGTCAAGATACCACTAGAATAGATACATTGATGTTACATGAAAAGCAGAAATACAAAAAAAAAAAATCAACTTTAAAAAATCTTTTAAAAATAATTTGATTTGTTCTTTGAGAATTTTATATGTGTATGCACTGTATTTTCTTTTGCATTTTCTTTTTACATTTTTATATTTTTAACGGAAGTAGTATTGTATCACTTCTCCTCCCCTTACCTCCATCTGGCCCCTCCTATTCCTGCCTTCTAAAGTTGGTAGTTGATCAGATCCCTACCCCCCCTCCAACTTCTCTGAGACCACATTCCCTCTTTCTCTCCCATCTTCAGGTCTACTTTTCATCCCACAGATTTCAATTCATGTTTCTGGTATATATAAGAGTATAGAGCAATGCAGGGCATGTAGACTTTGCCACCAGAGGAAGAATAAGCATGCGACTGGTGCTGTGGTGCATGCTCAAAGCCAGGAAAGCTCAGAATCTAAGATGGCAGGAGTAGAGCTCCTCCCACCCTGTCTCCATGCGTGCTTTAGGGACTTAACTACGAGCCCCAACTCCGATATTATATATATTAGAAATTTACACTGATTCCTAACAGTAGCAAAATTACAGTTATTAAGTAGCATGGTTGTGGGTCACTACAGCTTAAGAAACTGTATCAAAGAGTCGAAGCATTAGGAAGGTTGAGAACCACTGTACTAGTGCACTGACAGCCTAGAATGGACCCTAACCCTGAAGAAAATTGACCCTTTTTCCTCCAGTAGTCATTGACTGTCAATCATACCTCTACTAGAGGTAAAGCTTCATGAGCCTCTCCCACTTAACAGCCCCCACACACTTGCCCATGCTTGAATTTTATCTGGCTTGATCTTACACAGGATTTATGTAAAAAACTGTAGATGTAGTGATCTCAGGTCTGGAAAACACTGTTTTACAGCAGCCTTCCCCAACCTCTGTATCTTATATGATTTTATATACATCAAGGGATATAATTGTTGTTGCAATATTTACTTCTGAAAATTTCCATTTTTCCCAAAGACTCATTTGAATTTTTAAGATCCTTGGTAAAATTAGATTAAAATGTATAGCCACAAAGCAAAATCCTGAAAGATTTTTAGAAATTTCTGTTTTAGAAAGGGCTCTGCTTTAATCAACAAACCTTTATTTAAAATCTGATGACTTCCTGTCATACTGGTAGCTCAAAGAACTGTTTTATTTGGAATTTTGAGCTAAGTCAGAGAACAGAAACAACATTATAAAGTAGGAACCCAGTACTGTGTGTGAAAGTTCCATGTGATGAATTTGAATGTCCCCACTTCCAGGATATTAGGGATGAGTTGGCAACTGGACAAAGAAAGAGAGATTGTGTCTGAACTTTCTACATTAGACATCTTTAAGCTTTGGTGAGAAAACAACTTCCCAATGAAAAACAAAATGTCAAGAATGAATTTCAGAAACATGGAGACATTGACCTGCCAATACAAAGGTCAGGTTTAAACATGTGACTTCTTCAACTGTGGGAGACCAGATCTCCAGTGCACTAAGTTGACTTTGCTTCATCATCTTTCCATACTCCCACAATCCTGATGATTCTAAAATTCTCATTACACCAATAGGAGACATATTGAAACCATCCTCCCATAGCTCTTTTCTACCAGCAACCCCTCCAAAGTTCTCTCGAAAGTCTCATCCACACATAGCAACAATTTGAAGTCTTATCTCTATTAGGTCTAGGTGTGAAAGATGTTCCTGGGGTGTAGTTTCTTAATCATAGCTCTTCAAGTTCAGTTCCTCTCATTCTGTGTACCTGTGACACACTCAAGCATTCCATATGGAGGAAGTCTTGTCTGCAGAGAAAGTGAGAAGAGTGTGGAAAGAAAGGACTCATTGCTGTTCCCAGAACCTGTATGTGTGGGTTTTTTTTCCTTAATAATTCCATTCCTTTACAACTCAAATGATAACTCACTTCCTGGATACTCCTCGACAACATGCCCCCATCCCAATTCACCCTGTCCTTGCTCCCCTTTGCCTCTATGTGGATGATGTCCCAACCACCCACCCTCTGTCACTCCACCACTCCAGCATCTCCCTATTCTAGGTCGTCAAATATCCACAAGACAAAGGGTGTCCCCTCCCATTAATGTCAGACAAGGCGATTTTGCTACATAAGTAACTGGAGCCATGAAACCCTCTTTGTACATTCCTTGGTTGGTGGTCTAGTCCCTGAGAGTACTGGGTAATGCGCCAGCTGGTGTTGTTCTTCTTTGGGGTTTCAATCCCCCTCTGATCCTCCAGTTCTTCCACCAGCTTTCCACTGGTGTCCTGAGCTCAGTCTGATGGTTGGCTCCAGATATCCACATCTGCACTGGACAGTTGTATGTGTATCTTTTATTCTTAACATCCTATATTTAACTAGTCACATCCAGTGAGGGGAAAGTCACACAATTATATTAGGAATGTCATATGTAAGGTCATGCATCATGGTTTGTTTTTTAAAGTAAAAATTCTGTTGCATTTGGATAGGTCCCATAATATAACTACAGTGTTCCCACTTGAAGTTGTCAACCTGTTGCTATGAGAAGATAATAGCAGTCCAGAACCCAGGCAGTATGGTTAGAAACTTTGAAAATACATGTTTTTTTGAGTGACCCACCATGTTATGGAGATTCATATTAACTCATTGCACAGATACCCCTCCACAATCCACCCCCATCTCAATTCACCCTGTCCTCGCTCCCCTTTGCCTCTATGAGGATGCTGCCACATCCACCCACGCTCTGCCACCCCACCACTCCAGCATCTCTCTATTCTTGTTAGGGAGATGTTATGAAGATGCAGCTGCAGATTAGGATGCCTTTACAGGAGTCTAAAATGATACCATGGAGCCACTCACACAAGATTTCAGTCCAAGGAGGCACAAAAACAAAACAAACAAACAAACAAACAAACAAACAAAACCACAAGCTCCAGACCAAGAACTGATGCAGAGGTAGGACCTTTCAGAAAACCATTCAGGATGTTTCTGGTTTATTTATATCCATTCTGCCTTTCTCTACTAACCTTATGATAGGTAAATTTATGATGAAACCATAAGAAAAATAGATAAATCTAATCATTATGTTCTTCATTTATGCTATCTTGTCTCCAAACTATATTCTTTTTCTTTTATTTGATATTTTCTTTATCTACATTTCAAATGTTATCCTGTTTCCTGGTTTCCCCTCTGAAAACACCCTATTCTATGTCTTTCTCCCTGCTTCTATGAGGATGCTTCCCCATCCATCCAGTCCCGCCCTCCCACCTCCCTGCCCTGGCACTCATCTACACTGGGGCACTGAGCCTTCACAGGACCAGGGGACTCTCCTTCCATTGATGCCTGATAAGGCCATCCTCTGCTACATATGTGGCTGGAGCCATGGGTACTCTTTGGTTCATGTGTACTCTTTGGTTAGTGGTTTAGTCGCTGGGAGTTCTGGAGGGTGTCTGGTTGGTTGTTATTGTTGTTCTTTCTATGGGTCGCAAACCTCTTAAGCTCCTTCAGTCTTTTCTCTAACTCCTCCATTGGGGACCCTGTTCTCAGTCCAATAGTTGGCTGTGAGCATCCGCCTCTGTATTTGTCAAGCTCTTGCAGAGTCACTCAGAAAACTGCTATATCAGGCTCTTGTCAGCATGCAATGCTTGGCATCCGCAATAGTGTCTGGGTTGGGTGACTGTATATGGGATGGATCCCTAGGTGGGGCAGTTCCTGGAAGACCTTTCCTCAGTCTCTGCACACTATCTCTGTACTTCTTCCTGTGATTATTTTCTTCCCCCTTCTAAGAAGAACTGAAACATCCACACTTAAATCTTCCTTCTTCTTGAGTTTCACATGGTCTGTGAATTGTAACTTTAGTATTTTGAGCTTTTGGGCTAATATCCACTTATCAGTAAATGCATACCATGTGTGTTCTTTTGTAACTGGGTTACCTCACTCAGGATGATATTTCCTAGCTCCATCCATTTACCCAATAATATCATGAAGTTGTTGTTTTTAATAGCTGAGCAGTACTCAATTGTGTAAATGTACCACATTTTTCGTATCCATTCCTCTGTCGAAGGGCATCTGAATTCTTTCCAGATTCTGCCTATTATAAAAAATACTGCTACGAAAATAGTGGAGCAGGTGTCCTTGGTGTATGTTGGAGCACCTTTTAGGTATATGCCCAGGAATGGTATAATTGGGTCCTCGGGTAGTACTATGTCCAATTTTCTGAGGAACCGCCAGACTGATTTCCAGAACAGTTGTACCAGCTTGCAATTCCTCCAGCAATGGAGGAATGTTCCTCTTTCTCTATTGCCAGCATCTGCTGTCACCTGAGTTTTTTTTTTTTTTTTTTAATAAGCTGAAAAATGCAGTCAACACAGAGTCTTCTGTGGCTTTTATTATTCTATACATAATATTTTCTGATTTAAATACAACATAAACTCTTATCAAGATGACATATAAATTTGTTCACACTCATGCACTAGAGTGTTGTTTCATACTCATGCAATAGAGTGTTGTTTCACACTCATGGACTAGAGTATTGTTTCACACTAAGTTTTTAACCTTAGCCATTCTAAGTGGTATGAGGTGGTATCTCAGGGTTGTTTTGATTTGGATTTCCCTGTTGTGTAAGGATGCTGAACATTTCTTTAGGTGCTTCTCAGCCATTCAATAATCCTCAGTTGAGAATTTTTTTGTTTAGCATTGTAGCTCACTTTTTAATAGTGTCATTTGATTCTCTTGTGTCTAATTTTTTGAGTTTTTTGTATATATTAAATATTAGCCTCCAAAATATTTTCAAAGCCAACTTATAGACTGCCCCAATGGTTACAACTTTAGCTTTCTATCAGTATGGGAAGAGCTCTAGAAATCTTCAGACAAGCAATTATTCTTAAGTTGGAAGAAATTTTTTGTACTTGCCTTATTAGTGCTGGATTTGAATATGTGAAGTTAGTTAATGGAAGGATAGAAAGAGAAAGAAGGAATAGGGTTAAAATTTGAATATTATGGAATAACAGTTCTTGGGGCGTCTTGGGTTGGGGTATACAAGAGTGGATGAAAAGGGACTTCAAAAGGGTGAATTATAGACTGTGTGTGTTTAGAGAAACCTTACACCTTTCCATACTACCCCACATGCCTATATCACTGTTTCCAGCCTGATGACAATTGTGCATTACTGTACAGCATGTGCCTCACCAACTACCTGATTTTCTGGACCCTTAGAAACTCCAGGCAGTGTGTGGAGTGACATCAGACAGACTAGTGCATGATCAGGACATGGATCCTGGGCCCTGGCTCTGATTATAGAGAAACAAATAGAAAATCTTGTGAAAATGACACAGTTTCTTTGGGTCCATGTTTTTCTCATCTCTGGCATGAAGGCAGAGTGTTTTCTACAACTGTCAACAGATGTGTGGGGCTTTGATTCAAGTGGGTTTTTCATCTACCCAAACTGTTTCTGAGGAAGGTTTAGTTTCATGGAGAGCATTACAAGCTCCTGCTCCCACCTTAAAAATGGCTGGACCACTTGAAGGATGAGGCCAAAAAGGTCATCATCTCTGCCTCTTCAGCCGATGCCCCCATGTTTGTGATGGGTGTGAACCATGAGAAATATGACAACTTCCTCAAGATTGTCAGCAATGCATCCTGTACCACCAACTGCTTAGCCACCCCTCCCCGCACCCCTTCTCCCCTGTTAAGGTCATCCATGACAACTTTGGTATCATGGAAGGGCTCATGACCACAGTTCATGCCATCACTGCCACTCAGAAGACTGTGGATGGTCCCTCTGGAAAGCTGTGGTGTGATGGCCATGTGGCAGCCCAGAACATCATCCCTGCATCCACTGGTGCTGCTAAGGCTGTGGGCAAGGTCATCTCAGAGCTGAATGGGAAACTCACTGCCTTGGCCATCCATGTTCCTACCCCCGATGTATCTGTGGTGGATCTGACATGCCGCCTGGAGAAGCCTGCCAAGTATGATGACATCAAGAAGGTGGTGTAGCAGGCATCTGAGGGCCCACTAAAGGGCATCCTGGGCTACACTGGGGACCAGGTTGTCTCCTGCGACTTCAACAGCAACTCCCACTCTTTCACCTTTGATGCCGGAGCTGGCATTGCTCTCAATGACAACTTTGTGAAGCTCATTTCCTGGTATGACAATGAATACGGCTACAGCAACAGAGTGGTGGACCTCATGGCCTACATGGCCTCTAAGGAGTAAGAAACCCTGGACCACCACCCCCCTCAGCAAGGACACTGAGAGCACGAGAGGCCCTTAGTTGCTGAGGAGTCCCATCCCAACTCAGCCCCCAACACTGAGCATCTCCCTCACAATTTCCATCCCAGACCCCCATAATAATAAGGGCCTAGGGAGCCCTCCCTATTCTCTTGAATACCATCAATAAAGTTCCGCTGCACCCACACACACAAAAAAGAAAATGTAGGAAAAACTCAGGGATCATGTGGCAATTTAGACAGAATCTGTGCTTCTTATACATGTCTCGATAGCATAGATTTCTCAGCTCAATTGCCTCTAGAGCACACAGGAGATGGAAGGGTTGACTTCTCTGTTCATTTTCTTGCCTCCACCACTTCTTCTGCTTAATTGTAGGCATTTGGTTTTCTCTTCTTATAAATGATCTGAAGTGTCTCTGATGTAGCTGAACCAAAACAATGAGTGTGGACCAGTCATCTGACTTCAGCAATTATTTGCAGACCTGCCTTTGTTATCACAAGATTACGTTTCCAATCTGACACTGAGACACTATCCAACTCATGAGTTTGCTGTGGGAACAAATTGTTGTTGTTACTGTTATTATTACTATTACTATTACTGTTATTATTATTATTATTATTATTATTATTATTATTATTAAGAAATGTGGTTGCTGTAATTATTACTATCAATGTAAAAGATTTCTAAATCCTACTCCTGAATAACAAGGACAAAATAATCACTTAACTGTAATATTCTTTTTAAAATAACACGTTTTATACTTTGTACAACAAGGCTTCAATGCTCCATTTTACATAATTGTTATTATCTTGCCAGATCCCTGGGCACCAGTTTCTACAACAGTGAAACACAATTACAAAGCCTAATGGGTTTTTTGAATGCTGAAACTGTAATTATGTCCTAATTCCTTATTTTAGTAGTATTTTAGTAGGTTCTTGTGTCTAGCCAATTGCTTTAAAAAATACAAGTTTCTTGCCAGGCATAGTAGTGTGTGCCTGTAATCCTAGCACTTAGGAGGTAGAGGCAGGGGGATGGTGACATTAATGCCAGCATGCAAGGCCTGTTTTCTCAACAGTGTCCAAGTCTGGAGAGGCATCTCTGTTGATGAACTGTTTGTTATACAAGCAATGGGGTCTGAGTATGGGTTCTTGACACCCATGTAAAAGAAGGGTATGTTGCTGCATGCCTATAACTCCAGTGCTAATAGCCAGATACGTGGCTACTGGGTCTCACAGGCCATTCAGCCTAGACATTATAGGAAGTTTCAGGTACCACGAGGATATTGTTTCTTACAAAAACAAAAAGAGAGAAGGCTAGAGAAAGACATCTCAGAAGCCAGTCTCTGGCCTGTACATGTGAGTACATAGACTGATTAGCCTGTACACACATGTGCATATATATATATGTGTGTGTGTGTGTGTGTGTGTGTGTACATATATATATATGTATATATATACATATATGCACACACTGTCAAAATTCAGAAAGTATATTAATCATATACAACATGAAAGCTACAAAAAGAATAAAGCTAAATATTCTGATCCACTATTAATATTTTTTATATTTTTTACTATTTCCCACGTGCTTATGCATAAATATATTCTGTTCAACACTGGATCATTGATACTACATATCAACTTTTAAATGCTAGTTTCCCATTTATATAAGACTATATCCTTTAAGAGGCTGGTGAGATGGCTTGGTGGATAAAGTCAGGGCCTGAGTTTAGATCTCACCTGAAAGCCAGATGTGTGGTGCACATCAATTAGCTCAGTCATGGGGAGGTGGAACATCTGTATGCTACAGGCTCAATAGCAATCCAGCATTGCTGAAACAGCTCCAGGCTGAGGAAAAAACTACTTCAAAGAATAAAGAGTGACAGGACAAAACACCGGATCTGCACCTCTGTGCAGCTATAGGTGAGTGTATCTGCACACAAGCACATACAACACCGCACACATGCGCGTGCACGAACACACACACACACACACACACACACACACACACATTAATGAATCATTCCATTCCATACTTTGCATGGTTTGCAGAAATGTTTCATCTATAGACTTTCAAAACCAGATGTTACCCATGGTATTTTTGATAAGAACTGATTAAGCTTTTCTTGCCTAGGTCTTCACTCTCTGGAAGTCTTTTCTCTGGTGTTGGCCATATCTTTATAGGTATGACAGTCATATGGATAGTCCTGGCTTTCCTACCTTTTATTACACTGTCACTATATTAATCTAATTACGGGATGGTTGCATTTCTTTCTTTTCTTTGTGCGTCTCTTCCCATTCCTTAAACTCTGATAAGAATCCAAAGACTTTTCTGCGATGAATACACACTATCCCACTGGGTGATGAGAGCTTCAGCTGAAGGTATGTTGGATGCCTGTTAGAATTTGTCTAAGAGAGACAGTCAAGACTCAGGTCAACTTTAAGTGTGCTTGGTACTTTGTTAATGCACTATCATCAAGATGAGAAGAGTCGCCAGGATTGATGCTTTGGCTCTTGGAATCATCAAACACTTGAGAGAGCCTCCTACAAGCGAAGGTGTATAGCCAAGTGTGGTGCACTTTGTGTTTGTGGAAGCATGTGGCTAACATAGTTTTATAACATAGTAACTGAGACTCTCATCAGCACTGAAACTAGCTGTCCATCTCTCAACCACTGACCCTTGAGCTGAAAGCCTACTTGTTTATATATTCATTCATATATGTTTGTGACATATATCTCACACTTGAACATGCCCATCACCCTACAATCAGGACACGTTGTGATTTCCTCTGTATGCCTGCCTTTTGCAGACACTGTTAGTTACAGAACTGCTCCAATGGCACAGAGTCATTTGTGTTTACTCTCTTTAAACTGACTCTCTGAGGGTCAGAATCAAGTCTGTCTCTTTGCTGTGATCATGGCATAGAATTTAGTTACTGAATCCAATATCAATGATGATTCTGTATAAGAACAGAAATAACAATTATATATGTGTGTCTAAAATACATATTAAAATACTGGTGTTTACGAGAATGGCTTTCATGAGCAAAGGTCATGTATTCCTACAATGACCAGCAGCACAGTACAGAGCCACGGAAGCCAATAGGCATTCCATCCAAAAGAATGGAAAGAATGAACGGTCCACCTCTAATACTTTCAACCTCCCTGGAGAGCTGATGGAATCAGCCCATATTAAAAGAGAAAGAAACTGCACTCTATTGCCGGTAGACAAAGGCAGCAGAACTCAGCTGCTCAGGAGATGCTAACATCCAATTGCTGGCTGCTCTCCCCTTTGGCTTTAAAGTTCCATCTAGACCTAGGGGCTGTGGAATGGTACTGCCCACATTCTAAGTAGATTTCAGCCCTTCATTGATTCCTAATGCAGGTCATCTCTGAAAAACCCCTACCAGACACACCTAGACATGTGCTTCACTAATCTCCCAGGATATTGCAATCCACTCAGTCAGTAATCAAGTAATTAACCTTGGCCATCCTTTATTAGGCATCCTGTGCCCA
Organism: Micromys minutus; assembly: GCF_963924665.1. Classification (NCBI taxonomy): domain Eukaryota; kingdom Metazoa; phylum Chordata; class Mammalia; order Rodentia; family Muridae; genus Micromys; species Micromys minutus. The sequence continues at coordinate 71,969,822 of NC_137969.1, forward strand.
GTGTTGGCAGATCACCACAATGACCCAGCTTTTCTCAGACGTGGAAGAATCCTTAGTTTATCTGAAGCTGTTTCATGGCACGATAGTCCTCCACCCAAAGGATATTGGATTCTTCCCTTGAATCCCTGTGATACACAGGTCTTGCTTGGCTTTCTGAGGATTCGGTCTCACCATTTCCATCATTCAGCTCACTGTTGTGTGTGACTTTTGACATAGTCCACATTACAATGGTTTTATCTAATTGCCTTTATCTCTTTACAGATGAATGCTATCCACTCTTACTTACTAATGTCTTAAAATAATTTTATTGGTGGCATTCAGCATTCAAAGGAAGTTGATAAAGGGTGGAATAAAGAAAAGCACTAGTGCATTATGTGCGGCAAGAATAACACTGAATTATGAGAGCTTGAATGTGTTGTGTGTTCACGGAGTATAATGTGTAATATAAAGTAAATTTCTTGCTTTGTATTGCAAGTGAATTGCTTAGAAAGCATGGCTCCAAATTTCATCTTTGAGGATAAGGATACATTTACTACCCTTTGGTTCTACAGTTTTTAACAGAATCAAGTTTTGTCCCAAAGTAGGAAACCCAAAAATTCTTTAGTGAAAAAAAAAGAATAGATTCTATGTATAATAGTATAATATAATAAAAGAATATTATATATATATAATAATATATATATATATATATATATAATGTGTCTTCAAGTCAGAAGAAGTTTATCTATGAAGAGGAAAAAAGTAGTGATATAAAAGCTCGAAACTCATATTTTGAGAAACCAAAAAGTCCATAAAAACTCAGTTCAAACTGGTGTCTCCAGAAGTGAGACTTACTGAGATCCCCAGTTTCATCAGACAATGGAGCACTTCATTTTCTCCAATTTCAACTTTCTTATTCTATTTAAAAATTTACTAAAATGATACATGAGAGTTTCTATTTGAGGTAACAGGAAGCAGCTCACTAAAGAGCTTGCTCTTCTGCTGGCCTTCTCCATTGACACTTTAACTCTGACACTTACTATAGGAACCTTCTTAAGTCCGTGATACATTATAAAGTATCACCTTAATAATAAAGACTAACCATAACCAAGATACTACATTCATCATGAGCCCAGAAGAAGTGTCCACTTACCAAGGATTGATATTAACATATTAGTGTTGATATCTGAAGCATAGTTACTATGTTGCCCACTCAAGATTAATTCTCTGTGCTCTTTTAACAGCACTTCATATTCATGTTAACATCATTTTTTCAACTAAAACCTTAAACTGTGCAGTCAAATTTGGAGGTAGATTGACTACTGAGGAAGCCTCCAGAACCATCTTTAGACAAAGATCTTCTTCAGATATGGCCTTTATCCCTTTCTCTCTGTTTTCTTTCTTCCTGAATTTTAAAAATGGTAACTGCCAGGAAAGTAACCAGACTGGATCGTTATACAAGCTGAGACAGGAAACAAGGTAGTAAAGATGGCAGAGCAGAAACAAAGAAGTGATTTTAGAGACTAGTTTCCATAATGGCTGTGAACATTGATGCTCTAAAGTTCTGGGAAAACCCTATCTTGCTTCCTTTGGCATAGAGCAGAAAAGTAATTCATTAAATATTGAAAGTGGTTTTTTTCATACTTTAAAACAGTTTTGAAGCCAGAAATTTAGCGTTTAAATTAACCTCTATCATGTCACCTGGGCCAGCATACATTTCATAGCTCCCTGCTCCATTTAGCTGTCACAAGACTCCAAAGTAATGGGATTGTGATTTTTCTTTTCCAGCTAAGGAAGTTTCAAGGAAGAGACTAAATAACACGGACAAGATTACTGCCCTTCCCAGGCGCTACTGAAAACATTTTAGGACATACATACTATTCTTTTCCAATGACATAGCAGATTTTACTGAAAATATACAGAATAAAAATGATTGTTCAGATATGAGCATCACAGATGAGTTAGAAAATAGAATAAAAATACATGTTGATTTTTAAACAAATACAAATTTCTATAGAAGTGCATCTTTCAATAGGAATTCTTCACGGGCAAGATCAGCATAGCACAAGTCCTGCCTCTTGAGATGCAGGGGTGGTTCTCTGGATTCTCTTGCTCTCTACACAGCCAGAAGCCTGTGGTGGATGGGACAGTCCCCTGGGTGACTTACTGCTGAATCATCTGCCCACTAAAGGTTTCCCCTTGCTTCCATCAATGTCTCATTTCTGGGGATTTTGTCCTCTGCTGTGGGTCTGTTCTTTCTGTGCTGGAGTTACCTTGACCTTAGCTTTGAAATTGTGGTGAAAGCCTCGTTTTCAGATGATGAAAACGCCCTTGTAATCATTGTTAGTAAGCTAAATCGATGTATGGCAACTCCCTCGCTCTGTGTGGAGGTGGATCTCAGGTATTTCCTCGGCTCGGCTTTCCACTTCACCATTCCGAGGCTCTGACACAGATTTCCCCGTGATGGAAAACGTCAGTGCCTGCCCTTGGAAATCTAATATGCTGAGAAATTCATTGTTTCTGCCCAGGGGTTACATGATGTAGAAAATGGAGTCTGACTAGCCTATTACTGTGTTTCCTAAGAAGCAAATTAACAACGCAATCATGTAAAGTTTATAATCGTCATCATCATCAAAGTATAAGTGGTCATTGTCGAGAAGTGAAACTTTTCTTTTCCCCGGGCCATTTGTATGTATCAGGAGCACTGTTGGATTACACTCTATGAAGATGCAAAGATGGAAGTGTACAGAGCATGCTTTTCCTTGCCGTTTTCTGAATCACATGCTGTATCTTAGGCATCTTTTCAAAGCTGTGCAATTTGTTTCTTTTTGCCAATACCAAGAAGTATCATCCCGGTGTCCCGCTGTGTGGCTAGACCACAAGCTATGAATGTGTAACCTATTGATGGAAACCTGGATTGTTTTCACCTGGCTTTAACAAAAATAAGTGTTCAAATACTTGACAGGGTCAGTTTCTCTTTGACAAACAAGTCAAAAGGAAATGATGTAACTTGAGGTCAAGAGAAAACTTCTAAATATTCAATGTACATGAAGGAGTAACTAAACCTCATATGTAGGAAATACAAATTAAACTCTCCTTATAGGGTATCATATTCCCTGCTTAGTTGGGAACATTGAAGTACATAATATAATATAATACACAATATAAACAGGGTCTGGGGAAAATCAAACCTAACTATCACTGGAACGTTGTTGACTTTATACGACCCTTTATACAGTGCAATTCAGAAGGCACCATCACAAATTTGAAGGTGCCCTTGCTCAGTTATGCAGATCTATCTATCTATCTATCTATCTATCTATCTATCTATCTATCTATCTATCTCTATCTATCTATCTATCTATCTATCTATCTATCTATCTATCTATCTATCTATCTGTCATCTACATATGCACACTAATGTCTATTGCAGTTTATAGTTGAGTTTGTAACCTAACCACTGTTGTGTCTTTACAGAGGAAATATTATTTATGAAACTAGATTGTGATTAGGGCTAGCGGTAATGCATTTAAAGCACTTGGAACAGTGCACAGTGAGTATGCAGCGACAGCTATTATGCTCCTCAGGAAATGCGATTCTTCCCATCTTGTATGGCGGCATAGACGGGCTGGCTCCACCGCAACGTCACTCTGGGGCAGAGAATGAACGAGCACCATGAATCATCTCCCTTCCCCTGGTACAGTGACGCCTTTCTGATGGGGCGCTGCCTTCTGTTGCTCATATATTTTAAATGGACATTTAGATGTAGACATCTTCATTTCAGATGTGTTATTAACAAGGAATTTCATGCACTGAGAAAGCTTTGCATTCCGTACTGGACAGAGCAGCTCAGTAATGACATAGAAAAGAAGAAAGTTCCAGGCTCATGAACTCAGCAGATAGAGTACATGGCCAGAAAGTATGAGAACATGAGTTAGGTCACCCAGGAACCACAAAATCCCAGACACACACACACACACACACACACACACACACACACACACACGATCTAGTTATAAATTCTAATTGTTCAAACTCAAGTATTTTTTCCAAAAGGCTTATGAAAAAAGGATCATTATATCATAGCTCATCCAAGACCATCCAGTATGGAGCATATAAAATGGCACCAGAGGAAGACAAAGCGCTTAAGCTGAGTCCTGAAAGATGAACAGGTATCTGGCAAACAGGGAGGGCCATTCCCAAGAGCGGTGATTTGAGGCCTTTCATACACAATGATGTCCCCATCACTGCCATTCCTATCCATCTGTGGCTGCTGCAGTCACTGGAAATTCATTACACACCAACTCATGGAGGAGCTAAAGATAAAACCAGTTGTTGTCCTACATAAGATGATAACTCAATGATGAGAAAGTCCTGCAAGAAATAACAGAAAGAACCATATGTGTGCTGTGAATAAAAACTAAGCAAGCCGGGATAGGAAAGAAGGGAGTTTGTCTTTGTTTTAGGTGACTGAGCTGAGGGAAGAGTCTTCGAAAGGAGAGAGAAAAATCGAAAATGAAACAGAAAATTGCATTCCATTGCTTTCAGGTGCATCTGAATTCATTAGTCTATTGTTTCTGGGCAGCAGTGACAAACTTCAAAATAGAATAGGTGACAAAATGAATATGGTTTATCCCAATTTATTAGCCATTAGGTGGTACTACTGTACCTCTTTCCTTTCTCTTACCACAATATGACAGACATGAAGGATTATCGGTGAGAGGACATTGGAAGCAAATCTCTTCTTCGTTGATATTTCAAACTTAGGATCAGTACAGGGAAGGACTGGAAGGAGTTGTTTTAACATGTCTCCCTTTTGGTTTGCTGGCTAAGGGAAAGTTCTCCATCACTCTCAGGGAATGCTTTGTGCTTTTCCAATTAGGATTGATTTCCTAGTAAACACTTGTTACCTTCCTTTGGATTAGAATCAAAAGAGATGTAAATGGTTGGTCTAAGATATGGTAGCCTCTAACCATTTGTTTATAGAGAGAAAAACAGAAGTGTGGAAGATGCAAATTAATTTGATACATGATATTATCATAAAAATGAGAGAGAAAAGAGGCCTTTCTGCCTTCAAGGTCTCCACTGTGTCCTTTACCTCCATCACTTGCCTGGGAATGCGGATTCTACAGGAGAGGCAGAAGTGTTCAGCTGGAATCTGGTCTCCTACATCACCATCCATACCAAGCCATGGGTACTTAGAACTCAAGATTTCCAGATCCAAGGGCCCACAGTCTATCCCCAGGGCCCTGCTGTTCTCTTCAAAATGCTTGTCTTTCTGAAACTGAACATCGCTGTATTGTGCACAAAGTTGAGGTTCAGAGAGAGGCTCTAGGTAGCTGCAGATAGTGGCTGCTAGGTAGCTGTTTGCAGCAGGTAGCTATGCTTGTCTATATGGCCTGAGTATTGACTCACCTGCATTTCCTAGAGTCCCCTCAAGTATAAAGGATGAGAAGGACTCCTGTCAGGATATGAGTAAAGACTTGTCCCTCTTCATATTCCAGTGTAATTTTCTGAGAAGAAAGCTTTAAACTCAACTTTGTCAGGATAGTAAGGTAATTCACTGACAATTTTGAGTGCCTTGACCTTGGTTATTTCAAAGATTTTAGTGTCAAGTTGCCTTTAAAATCTTAAAAATAAACTTTTAGTACCTTTAAAAAAAGATGTTGGCAGTATCTATTGATATTTTAACATTGAAAAGTGAAGCCAAATTTTAAATGTATTTACTTACCAATTTCTCTAAAATAACACCAATGAATCTCTTACACTTACGTTAGTATAAATAGCATGCTCTTATGAAAGAGCCTGCTTTTTCTTCATAAAAAGTGAGGGCAAAGAGTGCTTTGCAGTTTTTCAGTCTAGTGCCTGACTTGAAATAAGACAGTTGGGACCTATGTGCTTCAGTGTTCCATCCACCCCAATATGTAGTCTTGACTGACAGACCCAGCCTAGTGTAGATACATGGTTGAGGGAAAGGGGGGTATTTTGCTAGCCTTTTCACATACTTGTTGATATGTTTGGGAAGTTTCTTTTCATCTATATCAAAATCTGACAAGTAGTAATTTTGTAAAGATTTTTCTGTATTGAAAAATCTGAAACCATAGAAAAGAACTGCTCAGGTTTATCACGGCACGAATCAGTCTTCTAGAAAGCATTGTTGTTCTGGTTCATGCCGCTCTTCTCAATATTGACAAGTCGCTTTATACAGCTCTCTGCACGTTCACTTCACTGAGTCATGACTGACAAAGGAACAGATATACTTCCTTAGAGCATCTAAGTGGACACACTTGAAGACAACCTGGAAGTATCACAAACCTCTGACATCAAATCCCAAATTTCCTCCTGCCCTCTAATTTATTATTACCATGCTTAACAAGAACACAGCAAAAACTCTGCCCTCTGAGCATATTTCATGTATATAATGCATCAACACCATTAACTATAGCCACTATATTACACAACAGACCACTGAGACTTGTACAGTTTCATTATTATATAATGATACCTTCTGGGTAATGAGTCTTTGTTTGTCTGCCCCATAGTACTTGGCCTATGACTCAACATTCCTTTTTGTTTCTACAAGTTTGACTACTGTAGAAGCACTGAATACATATTGCCATAAACCCAATGTTCTTCTGTTTCTGACGTAATTAACCCAGCATAGTGTCCTCCAGGCTCATTGCCTTTGTTAGTAGTTAAGACTTGCCTATCTGTGGTTGATGATCCTGTTCACTCAGGATGCTTCTATGTCTTGATTATTGGGCAGTGAGTATGGAAGTGCAGTTTTCAATTTGAATGGATTTGAAAGACACCAAAGTGTGTTTGCTAGAATGTATGGCATTTCTACTTGATTGTGAGAAATTTCTGTACTATTCTGGATAATGCTTCATTGGTTCAGCTTCTCACCAGTACTGTACAGACATGTTTCTTCCCACATCCTTACCAAGTTTAGTTATCTTATCATCTTTTAAATAGCAGTCATCCTGGCAAGCAGAAGTTTGACACACATGTAAGACAATCAACAAAAGAAAGCCAACTTTAATTTTCCTGGTGATTGGATCTGACCATTTTAGACATTGGTTGACCATAAAATGTCCTTCATTGAGAAATACTACTGATGTTTCTTGTTTATTCTTAATCACATTATTATGGTTTTGTTATAGAATTTGATTGCCTCTTTACATTTTATATATTAACTATTTATATTTTGCAAATATTTTTTCCATTATCAACATTGTCTTTTCATTTTATTGATTGTTTTATTGGCTATGCAGAAGCTGTTAGTCTAATGTTCTCCTGGTTAAATTTTTGCTGTGTGCTTCTAGGGTCAAATCTAATAAACCATTGCTATAATTAATGCCAAGAAAGCTTCTCATACATTTTAATACATGGGTCGTATAGTTTCAGTCTTAAATCTGGAATACGTTTAAAGTTGATATATGATAAAGATCATTCTATTGTATGTGAATAAAATTTTCTTGGCATCGTATGTTAGCGTTATTACTCTGTTTCCACCCTGTGTTCCTGGCACTCTGGTTGATGTCTACTTAATGATAAACACACAGGCTTACTTGGGGAATATGTATTCATTTTAGGATATGATACAGACATTATTGATCTAAATGTCTGAAATGTCTGTTTTTTTAATCTATTTTCTTGCCTTCACTGGTATTCTCTGATTCAAGTACTTCCAGAGACATCCTTCCAAAACTCAGAGCTGCAGGGAAATGTCTGTATTCCTCTGACAATTGACTCCTGGGGACACTAGCCTCCTATTCCACTGTAAGTTTATCTTATGATCCAAACCACTTGCTGTCCATGGATTCACATGTAGTTTAATGTCTTTGGCTCTCTAAAGAATGCTTCCTGTCTGAAATAATTTTTCAATTTATGATTGACATTTGAAGATGACCTGTCTCTCAGAATACTGCAAGACTTACACACCTGAAGACAAACAACTGACCTTCATGTGTACAGTAAATTGGCTTGGTCTCCAACTGATACACATTACCCACAAATTGCCTGGTTGATTTTCTTGGTTCTTTGCTCCAGATTGTACTTGCTTGATTTGCATAACTTGTCTGTGTTTTTATTGGCTAGTAGCCAAGAGAAGGTGAGATTATGAGAAATGTTTCAGACTGACTTGGATGACTCCTAAGCTATGGCTGATGTGTTTAGAAACAGAAACATGGACACAACACAGTTGAAGTACTTGGCAATTGTTTTAAATACATACATTTTAGCCAGTACTTTTTGGTTTTCAGGCAAAAGGTAAGTCTGAATATCGAAGATACATGGGAAAGAAAACTGAAGGTAAAGTCAAAAGATATTCTTAATTTTGCACAATTTTTATGTATAAACTTTTTATTTTATGTGGCAAAAATCAGGGTGTGGTCTTAGCTATATACAATATAAGAAAGCACAGCCCCAAGCCCTGTGATGCATGCACATCAGTGATCTGAGTGCATTAGGAATTCAGTATTACTTTGCTTTTAAAACCTCATCCTCCTTTTCACCTAAGACCTGATATGAAGTCATCCAAATTTGAGAATGTTGAAGTTGAGGTCTAGGACATCTTGGGGAGATGCAGAAAATTTTGTCTGATGGTCCAAATTGATAATCTAAACTGAGATGTCAACTTCCTTTTAGCAACGTGAGGGATGAAAGAAGAGTTTGCGGGTCCTCACAGGCAGTGACTGAAGTAAGAACATTCAGGCATTAATGAGGGCCGCAGCACAGATGTCCTGAATGGGGACCAGTCTGGATTCTAACAGAAAAAGCTGAACATGAATAGATTTCTCTGAGTCATGGTCTTAGGTATTAATCTTGGTGAGACCTTATAACTTCTACAGGGAAACAAGTTTGGGAAAAGTTGACTTATTCAGATCATATAGCAAATTACTAGTAGCCATAAGACATTTCCTCAGGGTCTTAAGCCAGAATTCTTCCAGATTTTTTTTCTGTGTCCTTAGTGTTCTCTGACAAGATGTGGCTTAAGTAGGGGCATAAAACCATCTTACAAGGTGTTTCCCAAAGCAACATTATGCTTAAATGACCTCTCTGGAGACCAGAACTAAACAAGGAGACCCTGAAAGCACTATTGAGTGGCATGTAGTAATGTTGTTTCAGACCATCAGGATAACAACTTCTTCTAATTTCCTCCAGGTAACCCATTTCTTTTGGAAAAAAAAGAATTTGAGCACATTTCATGTGGCTAGCAAGACAGAACTATTTTATTCTATCAGACTCGGCTCTGTGACATGTCCTGTTCAAACTGTTACAACCATGATTTTCTTTACTATCCACAAAGCTTGCACACGTCATTTGTCCTATTTTAGAGATATTTCATTCATACTAATGCCAACACAAACATGAAGGCAGAGTGTCCTCAGAGTCATGGTCCAAGAAAGATGTTAGTCCCAGTTTAGAGAAACTTAACATATCTAAAGAGAAATTTTTCACTAGCTCATTGTAGTTTGAAATTTTCATTCAGAAAAAGATATATTTAACCCTTTTATTTATGAACATGATGAAGTTGTGAGTACCTACAGAAGACCTGTACAACAATGAGCCTGCTGGTGTCTCGTCATGGGCCACAGAGAAGCTCAAAAGGCCCCAGTCATCCCCCAGGCTCTATAGGCACTCAGTGGTTGTAGGAAGAAGAATGGTTTCTTCAGTGTTGTGATTATTGGTAAGTTGCTTCTGTAAATAATTCTTCATCCATGCCTAATGGAACTCACTGGGTCACTCCCCACAAAAGATAAAGCAGAAGAGGGGAAGTTGGTAAGGGATGGGATCAACAGGATTGGGGAAGAGCAGAAGATGGTAATGAGGGTTAATATCATAATTTATTATATATAAATCTACCATAGTTAACATGTGCTGATAAAATGCCCAAAGTAATACCTTCAAGAGATACGTTGAGGGACTGGAATTATAATTTAGTTAAGAGTGCTTATTGATATTACCATATCAGGAGGCTCACAGTCACCTTGAACTCCAGTTCCAGAGGAACCAGCATGCTTTTCTGATCTCACTGGGCACCTGTACATATGTGGTGCCCATAAACTCATGCAACCAGACACATAAACATACAAGTAATATGAAATAAGCAAAATTTAAAACAAGAACAACCAGATATGTAGAAAGCTGTGTATGGTAGCATATGCCTGTACTTTCAATACTCAGGAAGGTTGCTTTGAGTTTGAAGCTAGCCTGAAACTAAATTGCAAGAATCAGGCCAACCATAACTCCATTGTGTGACCCTTCCAAAAGAGAGAGAGAGAGAGAGAGAGAGAGAGAGAGAGAGAGAGAGAGAGAGAGAGAGAGGGAGGGAGGGAGGGAGGGAGAGAAACAATGAGAGGAAGATTTTTGAAGTGCTATCTACCAATACCTGAATATGACATTATTTGGAAATAAGGTCTTTAAAGGTCTAATTAAGTCAATATGAAGACACACTAGATTATGAAGGCTTGCACAGTAATATGACTGGTACCCACATATGAAGAGAGAAACAATGTGGACACCGAGATCTAGAGAGAGAAAGCCATTTGACAGACAGAGATCGGAGTGAATGGAACTTAAACTAAAGAATGGCAGAGTCTGAGGAAGTGATATTTCCCGTGGGGCTTCCCAAGGAGCATTGACCAGCTGGCATATCGATTTCTGGCTGCTAATGTCTATAATCATGGATAAATCAATGTGTGTGGTTCTCTATCTACATGCTATTATTAGGGTATAGCTTGAGTTTATTCCTATAGCTCCATACACTGAAAGTTTCATTCTCAAAGTAGCCATGCTGAGACCATAGTATCATTAAGAAGTGTAGGCCAGGGGAAAGGTTAGGATATTAAGGATGGTGTTGCCAGAAGAGATTCATATTCTCCTAGAGTGAGTTGGATCTTACAAGAGTGAGTGACTTATACAAGAATGGATTTTCATTAAGGAAAATGAAAGATAACCTGGTCTATTTGCAGTGGATAACTCCCTGTCTTTCCTTGTAATCCTTTATCCAAATGTTCCTACCACTGTGGCTTTATGCATCTTCCAGAGGCCTTCCGGAGCACAGCATAGGCGAGTTGCCAGGATCTGGACTCCTTAGAACAAACCTTGAACATTTGTTATAACAACATGGAACATACTAAAATAGAGTCCTAGAAAATGAGCATTTCAACTTGTCCATATAATACATTACTGAAAGGCGTGGTGGCTTTTATCAATTTTATACAACTAGAGTCACTTAGCAAAGGGGAGCTGAGGCACTTCCTCCCTTAGATTGGACTGTGGGTGTGTCTATTGGGTGGTTTCCTTGATCAATAATTGATGCAAAAGGGCCCAGCCCATTGTGGGCAGTGCCACTCCTGGGAAGGTACTCTTGGCCTGTACAAGAAAGCAGGCTGAGAAAACCAGTGAGAACCACATCTTCATAGAGTCTGCTTCAAATCCTGCCTCAGATTTCAGCCTTGGCTTCCACTGATGAGGAACTATAACCCATCAGACAAACATTTCTTCCCCAAGTTGCTTTGGCTTGATATTTCAACCCAGCAACAGAGAAGCAAATTAGGACAGATGAGGAATTCAACTGGTCTTTGGGGCAGGATGATCAGGCCTCTATTCAAAGGAAAGAAGAAACCAGTGCTTGCTTTAGGTTTCTTCCTTGTCATCTAGACAACAAAATGGAAGTGCCACAGGGCCTTTTGAGAGCTGGCTCCTGTTTACTTGCTCAACCTCTTCTGGCCACACTGTGTTGTGTCAGATCCTTAAAACTACTAATATTCTCCTTATATTTTGCACCACCTTTTAGACGCATGATGCACATTATTCATACATTTTTGGAAGGCTTGTCTCATCCCATGTGCATCTGGAGAGTGCTGTGTACTCTTTATGACTCGGCTCGAGGGGCCCAACTTTTGTGTAGGAAAATTGGCCTGGCTTCCTACAAATTCACCAAGGGTCCACTACCATGTCACTGTGTAACAATTACTACCCATCTCTTCAATCAAATGAAAGAAAGAGTTCAGATGCCTCCTGGCAACAGGCTTGAGCTCCAGTCCTGTCCCACGTGCCTGATGACTGAAAAGAAATCATCAAACTAAAATTCCCTACAGGATTTTAGCTACCTCTTGAGAAGCCACAGGCTTTGTCTTCATGATAAACACTATAGATACTCTGGACAGAAATGTTCTTTCTTTCGGGGACAATGTTTAGGATCATCTTCAACTTAAAATCAATTAATGTTTTGGAAAGGAGAGTTCTTCCTTGTGAAGACTATTATCCAGGTATTAGGATGGCTAGTTGAACCTTGGCCTTGATCAACTAAAGATCAGTTGTAGAGTCCTGGTTGTGACAATGGAAAGTGACCTCAGACATTGCTCAGTGTGCTTCCCCAAGAAGGGGTTGTACAAAGCACCTTAGTTATGCGTAACTGATTTAAGAGTGTAGAAACAAATGGTCCTAGAAACAGATAACAAACCAAAGCGGGACTTGGGGGATGAGATATTGGCTCTCTCATATCAAAATTCATGAGCCTTCTTCAGTAAGACAGTGTGGAGTGGTAAAGATTGGAGACTGAGCTCATCTAGCGCTGAGTACATTCTGACTCTGCTCTTTAGTAGCCAAGTGAATCTAGAATTTGGTTTCAATGCGAATGAGTCTCAGTTTCTCACGTGTGCTATAAGGATGTATAGCCCCAAGCACCTGACTAAACCCTGGCCCAAAGTGAGTGTTCCAAGAACATCAGCTCATTTCTTCTTTACCTTCATGTCAGTTTTTTTTTTTTTTTTTTTTTTTTTTTGCGGGGGTGGGGTGGGGGGTGGGAGGAGGTGGTGGAGGTGGGATGAAATCTAAAGCAAAGGAAGTTTGAAATCTGGAGACATTCTCCCCAACGACATTCTCCACAGCAACATTCCCCCAGCATGAATAAGCCACTGAGCAGGAGAGTTCTGTATTTCCGGGGCAGAGTCAGTGGGGAGAGTTATGATGGAGGCTGGTTGGGTGGGAAGGGAGGCCAGGCACAGAAACAGAAGCAGAGGACCTGTTGGGAGCGTTGGGAGATGACAACGTGAGTCAGAGCTGGAACAAGCAACACTGGGATGTGTTTCAATTTAATTTAAAAAGAAAAAAAAAGCAAGGTACTGCAAACACTGTTCTCACAGCACACACTCATAGTCCCTCACAGTCCCTGACGGACGCAGTTGGAGGCTGTGCGTGTCTTGCAGGCCCCCATATTCTTACTTTGTTGCATATGCATTGAGTGGGAGCCTGCCATATGGTAAAAGCTGGTAAAGGAGTTTGGAGGACAAGTGCTAATCAAAGACCCTTCCCCTGTGGGACACACACACACACACACACACACACACACACACACACACACACACACACACAAGCTCAAACTGCCTTATTAACAAGCCTATGAGCACTGGGCACAATAAAATGGTAATCACTGGAAAATGACTGTATGAAACACAGATTCTCTGCTCTACTTACCTAATTACTCTGCCCTTGAGATATTTTTGTTTGAAGCCACTCAGATAAGAGTAGCGTTGCCATAACAACCTGCTGTTGGATGCTGTTTCCTATCTCCAAGCAGATTAAATCACCCACAGTCCCCATCAATGTTGCTCCTGTGGCATAATTTCTAAAAGCCTGGTTCATTTTTTCTTCTTGATTTTTCTGTCAGGTAGAGATGATGTTGGACATTCATTGGATGTCCACTGTTGATAGTAAGGCCCCTTAGGTCTCAGAATGTCTCTAGCCAGGCTGCACAGGTCACATTTCAGAGAAGAGCTGTGATGTTTTTCTGGGACTCCAGTATCAACAACTGACAGGTTTTTAATAGACTTTTTCTTGGCTTCAGGTTTCTGATCTGGAAAATGGGCTCAAGATTCTTTCCTTTCTCCACCTTAGTTTTCTCATGATGTAAGGATGAGACTGTACTGAGAGCTCCTGCGGACTGAGGTAGGGCAGTGAAATGGAGCTGGATTTTGTGATCCGTTAAGACATGGCCCTTACATGCTTCCTGATTCTTGGGGTTTACAAAGCTCCTTTGTGCCAATTTAATTGCAATCATTAATATAAACCAGCCCTGGTTATTATATGGACAGAATTCTGATCTGTAGACAAAAATTTCACACAGAATAAGAATTTCCAGGTTTATATCTTGGAAAACTTATTGGAAACAGCGTGCTTCCTTTTAAAAGATTCTTCAGTAGCAAATTCATCTTTGTTTTTTCCAAAGGGGAAAAGAATGAGACTCTCTTGATAAAAATATGAAATCCCCTCATAACCTGAGAGATATATGGGGGGCCATTGCTGATGACTGCACCGCAAAAGCCATCTCTGTGTTTCTGAGTCTGAATGGGCTGGAGTGAAGCAGATACTCAGCACATGCCTGTTGTCTTGGTGGACAGTCACGGTGGGCAGGAAGACTGACAGTCAAGGCTAGCGACAGCAGGGCCAGGCTGCTGCTACACTTGAAAGAATCTGACATCATACACATGGGGTGGGAAACTCATTTCTGTTCTTGCCAATGCTTTCCCTTCCATCCCACTTCTTTGCCAGCATAGCAGGCCAGAGAAGAGAGGGAAAAGTGATTAAATAGTCCCGAGGTGATTAATGTCCAGCGCTGGGTTTGTAAAATGAATGGCTCCTTCTAGAATCGGGATTGACTTGAGATTGAAACCATCGGTAACCCCGATGTCCCAAAGAAGACATTGAGGGCTTCTGCCTCATCCTGAGTATCCTGCCTCCCATTTCTACGTCATTACTTATACATAGGCCTATGTTTTAGATCACGTTGTCTCCTCACAAGCTGTGATTTTTGCTCCTGCACTGAGAATGAGAAGCCAAAAAAAAAATTAGTTAATAATTATTATGGCCTCATTTTCCAAATTACTTGAAATTTAAAGTGAGAAAAATTGCTTCAAGATGTGCTATCCACAAATCTTTCCAAACTGCATTAGTCTACTTTCTGCCTTGGTGGGATGGGGGGAGGCAGAAAATGACACAATTTAATCTGATGACTCAGCTGCATAAGGCAGCATTACAAGAAGACAATTCCTTTTGCTGGTGCAGAAGTAGAGTTCCTGGGGTGTGGAAGGGGACTCTGTCACAGCTTGGGACAATTTAATACTGGCTTTAGATACTGCTCTAGAAGTTTCAAAAACAACTAGGTTTCTATTCTTTTTCTCCTATGACCTTGCTCACTCTCAAAAGATAACAATATGACAAAATGTAGAGGTTGATCAGGTCTAGCAATGTAGGCTGTAACTGCTCCCTGTCCCTCTTCATGACAACAAGCACAGTCAATGCTACTTATTTTATTTATTTTTGTATCCAAGGAAAGCAACCCCATACTGTAGTACCTAAAACTGGCCCTGTTAAGACAAGTTTACAGGGTATCCTCAGCTATGCTCTTAGTTCTCTGTTAAACATACCTGCTTCCTTTTTCTCTCTGTATGCCCCTTCATCCTCCCATTTTTTTCTTCTCTCCCTCCTCTTCCTTCTGGAACACAGCTGTCTATGTTGCCTACTCTGTCTTCTTAAAACCGGAAAGTCATCTTAGTAGGTGAGTCAGTCCCTCCACCCCTTCCTCACATGGACTTCAAAGAGCCCTATCCCAACCCTGGAGTTCTCCATCTTGCATCAGAGAAATGGAGATACTTAGTCCCTCTTTTGTTATCATAGAAGAAAGAGCATGAGGGAGAATACAGCAAGGTTTTGGAGGCAGCTGAGCATCTAGAAAGGATGCCGGTGGAGTAAGATCCAGCATCGCCAAAGATGTAGACCCAGTGGGGGAGAGAGAATGGGACTTCAAACAGACAATGATCACTTACAAACAGGATAATATTTCACTTTAGAATTAGTGTTCAGTGATGTTGGCTTGGTTTCCTTGGGGTGTCTGAAAATGGCACCTCAGGGATCTGGCTTAACTCAGGTTACCTTCTGACTCTTGAAAACCCAGTAATTCACCAAGGTCTGGTTCAAATGACACATTCTACAAGATTCTTCCTGCTCCTCTCTAAATGTGTTCTAGCTCAATAGTTCAATCTGCTCGTCTTCTCTCCCCTTTAGAACTTCCATGGCCAGTTGTACTCTCTTGTGACTCTCATTCTCTACTTTTGTATTTTCTTCTTCCATACACTGTTGCTTCCTCCTGCAGCTTCCTGGAAAGTGCCCCAAAAGATAGATTACTGTCCACTCACCTGTGCAGTCTGCACTGCTGGATCAAATTTTGCTAAAAAGAGAGAAAGTAAATGGTGTAGCATGAGTATTCAATGGGCTCCTCCAAAATAGCTTCTCATGTTGCCTTCTGTGAGCATGTAGAACCTTTCATCCAATAGCCCAAGTTAGAAACACTTGGCTAAATACTTGACTGCCCCATTTAATGTCCAAAATGTAGATCAAAATTCTGATTTCTCTTCACAGTTCTAGAGACTGGAAACCTAAGATCAAGGTGCCATCCTGTTGGGTTCTGGTAAGTATATTCTCCCTGGCTGCAGGCGGGTGATTTCTGTATTTTCTCATAGCAAAGGGTGCTCTCCAGGTATTTTCTTTTGGAAAGGTCATAAATCCAGGAATAAAGATTCTAGTCACATGACGAAGGATGTCACTTCTAAAATGTCACACTGGGGAAGTGGTTTCGTCTGTAAATTGTCTTGAGACATTTCATGCATTACTACAATGCTTCAAAGTGAGATGCTTTTCAATAATGGCCAAGAGCTATGGTTCTCCAACTCTGCTTTAGTCTGTGTCAGCCTACCCTTTCATCCAGACCACTGTATTGCTTTTTGTCCAGCATCTCTGTCTACTCTTTGCCATGTTTTCAAGGTGTATCACACTTCTTAAGAAAATCTCCTTGCTTTCTCCTCTTACCTTTTTCTTGAACTCTGAAGTTACTAGAGTTGCCAGATACAGTATCCTACCCTAGTCAGATTTAATTACCACTTGACATAGCCTAGAGTCACTTGAGAAGGAAATCTATTATTTTGAAATTTTTATTAGGCTTATGTGTAAGAATGTTCTGCCTGGGTGTGTCTGTGCCCCACATGCATACCTGGTACCTATGGAGGCCAGAGGAGGTGTTGGATCTCGTGGGAATTACAGCTGATTGTGATTCACCATCTATGTGCTCAGAATTGAACCTGTGTTTTCCAGAAGAGCACCAGTGCCTAGCCCTAAGAAGTCAGTCTTAACTGAGGGATTGCCAGGGCCATATTGGTCTGTCTGTGAGCTCAGAAGGCACATATATCCATCATTAGTTGATGTTAGAAGTTCCATCCCAATGTGGTTATTATTATTCCCTAGGCAGGGTGGCCCTGATCTGTATAAGAGAGTAAGATAGGCATAAATCTGAGAGAGAGGGGGAGAGAGAGAGAGAGAGAGAGAGGGAGAGAGAGAGAGAGAGGGAGAGAGAGAGAGAGAGAGAGAGAGAGAGAGAGAGAGAGAGAGCTATCAAGTGACATTCTTCTATAGTTGATATACGCTATACTTCCTTGCCTGGGAGTAAATTTCCCAGTCAAAGATGATGCAATGAAGGAGATGAAGGAATCCACTGTCTGCACTGGATTTCCCTCAGCCTGGTCAGTATCCTAGGATGCTCTTACCTTCTTGCCTGCCTTTTTCCTTCACTGAGTGTCAGATTTTCACCAGAGCCCATTCTCATAACCTTTGCCACTTTCATTCCCCTTTTGTGACTTAGAAGAGATCCTACACATTTACAGGTTGCCGTGTGATATTTTGATACATGTACATGTTGTGTAACATGTAACATTCAGATCAGCTTTCAAGTAAACATTAAGAGTGGATTCCCTGCGGTTCTCTACAACAGCCTGCTGCAGAAACCCTGCCGTCTTCAGCTGAGAGTAGGAATGGTCTGGGCAGGTGTAACCTTGGTATAAATACATCCACAGTGGAGTTCAGGGCAGCTGCTAGGGCAAAAGGTCAATTGTGCCCATCATAGTCATATATCTGTTATATCAAGCTCTACCTGACCAACTGTTTTTATTTTTTGTTTTGTTGTTGTTGTTGTTGTTTTATTTTTCTGTTGCTGTGATTAAATGCCATGACCAAAGCAACTTGTGCACAGAAAGCATTTATTTTGGCTCATAGTCCCAGGAGGGTAACAGTCTATCATTCGGGGATGCACAGCAGAAGACAGCCATGATGGCCAGAGCAGGAAGCTGAGAGCTCATATCCTCCTTAGAAAGGGGAAGTCAACTATATGTGACACGAGACTTTTAATTTCAAAATCTACTTCCACTGACATATTTCCTCCAACTAGGCTATACCACCTAACCTTCTCCAAACAGTACCACAAACTGGGAGCCAAATCAGAACCTATGGGGGACATTTATCATTCAAGCTACCACTGGAAGGAAGCTCTGTAGCAAAAATTATTCCCCTTTGTGTTAGGAGAAGGAAGGGAAGCTGAACATTCAGATGTTCCTAACCACTACTTGGTAAAGAAAGCACTTGATCTCTTAGCTAGTTCCCATCTCCAAGTTTGCAGGCAACTCCACAGAGATTAAGGACAAAGGAGAGTCAGGTACCAGACATTAAGAGCTAGGCTACCAGACGCTGGAAGAGAACCTCATATATACAGTTAAAGGGGATCCGAAGAATTCTTCTACAGCCAAACTCATACCTGCTACATTTTTTTCCTTTTCAGTTTTTAATACCCTCAAAGAGATATGTTGCTTAATGTCTGTATTTAACCTGGCAACATAGTAACCATGAGCAATAGAGGGCTGTACCTGTTTTATTCTATGGACCTCCCATACCACCAGGATCAGGAAAAAAATAGAAAAAAAAAGCAAAAAAGCTCTTCTCACATAAACTAAATTTAAATAAAAATCCCAATAATCAAAAAATTAATGTCATTTAAAAAAAGAATGTGAGTAAAATCTTTCTTAGCTTCCTCTCTGCCCCATTAACCCCTGTTCTGTCAAATTTCCCAAGGCCCTTTGCCTTCTGATTGCTGGTAATGGAACTTGGAGTCCAGGTAATTCGGTCAGAGCATTATGCCATTTACAGCACTCTCGCTTTGTCTAGCATCCTTTAAAGGCAATTGACAGTAACAGTGGCTGTCACTTCCTGTTTTTCCTTCTATGGCTACAGTAGTTGATGCTCCTCGGGTTGCAGATGATATTCGGAGAGAGGTGATATTAAGCAAGCTCTTATCTTCTTTTTTTCTTCTTTCCCTTCTGAAATTCTCAGCAGGTCAGCCCATTTTACATCATTAGGACACAGTTGCTTTTGAACATCCCAGCTCCAGACCCCTCTGCTACTGTCTGCTTTTTGATGAAGAGAGAACGGGATTGCCTTTTGAGTTCCTATTTGTCACCTGCTTATGATTTTTGATACATTTTTTTAAACTTCTCATTATTGATCTTGCTATTAGAAACATATTTTCTACACCACACAGGAGAAATTAATTACTAATTTCTAAAAAAATTTCTTTAAAAAATCTTAATTACTTCCAGCTCTTTCACATCAAATTGGTCAATAAAATACAAACAGACCTAACGTGTCACTTCTCTGTGGAAGCCTCCAGAGTGTAATTTTTTGTTTTCTCCTTTTCTATCATGAATACTGGAAATATTTCAGACGTGGCACTATAGTCAACAAGCAGTTAAGAGTAGTCGTGAGCATAGAGATACTTAAAATATAATATGCAGTATTAAGAAGAAATAAGACTGAGGTGTGTGTGTTTGGGGAGTGGGCTTTTGTGTGTGTGTGTGCTTCAGCATAATTAAAATTATTCTCATGTGGAGAGGTTGATGAGGGGAGGAAGCATCTTCATGGAAACAAGCGGAGGGGGAGAGGGGATGGGAAGCAGGGAGAAAAGGGGATAACGTTTGAAATGTAAATACAGAGAATATCCAATAAAATAATTAAAAAATAAAAATAAAAAATCCTCACTAAAACCAATTTTATTTCTGATTATTCTCCTCTTTAAAATGTAGCTATATAATAATTCATTCTTCACAAATCCAATCATTTCTTTCCCTTTAGCTTGAAGATCTTTAAATGCAACATGCTTTCTAGATACCTATAGGTCTCACCTATACCCAAGAAGGCAATGGAAATAGCCTCTTGTCACAAATAAGTTCATAGGGTAGTAAAACAAGGGATAATAGTATAATCTGAATTTATATTAGAAGTTGTTTGGTGTCCCTTAGTCTGACATGACTAGTATATATCATTGAAATTTTAAAAGTAGTCTCTTTTCAACTGGGTGCTCAAGAAACTCTCTTTACATGAATATTTGGCTTTGAAGATTAGGTGGCCTTGAACTTAGAAAGCTAGAATGAAGGAGACATTTCTTGACATTTTATTCCCTAGATAAAAATAACTTAGCTGTGGGAAATCATGGGTCATTGAGAGATCAAATCAAATACTGCTGAGTGTGGAGTGACTGCAAATTGGATATCAATGGTACTTGGGTGTCATGTCTTGGTTAGATTTGAATAGGAAATTAGATTTTTATTTTGAAGAAATATAGAATTAGTTTTTTAGAAGCATATTATGGCTATGGTTTGATAAATAGATTTGAAAGAGAAGAACTAACTGTTATGCTCAGATTGAAAGTTCCTTACAGACTACCAGAGACCACCAAGAGTCCAACTCATATGCAAAAACAAAGAGTCCTTATTCAAGCTCAAGCTGGGACCCTCCAAGTTCTCCAGGATAGTGGATAGTGTGGGAAATCTGAGCTGGTACAAGCTTTGCCTCTTTATCATGGTTGTTGTAGCAGGGTAAAGAACTTTCCAGCTTGGTGGTTACATGATTGGTTGACATTTCCCTGGAGCACTTTTATTGGCTAGTAATAATCTCAGCTTGATATAAACAGTGATTGCAAGCTTAATCAATCTACTTTAAGACACTGGATACTTTCCTTTTGAATGGCTATTTGCCTAGGGGAATTGTGATTATTACCAGGGTGACATGACTCCCGAATAAAGTTGTTGTTTATTTTTAGTAGCTGAGTTCATTCAGAAGACAAGATAGTTAAAAAAAAAAAAAAATAGAGTCTCAAAGCAAAATGGAGTTTGGAGTGATAAGTTGGGCACTTCACTAACATGGAAAGCCACTGAAGTTTCTATGGATACTTTTCCAATGAGCAAAGATTAAGTATTTCCACCTTTGGTGTCTTATGGTCTATGTTAAGACTACACAACTATGGCCCTATGATGCAAAAGATGTGAGCACAATAAATAAGAAGGTGATCCAGTGGGTGTAGTAATATTCTAATAAAACCCTAAGCCCTTCTGGAGATGTTCGGGGCTGATAACAAGTGTCCCTTTTCTTCCTTTCCCCCAACCACTAAAAGACCCCCGAAGGGAGACCCTCACTCAAATCTCAGGAGAGGCGCGCACCCAGCGAGGCACCGAGACCAGACTTGCTGCAATCGCACGAGGAAGTTTATTGAAAGTGAAACAGAGTGAGATTTCAGGCCAGCATGCTGGGGTCAAGACTCATACACAACGCAGGGGTAGAGGAGTTCGACCCCGGCCTGAACTTTTAATGGGCTTATAAAGGCAAAAACCACAAAAGAGGGGGAGGACAGGGGGAATGAGGAAATTCAAAGGGGACAATGAGGAAATTCAAAGGGGAAGAATCATACATTTTTTTGTCAGTACACCCGGGGCACACCTAGGGTGTTGAAACATTCCACAGAGGTCATCCGGACCTTCTGTGGTTATTTTGGGAACTCAAATCTCAAGAAAGTTCCGAAGCGATTTCCTGCAGAGGAGAGGGCCCTAGGGCAAGGAATCAGTGTCCTTTGACAACCTTTTACTCTTCACCACCAGGGTTTCATGACACTCTCTACTGAAAACTAATATTCTGGATAATGACTTTATTTAAAGCAATAACATTACTACTCAACAAATGCAATAGTGGTATGTGTTTGTCAGGGCAGGGTAGGGAGGTTTAAACTAGTGAGTGCTAAGGGATGGAGAGGAGGAACAGAATAAAGAACATTATCAGTGCTAGGGATTGGGGGTGGTTACGGTAATAGAGAGCCCTAAGGGTTGAGTATCTCTGAGAGAGGGAAATTATTGCAATTTGGACACGGTGAGTTTGATGTGAGAGGCAAATGAGATAATGTGGGGAAAAGTGCTTCACAACCTGTGAAGTGTTTTAGAAATGGATGGGTTATTTTAAGAGGAAATGGCTGAGACCATTTTGTGACTCACCATACACCCGTCAATACTGGCAAAAACAATCAGAGCACATGAGAGGTAGATTGTAGGATAGCCCTATTGTATTTTTAGGTTAGACTCATGCTATTATATTATTTCCAACTCCTATTATTTTTCTCTGAAACAAAGGGTAGCTGTTTCTATAGCTTCATATGTGTTAAGTTAGACAGCAGCTTGGGCTGAAGGGAAAGAGGGAAGCTATCTCTACATGGAGCTTTGGCCATCCCTGACATGGGGAAGATAGAATAGAGGATGAGTTTTTCTTCCAGATAAAAATGACTGATATGTAAGAAATTATTTTTAAAAATACTGCACTTGAGAAGGGGTTGGGGATTAATATAGAATGGCTCCTGGATACCATATTTGAAGTTGCTTTGGCTAAGGAACTAGGCTTTTTTTTTTGCATAGGAACCTAGGCAGGTTTTGAAGAGGAATATCACTGTAGGTGCTATGATGAAGGGGGATTTCAGATACAAAGAGAAGAATTCTGTAAGTGTTTCTTTTATCTGATGCTTTTTACTTAGGGAAATTTACCCACTGGCAGTAAGTATCACATGAAATTGTCCCTGCCTGGTGATCTTACTTTCATTTTGAAAACTGAGATGGTCACTGACTAATGGGTGGGTAGTGAATATATACTGGGCCTGCTGTACAAAGGGTAGAATTAAGTCCCAGTCAAAATTAGAAGGGACAACAGGAGACTGCATTATGCTACTCAGAACCATGTGCAACATAAAAGCTATAAAGTGTTTATTTCTTCAATTTTCCATCTAATATTTCCAAGTCACTGTTGGCTATGAGGTGATTGAAACCATGGAAAGTAAGGCATCCAAAGAAGAGCATCATGATGCTGTACATCATGACCAGGAATGGTGCTTGAATTGGATCCATGACCCAGTGCATGCTCAGTGTGTGCATTTATCACTGTGCTGAACCTCCCAGGCCTCATTTACTTCTTTCTAAGTGCCAGCTATGCTCTTTGTGGGCTTTCTTCTTGCAGAACTATTCTACAGATCTGTAAGACCAGCCTCTGAAGTTGTCTTGGTTTTCTCTTTTAAATAGCGCTGGGCATTTTAGTGTGCCATCTACTTGTGCATTATAAAACTTGAGAGCTTTGACTTAAAGAAAAAAGATGTTATACTGCTTCTTTGGGACAGAGATTCCAAAGCTAGGCATCTTTGAAAGAGTGACAAGCCCCAAATCAGCTACCTAGTAATGGGGTGGCACACTACCTCAAGTGGAAGTATTGATGCTAAAAATGTTCTGAGCCTGTTAGTGTTGAAAAATTAGGGAAAGTCAGCATTGTACAAAAAGAAAGGATTAAAAACCTCAGTATGGAGATGTCAGGATCTGGCTCTATAAGCCAAAACAGTATATCTCATAAGTTCATAAAAATCACAATAGCTTGAATTAAAAGTTGACTTTGAACTATAAAGATAAGCATAGAGCTATAGGAGAATCCAGTGTTACTTAAAGTCTGACCCTGCTTTGGAAGGGGATGAGAAATCAAGGATGTGCACTTAGCTCAAGCCCCCATTCTGTTTCCTTCTCTTTTCATCCTCTCTCCTTGTAACCTGAAAAGATTCTGGCTAGCCCAGCTGGCAAGCATGGCTCTGGCAGGCCTTGCCCTTCTCTCCCAGTCTCTTTGCCTTGCTAAACACTATTATATCACATCTTTAAAGCTAATTCCCAAGGTCTAGCCCCTTATTCAGCTACTTCCTCATCCTGAGGCTGACTGCCAAGGTCCAGCTATCAAAATGTTGAAGTCCAGCAATCAAAAGCCCCCCTTTGGCTCACCTAATTAACATGCTCAGTTAAAATTAGTGCCTTTTCCTAACAAGAGGTTTCCCCTTTTACCTTTATAAACCAGCATTTTCCTATATGCCACATCTGTCTCCTCTCTATCCAGAGGTGGTCCTCTGTCCCACTTTGAGACAAATATCCTTTTCCTTTCTCTTTTGTTCCATTCCCCTTCTCTCTCACCCCGGTCACCTGTCTTTGTCTCTTATCCCATACCCTTTGTTTCTCTGAGAAAAATAATTTTTTGTGTGTGTGCTGAGAAGTTGGCTTTGTGGGTCCTGGGCTGATACTGATCCGTTCATAACACACCATGGGTTTCCCTGGATCCAAGGCCAGCATGGTATTTCCTGGTGGCCCTTAAGTGTTTCTCTAACCCACTCTACAATCATTCCTAAGCTGTTCCTCAGTCAGCATTTTCCTGGTTTTTAGATCCCAATCAAACTTTTTATTTTCACCATGTATTCCGGGATGGCCTTGAACTCTTTATATAAACAAGAATGACTTTAGTAATGAGAATTCCTGGAAAGAAGCTGTTTCTAGTGTAGTTTTAAAAATACCTCCATTTAACTTTCTTTGTTCTGTTGGAGAAAAAAAGAAAAAAGAAAAAAGAAGCCATGAAATAAACTGCTTCCTTAGTGCACCATTTTATTTGTCATGACCTTAATCTATGTTTCCAAAGCCACTCTCACTCATCCATTGTTCATGTGTAAACCTTTAATAGTTAATAGATGAAATCTAATTTTTGCAGTGACAGCCTTGAACTTCTAATCCTCTTTCTAATCCACCTCCCAAGTGTCACCAAACCCAAGGCTTCCTGCCTGCTAGGTAAACACTCTACCAACCAAGGTACAATCTCCAGTCCCAGCAACACTTAATTATAAACTCTGGGAGTCAAAACAAAGACAGCCTTTGAGACTGTGGAAGACACTGTGGAGATCTTGTACCACATTGTACCAAACCCAGTGCATACATAAGACTCAGTTCACCCAGAGTGGAAGGACAGATATCAGGTGGGACTGAGGTCAAATTGCAAAAGCATGATGCTAAGATGTTAAAATGTTTATGCTTGGACAAGCAGAAATACAGGGTCCAGGGAAGTGGAGATTATAGAGGTTATCCGGCATTGCCACCATCCTCCAAGCCTCTCCAGGGAGGAGCCAGAGTTAGAATGTAAGTCTGCCTGCTGGTGAGGTGCAGGCACACTGTGTCTTCCCACCTGCACAATGCAAATGAACTCTTATGAAATTGCTGCTTCTATATTGGGCTAAGCTCTTCCCAAGAAAGATAACAATCTTTGGAATAAGATTGTTTTGGTTCCTCCTCCACTTCTTGGAAAAGAAAGACTCTCTCCCCCCAGCTAGTTAAGTGTGTGACAGTTTTTCCAGAGCGATGCATCACCTGCTCCTGTCAAGTGTCAGGGTCAGAGTCCTTGGTTTATTGCATGTGGTTGCAAAGTCAAACGTGTTTCCCAAAAGCCACGGATAGTGGGAAAGTCCCTTTGTGTCTTCCTGGCATACAGCACACTCTGGCCTGGTCTGTTTGCTTTTTATCCTTAAAAACTAATAATCATGAACTCTCACTGATGTCAGGGCCACTGTAGGAGACAATAAAGAGAGAAGAGGTTTTCTCACAGCTTAGAGAAAATTGTAATCCGAGATAGAGCAAATACAGCCTAAGGCTGAGTTTTGACTCACATCCTGCCCTGGAGAGGCTGCAATCGCCCTTTTAGAACCTTTTAGAAACAAGAAAATTCAAAAAGCCTTGCCCCAGTGGCTTATTTATTTGTGTTAGGTCACACAACTACTTAAGAAAGACTTTTGTTCACCAGGAGAGAAATCTGAGAAATTTCACATTTTACCAATGTACCAGGCAGAGCCCATACCCTGCTGTGTGACTTCACAGCCACACAGTAGGAAGTGGCTCCCTGGACCTCTTGACCACACAGTTCTTACCAAATGAACAGGAGCTTAAGGAGCTCTTTTCCACTGTTGGCTGCTGTTTGATCCCTGCGGCCTGGCTGGAGACTATGGCCACCATGTTCAGAGCAGCCTGGTTCAATGTTGTTTCTCTCCCATACAATCTTACTATGGCTCCCATTACTCTGAAATTCTCTCTCCAACACTCGTGTGACCACGATGAGTACTTTGGCCATCTCAGAACCTTATTAAATACATGGAGGTCCTCAGAGTGACCAAATAAACAATCAACCAAACCTTTTGATTTCCAGAGTGCATAGGGAGGTCTTTCTTGGCTTTCCTTTTGTCCTCTAATCTATCTTTGAGGGCCTTTAAGACTAGCTATCAAAACAAGGTACCTTTCCCTATGCTTCCTTCCCAAAGAAGCCATCTTGATAGTAATGATACTGTTCTTCCTAGAAAATGTTATGGCATTTAAAGAGACACCTGTGACTATCTCTGTTTGGTGATCAGATTATCGAGACAATGGGCCCTGAAAATTTGGAATTCCCCCTGGGAGCCTTATGATAGAAGGCCGGTGTCAGCCAGAGGTGGAATTTGTCTCCCAGGAAGAGATTTTACCTAGTTCCGACACTGACACTTTATCACATCACCTTGGTGCTGTTAATTAGATTTCTCGCCCATGCCCAGACAGACCACACTAAACACGGTTCCACGTGAGAGAGGTTTAATAGAACGGGATGGGGCAAGGGTCAAGGCCCGGGGAAGAGAAGAAGAGAAAGAGAGAGAGGAAGAGGGGTTTTGTTCTTTTGTAGGGGTAGTGACGTCACTTGCTCCCAGGTGGAGATGGGATTCAGAACTGATATCTTCTGGGAATGCTTTGGATGTTTCCATGGCAATTGATGTACTATGTTCCTGTCATCTGTGGGTAGAGCCATTGCTGGAAGAAGGGGCTATCCTAATGCCAACACTTGGAGATGCTAGAGTGAAGATAAAGGCTTGTCAGGACCATGCCCTGACTGAGGTTGTCTTCAATTTGAACCTCAAGGCAGGATTCAACATGGACTTGAAGGGCTCCCTGGATTTCTTTACTTGGTCTTCTTCCCAATGTGGTCCCAGTGAGTAGATCCTTGCCTTCACTCTTCTCATCTGAGTGCACACTAAGAAGTGGGCAGGTCTAGCTTGTTAGGGCTACCAAGGCCCAGGTTCTGACCCTAAGAAATCCAGGATCTCCAAGTAGCTCACTTTCCTTCGTCTTACATGGCTATATCACAGGAACCTTAGAATCAGATCGCCTGAACCGCATGCCATCTCCGCCAACACTCAGATATGAAATCTTAGGAAAGTTACTCAGATTATCCATGAGGACCCATGAGAACATTCTCTCAGACATAATTGTGGGAAATGAGTGAGATGAGAGCTATAAAATACTTAAACAGCTTAAAATACTGTCTTGTAAAATCAATGACAGAAACAATAGTCATTACTACTGTGCCCTGTATTACGATGCCCTTGATTCCTTTGTATAACAATTGTGCCTCCATCTATCTCTTACCCATCTCTTTGTAAAAGTCATTCCAAATCCCAAAGGTTGAGCATGTTCTTCCAGAGTTTTCTTATAATCCTGTAGATAGATACTAAACAAGTTTGTAATAACTGCACTTAGCCTGAAATTTTCCAGTGATTCACTCTCCTTTCCCATTATCAGGTAAGTTGTAGAGAGGCGCAAACCATTTCTGGTTTCTATTTAAATCACCAGGGCCTAACAGAATCCTTGCTCCAGCATCTAATAAATACTAAGTTCAGAAATAAGCCTCCGTTTTGCTCTGTAAAAAACTAATGACTTGCATTCAAACTACTAACTAATCTCCCTGCCTATACACCTCAGCCCTTCCTCCCATGGCACTCAAGAGGACCTGCTCCAGCTCCAGTCTCTTCTTGGTGACTAAGTCCTGCCTCCTGGCCACCGCTCCAAAATCCTGGCAGCATACAGCTTCCACCTGCATCTCAGTTCCAAGTCACTGCTTCCTTGTTCCCCACCTCACTTCTGCCCTTGAGCTTAAGTAAAAACTGTGCTATTTGTTCCCCGTTTGAGAGGAGCTGCTCAGGTTTGCCTGAAGTAAATGTGTGCACAAAAGACCTTTTGAGAGCAAATCTCATCCACATAAGAATCATGCAGAAATGACAAACCATCAGATAATAGGGGTTGATAATTTGTGGGTATCGGAGAGGGAAGGCGGGCCGTTGTCAGGGTATCATGATGTACCAAGCAGCTAGTCACATAGTTTTAAAAAAAAAAGCTAATGTATGAGAAGCTTTTCAAATACTCTGTGGAAGTAGGAGAACCATTAGGAATGCATGGGACTGTCCAAGAAGTGAGCGATATACTTGGGCAGATAAAGAGTTAAAGACCTGGTTTTCTTGGAGAAGCATTTATGCAGTTTGCTGTAGTTCCTGTTTGCATGGGACAAGAGGAATCCAGGCAGAAAGAGGGGGAGGGGAGGGAGAGACAGAGACAGAGACATATTCTTGACTGAAATGTATGAAATTAATTAATACTGAGCTTTATTATCTGCTATGTATATTCTGACAATAAAAATATTTGCCAAGCACTTTACGGTTTGGAAATATCTCTATGTACACAGCATATCTCCTTTGATAAGAGCGTTGAATGACAGGATGGCTCTGTGGACAGTCTACACAACCTAGTGTCAAGAAGCCCGGGTCTGCATCCTGTGCAGTTGACAGAAAACTGCGTGTCCTTGGGAAGGTTGCTTCCGTCTCTGGAATTCTATTTACCTTTGGATGAAGTGAGGTACAGGCTGTGCTGTTTTTAAAGCCTGTTTAGGTCATTTATAACTGATGCCACACCTCTTTTCTTCTAGAGCCAAGGTAAAATGCTCTTACCCTGGGATTGTTTTTCAAGCATCAGTACACCTCTTTGAGTCTTCCACTGATGTTCCTATAATCAGATTGTCTGAGTGGTCCCTGTCTTAGGTAAGCTCAGGTAAGCAAAGAGCATTCTAGTAACAGATCACTCTCAGTTGATCTCCTTTCTTGCAAATTCTGCCTGCCTCTCTAGTCCAAGGTCTCTCTCACTTCATCCTGCCCCCTCCCACTCCACCGCCAAGGACAGCTAAGTCTTTCCTAGGTTTCATGTTAGAAAGTGGGGAGAGGTTTTAGTGGCTTAGACTTTATGGGAGAGAGTTGGGGACTTTCCCTATACTGACATGCCTGTTCCCCTCTTTTACATTTGTCTGCTGGCTCCATACTCAGCTAGCCAAGAATGATGTGTCTGATGAAGTGGATGGATGTTTGGGGCAACAGCTTTCCTGGTCCAGAGCATAGAACATTATAGAACATTATGTGTTTCTATTTCCCCTTCCATATTCTTGGTACTCTGAGAGAAACCCATCTTAAAAAAAAAAAAAAAAAGGTATTGGTACGTTTTCTTTCTTTGTGGAGATTGTCTGATATTTTGCTTTTACTTGCCTTCAGCCCGAAAGGCTGAGAAGCAGTGTTATCTTTGTGTGTAAATTCCAGGTCACTGGACAACCACCAGGCACCTGGGTGATTTTGAGATGAAATCTTTTGCAGCCACATGCTGAAGCAGTCCTCTCCCTTCCAACCACAGCTCCCCAGTGTCAGCACGGTCCCTGGGTAGTGCCTATCTGGGTATTTCAACATGATTATAGGACGTGGAGTTCTTTCATGAGCCTGAAGAATTCAGTCCATGATACTGAACGTGAAAGATTCTCGGAAGCTCAGAAGCAAGGGCAGGGAACGACTACTCTCCCATCGTTTCCACAGCTTGTCAACATTCAAGACAAGCTACACATCTTTCTGCCTGCTGGATTGTCGCTTCTCTCTCCTCTCTCTCTCTTCCTTTTTGAATAATAAAGACTTAGCATTACGTACCACATGAACTCAGCTGAGGTTGGAACTGATGACTTAATGTGTTCATCTACTCCCTGCTTTGGTCTTAAGTTGTGTTTTAGGCTTTTGCAGGAGACAAGCTTCTTCAGGAGAGAACCCCAAAGCTGGGCTGAATTTTGTACTTGTAAAATACTTAGGAATGATTCGAAGTTAAATTGATTCCGGTCATACTGGATTAAACAAACGTCCACTGGCTGGTTTTGCTACGCTGCCGGACACACAGCTGGTCTGCCATCCACATCCCTCAGTGTCTACCAGGCTGGCAGGCAGGCTATTCCATCAAACCAGCGATCTTAGTACCACCAACCCTGCCTCACAATGCCCAGAATCCACTTCTAACCCACAGAGAAATGCGTATTTACAGCCAGATGCAAGATAAGATGAAGATCATCTGCTGGTTTCTTTCTTTCTGGGAGGCAAGTTCCTTAAACACTGATTTTACAACCCAATAAATAAGCCCCATATCTTTCAGCACCGTGGATTCTCTATATCCTTTCCTACAAATTCAGAACTTCACACGCCGGTAGAAACGTTAAGCAAAACTTCATTTTTTGTATGCCTACTTTGCTGGACCAGCTTCTCCCCTCTGGGTCCCTTTGCATCCCTGATGCGTCAGTGGATTCTTCCTCAGCCTTTCTAAGGGCTGGAGAGGCAGAGCGCCAGAGCAGCAGAGCCGAGCCTGCAGAACTGCCATCTGATTGGCTGCTGGACGCGTGGCTGGGCTATAAAAGAGACCCCTACAGGCTTGAGAGCCAGAGGCTCAGAGGATTCTGACAGCTTCTTTGCAGAGCAGAAGCAACTGTGCTCAGAATAGAAACCGCCGCTGCTCCCGCTGCTCCCGCTGCCTTTCTCTCCTCGCTCCGAATCCCACAGTTAAAGAAGATGTGCAAAGGACTTGCAGGTCTGCCGGCTTCCTGCCTGAGGAGGTAAGATTGGTTTCTGTTATTAGCCAGGCTAAACTTTTGCATAGACTTTCTCACTGAGTTGCATGCTTTGCTTATGAACTTCTCTCTGGGATCATAGGATATATCTGCTCCAGGGAGCCCTGCTAGCATTTCCCTAGGACTAGCCAGACACGTTGAATTAGGAATCAGGCTCCTCACATATTGCTTGCTCCCTGTGTGTTATATTTCACATGACCTTAGTTTTTGAGACTGCTTCTGACATTTAATATGGGTCCTTTAGTTAAGCTTTTTTGGATTACGGGGTTATAGGAGGTTTGGGGGGATGCATCTTTCTGTAATTATTGTCCTTGTTTGAGCATTGCTGAGGACCCAGAACCATGGCGAACTAGTTCTTGTGTGGGGGAGGAAACCTCAGAAGGAACTTTGGAAACACCATCAGAATGCTTTCTGTGACGTTCTTCACTGTCCTCTGCTCTGCCTTAGTTGTAAACAAGTGTGAGAATAGCAGATACTTTTCCAAAGCACATCTCTCTTCTCCCTCTGCCCCACCTCCAGATGTTGAAGTGAGTTGTGGCTGAGAAATAAATTGTTTTCAACATACCAGCTTAAAGTTTTAAAGGCACTTGTATGGTCTTGGGTTCATTTTTTCAAAGCGTGTAAATGAATGATTTCATAGAGTACTTATATTTGGTTTACAGTAAAACACAAGGTTAGTGTGTGTTAACATGATTTCCTCTCAAAATTAGAGGTCAGAAGTCATCTGTGGGTCTACCAAACCTTCCTAACCATCGGAGGAAATGTAAACCATGTTAAATCTCAGTTTGAAAACAGTCCCCCAAATCACAGTGTTCGGGCATTACTGAGTCTGTCCTCAAAGGGTTAAGCAGTTCTCAGCTTCAGTGCCAGGGTCTCCAGAGGGTCTTATCTGCTCAAGATCACTTGGTGGCAGCAGAGGAAAGACCATGCCCAGGTTACCTGTCTCCAGGGACTGCTGAAGTAGCTTTGGTTTTGATTTTTCTGCTTCTCTTGTGTTACAAGATATTTGCCAAGCATGCTTCCAGCTCTTCGGAAATGCCCCTTTATTTAGTCAGTAGCTGTCCGGGCTCAGCAGAGACAGCGCACGGAGACAGGAAGTCATATCTCTTTGGGCTGGATTACAGTGCATCCATAGCGTCACCGTAGAACTGTCCCATCTCTGGTGATTTTATCTTGCTGTCACTGGGGAAGCTTTTGTCACTAGTCATCAGCTGGGGGGGAAAAGAGAAAGGAAGACAGCCTTGTGAGAGATGGAAAAATACTACCTTAAATACTCAAGACTAGTGCTGAGATTGGGACAACCTGAGAAAATCCACTGAGAAGTTTCCAGTGTGTTAACATCCATCCCAAAGCGCTGCTGTGCACCAGCCGTTCGTTTCTAACCCTTCAAGGAGAAGTTGTCTCATCCTTTGTTTCCCCTGAAATGCCATTCTTCATAAACCATTCCCTGGCTTTTATAATAAAAGATAACAGTAATATAAAATGTATTAAGAAAGAATGACAGAGTTGGAAGTTCAAGTAATCAGAAACTCTGGCTGCCTGTTAAGTGGTAGCTGTGAACTGGAAACTGCTCTTAATTAAATAATTACTCACCTCAGCCGTGACTCTGTCTTGCTTCTCGTATCCCAAAGTCTCAGACGTCCTTTTTAATGTGCATCTCACTATAATGTAGATTTGGGGTTGTTTGCTTGCCTGTTGTTTGTAGCTCTAGCTGGAGGTTGCCTAGAAACAAGCCTGGTAGAGCTGGGCTTTTAGCCTAAGCATGTGTACCACTTACTTTTTCTGCTCCTCTATGCAGGGTTACACACTGAAGCTTGTGCTCTGTATACACACACACACACACACACACACACACACACACATCTTGGGAACTGCTTGGCTACTCCTTTTAGGGCTAACTAAACTCACTTCTACTTTACTGGAGTGGTTCCCTTGCTCACTCTGGGAAATAGCATAGTGCCTCCAGAAGGTGTCATATAGGGAGAATGGGTCCTGTTTTGCAGTTACTGCATACATTTCAAAATAGCAGTCATTTCTTAACATGCTTTCACCAAAGACATCAAAGGTCATAAAGGAAACTCTTCTGGGATTTCAAGCCACTGCAACTCTTCTAAAGAGGCTACTTTTGACCCACACAACAGTCATGGGTTCTTATGATCCCCCATGTCTCTCTGTTAAGGAAATGTGGTTTTCATGTTAAATTTTGTCTTTCTTGCAGTGCAAAGGATATGAAACATCGACTGGGATTCCTGCTGCAGAAATCAGATTCCTGTGAACACAGCTCTTCACACAGCAAGAAGGAGAAAGTAGTAACTTGCCAGAGGTAAGAGAAATGGCTTGAGCGCAGAGCCCTTGAGTGTCAACTATCTGATGGTAGAGAAATAGTGCATTGTATGTAACAAGAGAGTGTAAAGACAAACCATTAGCTGGGCCAGATTTAGGTCAAGATGGCCTCCATTACAATTCACAATTGTAATCTCATCACTCAGAAGGTTTGGAGGGCCATGGGTTCAAGACTAGCCTGAGATTTATAAAAAGATATATCAAACACACACACACACACACACACACACACATACACACAAACCACACACATGAGGGTGAAGAGAAATAGACAGACAGAAAGATAGATAACACAGTCCAGTTCATGTTAATCATAATTAGAATTTAGATCTCTACAAATTTCATGAAAAGGTATCCCAATAAACGACACATCACATTTTGTCTTAGTTTTTTTTTTCTTTAATTCTATGCCGTGTATTAAAATCATTCTTTCTACTGTTATATCTCCAGGGTGAGCCAAGAAGAAGTCAAGAAATGGGCTGAATCACTGGAAAACCTAATTAACCATGAATGTAAGTACCAAGCTTCTCTTTCTCTGTTTCTGGATGTGTGTGTGATCACATATACACACTACACACACACACACACACACACACACACACACACACACACACACACACACACACACTGAGGATAGCATTACTCAGCACAAGACAAGGCATTTCTGGCTAACCGTGGCTCCTTGTTTTCTGTCACAGGTGGACTGGCAGCTTTCAAAGCTTTCCTGAAGTCAGAATACAGTGAGGAGAACATTGACTTCTGGATCAGCTGTGAGGAGTACAAGAAAATCAAGTCACCTTCGAAACTAAGTCCCAAGGCCAAGAAGATCTACAATGAATTCATCTCAGTGCAAGCAACAAAAGAGGTACGTTTCCATGGCAGAGAACTTTCTAGCTCTTAGTGGGATTCAGAGGAGAGGCATTCCAGGCTAGCGATTTTTAGAACTACTAGTTAAAGGAGCAATGGGACTGGCTATTGTAATCTTGACAACATTTCAAGTAAGTCCTTTTGCCTGTATGATCTCAATGAGTCCTTAACACATGTAATCGTAAATCTCCCCAGTGAAAGAGCAAAGGACAAGAACGTTCTCCTTCCGTTTAGAGGCAGAAGTGGACCTTTTGTACACATATGCCAGGGCAGACCCAAATGTCCCGGGTCTTACTCCTGGGAAGAAGGAAAAGGGAGGGTCCTAACTACTCCTTGTTGAATACAAGCCTCCTCTCTTCAACAGAGCTCTAGATCTAATGCAAGCTTGGTCTTTGCACTTCAGGTGAACTTGGATTCTTGCACCAGAGAGGAAACAAGCCGGAACATGTTAGAGCCCACGATAACCTGTTTTGATGAAGCGCAGAAGAAGATTTTCAACCTGATGGAAAAGGATTCCTACCGCCGCTTCCTCAAGTCTCGATTCTATCTTGACCTGACCAATCCTCCCAGCTGCGGGGCCGAGAAGCAGAAAGGAGCCAAGAGTTCTGCAGACTGTACTTCCCCAGTCCCTCAGTGTGCCTAATTCTCACACAGAGGCAGAGGGCTGAAATGCCAAGACTATGCTCTGGAAAACCTGAGGCCAAATATTGATCTGTACTAAGCACTAATGCTTTATCCACATTGTAGCCTAGTGTCCCTGCCGCCTGCCGTGTGTGAGTCACTTCCATGTAAAACTAGACTTAGCTGTGGTGTTGGGGTTTTCACTGGGGTAAGATTCAATTCATTTTCAATTTTCTCACATTTCTCTAAGGGTGTCAGCTGAGCAAGTCTCCAAATAATGGCCCTGTAGGTGTAGATTTTCAAAGATTGCTGGCAGTCCGCCCCTTCCAACAGTTTGACCTCAAGTTAGTGAGTTGGTACACTTCATGTGACATCACATGCACATGCAATGTAAGCCAGCAGCACTCTCTATGGACTCTCAATGTTTAGGTGATATTTGTGTATGTGTATGTATATATTAAATATATATAACATATGCATATACATTCTGTATATATATATGTATTCAATATGAGTGTGGATGTGCATGAATATATAAGCATATATATATTTGTATATGTTCACACATGCACACACATTTCTTCAAGAAAAGATGGGAAAGATCCTAGGTGCTCACATTGGGGTATGTACACATGCTTGCATGCATGTTCTGGTTTCTGGTCCTTCATTCCGTGTCTGAACAGGGCAAACTAAATTAACTGCCATGCAGGCTAAGAAAGGAACACTAACTTGTGGGAAATGAGTTCTGTAAAACCATTGGATCTTGATGGAGACTAGTCAGGGCCTTTGTGTTTAATCGTTGATGGCCTCCATATTGAGCACTAGGCTAAGGGTTAGT
Source organism: Micromys minutus (assembly GCF_963924665.1). Lineage (NCBI taxonomy): Eukaryota > Metazoa > Chordata > Mammalia > Rodentia > Muridae > Micromys > Micromys minutus. The sequence goes on from NC_137969.1 coordinate 72,005,268, forward strand.
ACTCTGAAAAAAATCTGCTGTCTGACTGACACAGAACTGCCTTGCAGCAGTGATCATTACTAGCACTTTGAAGTCCCTATGCGCTTGGCCTTCCCTCCTTCGCCTGGGTGCTCAGGGCATGCTGATTAGCATCTGGGTTAGTGTGGATGTTTGAGCTGAATGAAGGGATTGCTGCCTAGCCCAAAAAGGACTACTGCTTATGTGAAGGCAGAGGACCTAGAGATTATCTTAATTCTTTCCTCTCTTGATAAGGTGCTCTTCTATTCCTACCCCTAAAGAATGTCACCTGTCAGATGAGCCTCCTTAGTTCACGGGGGTTGGTTGCTCACTTTAGGAACCACTCTTGGCTACCTGCAAGTGGTTTTAAGCTACATGCCTATATTTTAAAAGCATCATCAGGGGAAAGATCTATGTTTTATCAGAAAGAAGTAAGTTCTCATTAACTGCAAATCCCTTTTTGGTTTTCTGCTTTGAGGTAAGAGCTTGTTCATTCCATCCCAAACACCAAGGTTAGCAGAGACCAATGAAAGAAGAGAGGAAAGAAAAAAGAAAGGGAAAAGAGAAAAGGGGAGGGCAGGATATCAGTTGGAAGGACTACTGTTTGGAGCTTTTCAAGGCACATGAAATACTTGAAAATTTTTCATTTGTGTTATTTATGATGTTTTGTACAATGTTTTTTATTATTGCATTGTTTTATAAATGGAGGTACAGGATATTACCCGAATTATTAATGAATGCCCAAGAAGTAATTTTCTTCTTATTCTTCTAAAAGTACTGCCTTTGGGCACACACACAAACTTGTGCACACACTGCAGTCACTGCTCCAGTTTAAATCACATGCATGAGCACCATGGTGGCTAGTAAGCCAATATGCAGGGCTGCAAAATGAAGACAAAGGAATAGTGTGTATCCAAGTCTCATTGTCCTGAAGAAATCAGTTGTCTAGCGGTACTTGTCTTGTCTCTCTTGACAGTCTTGCTTGTAATGTCCCCAAGGATCCCCCATCAGTGTTCCTAACCCCTTTTTGTTATATATGAGTCCACAGTCATGCCTGTATAACTCTTTAGTCTTGCCCTGATATTATCATGACTTTGAGATTATACCTGTACTCACAAATAGGTGTGGAAAGTCATTCTGAATGAGAAGTAAATTATTTTATGTAATACATCTTGAGTGCGTTTTCACTTGTATTTCCATTGCTCTTTGGTGTGGTGAGCCTGCCTGCTGCTGGTCCATGCAAAGAATGCTCCTTCCATATGCATGTCTGCTTCTACCATGTGCTTCATAGGCCTCAACGCTGATGCTTCCAATGAGACACACAGATCTTAATGATAACCGTAAATAAATGCTTCCTACAAAACAATCTGCTTGGAAACACATTAATGATCCAGAGAGGCATGCTGTGAGAAGTAGCAGGGTGTAGAATGCCTTTAGAAAATGACTCATACGGAATCTTTTATCCCTCCCCTGCCCAGTCCAGGAAGGAAAGCAGAGGTTGTATTGTTTAGGCTCAGGCCCCTTCCACTGTTCTTCCTGCTTCTGCTCACAGGCCTCTGGCTGCTCTAGGTTTGAAGACTAGGCAGCTTTAGTGTTCGGCAGGTCTTCAGTTGGGTCTCGGGGTGGGAGGAGGAATACCCCAAACTAAAAAACAAAACAAAAACACAAAAATATCCAAAGGAGCCGAAGGAAACTAAATCAACAACAAGAAATGGCGTCTCACTCAAGCTGTACCCCACAGGCTTGTAACTTAACTGTGAATACTAGTTAGGGCTCGAATTCATGGTGATCTTCCTCTCTCAACCTCCCAAGTCTTAGGATGACTGGTACAACTTTTCTTGTCTGGATTCATTAGGATTTTAAGGATAAGGTTTCCCTTCTGAGCAGCTGTCTACTTTCAATTACCTGCCAAAGTGAGAAAGGTTGTGGAGAAGCTAAGAAGGCGGAAGGTACCTAGAGGCCCCTATGAGAGAACTTTCTGCCATAGCTGCTCAGAGTTGTCTTTGTCCTTTGTACATTTCTGGGAAAAAAAAGAGTAACAGAATGCTCACTTTTGAAACCAGTGCTTTGCAGGGGAGTAAGTCCAGGTGACTGCAGACATGTTTTTTCCCCAAGTAATGACACTTTAAAAAATATGGCAGAAACCTTGGATCATATACTCAGGAAAATACATGAAGGAACTGAGATTTCTCAATATTTATACAAAATGTTGGCACCCCTACCCCCCCCCCAAACACAGAGAGAAGGAGCTCCTTCTGCTCTCTTTCTCATGCACTGGCCCTGAAGTGTCACTTGCATTGATGTGGATCAAGAACGGAGAAGTATATTCTCTATTGCCCCCTTCTCCTCTCTGGCAGTTTCTCAGGCTATGCATTCCAGAAGATGCAGGCACAGATAGAAGAGTGTTGGTAGTGAGGTCTTGGCTATTCCAGTACAGTACTACTACTTAGATCAATACTAAAATTAGTCCTTTCAACACTGGCCCTATGCTGTTGCCTTGTGTGTGTGGTGAGGGCTGGGGATTGGAAAAAGAGGCTCAGCTATGTAGATTAAGATGCCTTGTTCATCTTCATGGCAGTCTAAAACCATACACTAGACTTTGCTGAGGGATTTGCCCCATGTGCCTCGGGCTGTATTCTGAATATGCCTGCTGTTAGTTTGGGAGATTTAATTTTTTAAATAGATGACAAAAGTAAAAATAAAAGAAGAGAAAGAAGGAAGAAGGAAAAAAAAGAAACAAAGAACGACCATCAAGGGGAAAACAGTTATACCTACGCCCAGGCTAAACACATGCTGGAAAATTCCTAGTTGGGTCAGTGAACTGATGCGACCATCCAGCTGCAAAAGCTGGTAGTGTAGGTGCTGAGGAGCCCTGGTCACCCCATTCAGAGGCTGGATTTAAACCAGGTATATGCTTGGGTCCTTAAACACAAGATTTTCCATTAAATTACCTGTTGTTTCAGTTCATATTGTTTTTGCTTCTTCTATGCCTAAGATGGTAAATACAAATGGAAATAGCATGAGAAAGGAAGATGCAAAGGGCTAACAGAGAGCCAATATAAAAGGCTGTTCTGTGCCTGATAGAGACAAATAATGCTTGGAGCGAGATATTTTTCCATAGGAAGCCTTATTCTATGTGCATGTCATGAATTCTATAGGGTAAGTAAATGCTAAGGGCTTTACATTATTTTGTTTAATCCTGGAGTAAGATTAGTGTCCTCCCATTGCAGAGGAAAACTTGGATACAGGAAAGTTCTGAGATGTACCCAAGAGCATATACCAAGAAAACTGGTAGAGCTGGAGTCAAGCCCAGCATCCCACATCCAGAGCTTACCTGCTTCATCACTCTAGTTGAGAAGAAAAGGGGAGACGGAATGAGAAAAGAGAAGCCATAGGAAGTACAGGAAGAGTCACAGGAAGACGGGAAAGATGGAGAGAAGAGGTCAACGGATAAAGTACCACACTGTGGAAATGGAGAGATAGGACAGAAAATGACAATGAAATCAAAGATGGCAGCGATAGCACAGCAAAGTGCTAACCATCATTTTCAGGCCATGTACTTGCTGGAGCTGAGCAGCTGCTGTGGTTTCCCTTGACTTACATGAGTTGGGGCAAGCAAGAATTCTCTCCAGATCTTATTCAAAGCGCATTTAAAAGCAAGCATTAGATACCAAGGACAACTTCTCTCTGAGTCACTTTTCTGGTCCCCTTTTTTCCCTCTAAACTTGCCTGATTTGGTACCATTGCCAGAGTAGTAATTATAAACACACACACACACACACACACACACACACACACACACACACACATACATATATATACATATTACAGATTAAAATAATGAAAACTATGCTAAACTATGGCTTGAATTTACTGCTACTGGGGAGAGGGGTGAGGTGCAGTGCCTTATACACCAAAGTAAAGTCATTCAGCCAGTAGGAATTACACAGAGCCGGGATCACAGCTGGAAACAGGCATTGAGGCCATGGTCCTCCTCACGTTCCCCTCTGGGAGGAAACCAGTAGGTTAAAGGTCCTTGTTCCCACTCCACACAGAGTTCAGTCAAGGCAACAGTGTGTGCAAACTGGTGAGCGAGACCGTGGGAACCAGAGAGCGCTGGCCTCCCAGGGCTCTGCAGAACTGACTCTGGGTTCGGTGCTGCTGAAATAGAGGCGGCTGTTTGCGTCTCTTCGTGGAGTATTTGTAAGATTCCCAGATTGTCCACCAACTCACTTAGGGCTCCTGTAGCTGTCTTCTCCCAGGACAGCATATCCCTCAAAGGTCTCTGTGATGAAATGCACTGTGGGAAAGGAGACGTGTCTCTCATCACTGTCTCTAACATTTGCCTTTGTCCTCCCCACCAGAGGACATGGCCTTTTTTATTTATTTATTTTTGATAATTTTGTGTCCTAACTAATATTTTCTTGATTTTTTTTTTGTTGTTACAGAGTAAAATTGTCAGGAATGTTGGCAAATGTTTCTTTCAACTATATCCTACCTTAGCAACGACCTGAGCTTGCTTACAATCATTCCATCTGAAATTTCCTCACTCAGCAAACCTCTATCTTGTAGATTTCTCTGGATGGAACCTCAAAGCTTTTTCTCCTGCAGCAATTCACCTTATCTAGGGCCTTAGCATGGCCTAGGTTGTTAACTTAACCTGTCTACAGGCCTCTCTACCACCAGCTGGGGAACTTTCAGTTCATCTCAAATAACTGTCACTGTCTCCTTAGGGTTGCTTTTGGTCTGACTCTTTCTGCAAACTTACAGTGCTTCGAGCTCTCCTGGCTGGTATTCCAGACCTTAGGATATTGATATCTGTCAAGATTTCTGTTCGTATCTTCTACAAGTCTCTCTTTGACCCCGCCGTGGAGACTGACAATTTCTGAAGTGGAACACCATAAGTTGTTCCTGCCATTTTCTGGCTACTGCATCTCTTTCCCTTAGTTAACGTACCTTCATCTTAAATTCAGCATTTGGATTTGGACCTATCCCCACTGAGAAACCATCTCCCAGTTTCAGAGGCACTGCCTTACTACTCAGGATGCTTTTATTCCCAGAACATTGTTCAGCAATTGCTGATTTTTGTCTTCCAAACTGTACTGCCAAGTTCTCAAAGTCAAAGAGTCCGTTTCGTTGACTTAAGAAGGCCAGCACGAAGTCATGAGCCTCACACTTGGAGGATGACTGCTGACAGAGAGGCTAGCATCAATGACCATATTTCCGGATGAAAGGAGGAAGTAGTCTATCTGGTTCCTCCCACTTCCTTGGGTGCTTACTGCATCCTGAGTACTGAAGTGATGGAATCTTCCCAAAGTCGACTGTACTCATGTCATTTCCTGAAAATCTCAAGGCTGTTTTTGCCAGCCTTGTGATGGAGGGCTGGAAATGAAGTATAGCAAAGGAGATATTGCTGGAGCCACTGACAGAAAAAAAAAGAACCGACAAAAAGTCAAGTGTGCTCATAGAGTGTTCATATATCACTTTACATGTGTAAAACTATGTTCTGATTCAGTCGTTCATCTTGTACCATCCCTTCAGTGACATCCGCAGTGAATTCACTGACATTCATCATTGATTTTGTATTAGTATCACTTTATCTGCTCTAATGCTTTTAATGCATATCACCACCATGATGCAAAAGCCCATCGCCTTCCTTTTATAGATGAGAATATGATACACAGATAGGCAAAGACTGTGGATCTCATGAGAAAAGAAAAAGCAAGGTTGTCTCAAGACAACATGGTCCGACAGACCAAGTATGTCTCACACAAGCATGGAGTTCGGTGGTCAATAGGGGAAAAAAGAAATATAAATTCACTGTCTATTTTTCTCTCAAATTGTTTTCCTCTGAAAGTTCTTTCTGCTCTCTTGTATTGCAATTTTATTTTCACCTTTGTGGATTTCTTCAGTTTCTAATAGATTTCTGAACAGCCAGCCATTGACCTGTCTGTTCCTACACCCCGTGTCTCCTTCACATCCCCCTTCTTAATTTATGCCAAGATATGCATACATTTCTGATGATATTTAAGACCTTTAATGCTGAACTAATCAGATCACAGCTGTACAGGCATTTCTGTAATAAGCTAGATACTTAGATGTATATTCATTTCTTTTCATCCCATTAGCATTTGGACTCAGTCCATGGAATAAATCCCAGTGGCAGGTTGGGCAGTCTCCACACCTGCCTCCAATTCTGATGCCTGATTTATGAGTCTTCAGCTCACTGACAATTAAGAAAAGAACGTGATACTCTGATCTCAGCAGCATAATTGAGTGCTGAGAATAGGTTCAAGCACAGCTTACTTTTGAGAATAAAATACTCTAAAAAATTTGAAGTTCATGGGCAATTTTAAGTATAAATAGAAAGATCCATGGAAAATGAAGGAATTATTGAAAAGAAATTTTTGGCTCTATTTTTTAGGTATTAATACTTTGCATTTGTTGGGATTACCATTAAATCTATCACTGGAATTGTGCCCTATATGTACTAAACCATCCAATTCCTCCAATATTTCTACTCCATCAACCTATCAAGACTTGAATGAGGTCGAGTTTTTTGCTCAAAAAAAATCTCACTACCAGCAATTACCCTTGGGATTAAAATGAGTTCAATCTGAGACCCTAGATCTTTGGCTCATAGAAGCTCCAACTGTCCCCTCCCTTGAATTACAGTGTCTTTAGTAACCACCTCAAATGGCTCTTTTTCTAAGGATATACTATCACCGGAAGCAATTTTATGTGATGTTAAACTGATCTAGCCTTCGATAAAATTACTCATTTGAAGTAAAAGTTGAGAATTTTATGGGAATGATAGGTTCACAGGTTTCCCAACTCCACAGGTGTTTTAGGGGTTTGGTCTTTGATTGTCTTACTTTGCTTTCTATTGCTAAGATGAAGACCATAACTAAGAACAACTTGGCAAAGAAGGGTTTATTGTACCTTGCCGTTTATAGTCCATCATGGGAGGAAGTCAAGTCAGGAACTCAGGAAAAAAAAAAAAAACTTCAAGGCAGGAACTGAAGCAGACCACAGAGGAACTTTCTTTCTTTACTAGCTTGATCCTCCAGGCTTGCTCATTGTACTGACTGGTTTCGTGTGTAAACTTGACAGAACATAGAATCATCACAGAGAAAGGAGCCTCAGTTGAGGAAATGCCTCCGTGAGATCCAGCTGTAAGGCATTTTCTCAACTAGTGATCAAGTGGGGAGGGCCCGGCCCATTGTGGGTGGTGCCATCCCTGGTCCTGGGTTCTGTAAGAAATAAAGGTGAGCAAGACAGAGGAAGCAAGCCAGGAAGCAGCATCCTCTATAGCTCCTGTATCAGCTCCTGCCTCTAAGTTCCTGTACTATGTAATTCCTGTCCTGATTTCCTTTGGTGATGAATAGCAATGTGGAAGTATAAACTGAATAAACCCTTTTCTCCCCAACTTGCTTCTTAGTCATGATGTTGTGTGCAGGAATAGAAACCCTGACTAAGATACTCGTCTTGCATTTTTACATATCCCAGGACTACCTGCTCAGAGATATTACCACCCACGGTGGTCTGGGTCTTCCTACATCAATTATTAATCAAGAAAATGCCCAATATGCCTGCTTCCAAGCCAAGTTGATAGAAGCATTCTTTCACATTGAAACTCCATCTTCCCAGATGGCCCTAGATTGTATCAACTAACCAGCACAGGAAGTAAGTTTGAAACAAGAAGAGGGGAGGGAGGGAGAATGGAGTAATGAGGAAGGGAAAAAAATAGAAGTGAACTGAAAAGCAAAGAGAGCAGAGGGGGAAAGGGGGGGAAGGAAACAGATCTATGGTCAACAGTAAGTTAACAACATAACCACTTTTAATGTAGAAGTATTAAGCTCTGTTGTAGGGTGCTGGGGCTGTGCACCCACTTATACAGGTAAGCTGATACCACTCTCTGAATCTTCACTGTTGCCTACATGAACTTAAGGACAGCCCTATCTGTAGGCAGTGTCAGAGCTTTGCAAGAGGGCACTACGTGATAGTATATTGAGAGCATATGGTTGCTGAGGGAGCTCTAGAGACATATCTTTAAGAGTCATGGGTCCAAACCTTTTGGAGTACTTCAGGCATCTTTGAGAGATGTATTTGAAAATAATCAATGTACAGTGGAGACAAGCTACTCAAAATACACAATCCTTCTTATAAAGATACTCTGAAAGCCCCAAGGAGGATAATAAAGTCTCCCACTGAATTTTGAATCAGAGCGAGAGCAAGTTAGTTGTAGACACCTCCCTTAGTTAGACTAGCTTTTTTCCATAGAGGATTGTGCCTGCAGAGTCGATGACAGGGCATGTGTCGTGTTTGTATAGTCATTGTTCTACTGATATGGGAATGGTAGGAATCTTTGAGAACCGTTGGGCCTTTCTGGTGTCCTGGAAACTCAAAGGCCACCAAAGCTGAACAAGTGGCTTTTGGGTTTTTGTCTAAAAAACTTGAACAATGAAAGTCATGGAGCAGAGAGGGCAAGTTCATAAATTGAAGCTAAAGAGGAAGAGGTGGTGGTGATGGAGGGGAGGGAGAGCAAGGACAAAGATACAGAGAGAGCACAGTGATTCTTCATAGCAAGAGAGATAGATACCAGTAAATGGAGTATTCTTAGGCTGCTAGGCCCTCATGGCCGAAACATGCATATACCATGATGCACACATGTAGGTCAGGAATTGGGGTTTTTTTCCTTCCGTTACTCAGTTCCCAGAGATTAAACTCAAGTCTAAAGTTGTGGCCGCAAGTACTTTTACCTGCTAAGACCTTACGGGCCTCTTTTATTAATATTTAATCCAACACTTGCTATCATTTCCCTGAAAGTTTTGTACAGGGTATTTGAGCCAATCAATCAGAAGTGACTGCATGTCTGACACCATCACTTTAAGATGGTCCATACTGTAGAAAATGGTGGACTTTCAGGTTGAGCCTTGCCCTAGGAAATGCCATTTCACAAGCAGCCTTGGCTCCATTTTTGTGAGAAGGATGGCTGCAGCTCCTGAGATGACACAGAAACTGCATCATCTCTCAGAGAGTACCCACAAAGCACACGCTGATACAAGATATTTCTGGGAGTAAAAACTTAGCCACCCCAATAAGGGCAATGGAGTAAATTGAAACTCGGGGACTCATGGCATGTTAAAAATCATATTAGAAAAAGCAGGTCCCAAAATACTGAACATGATCACCTGGACCTCATAAGGAGATAAACACACAACACAGTGACACAATAGCCCCATACCAACGAACAGGCAAAGGATTACCAGCCTATGCCTGGAACACTGGCTTATCTTTGTCTCCTGCCATTGCTGGGGCCTAATCGCCAGGTTACTCTTTCATTTGTTCTCCTGGCCAGGCCTGACCCATTGTTTCCTGCTCTTGACTAGTTTCCTGCTCTAGACCCAAGCCTCTTCTACCCTACAGGTGAACTCTGCAGCTTCATTCTGAAGCACCAACTCCAGCAGTTCCAGCAGTAGCTCCCTCCCCACACTGGTCTGGTTCACTGTTATTCAGTCAATACACTCTTCCTCATTCTACTCGTGAAACCTGCTAAACTCTGCTCTAGCCACTTTAACTTGTGTGTGGGTGCCACTTGACATGAAAGTCTATGTTAGCAATTAAGACCCTGGTAAAAGAACCTGCATGTGCCTTGGCCATTTTACCGAGGTTGGTATATTTGACAAACTGCTACCATTGAAACCACTAAATCACGTGAATTTATTGGCACTCAGCAGATTACAGTATTGTGTAAAGGCACGTATGTGTTCATGTACATTTTTGGCAATAATGAGTCCATGACAATGGATCTGGTAAGAATTAAGAGATGGGAAGACAGGGTCAGACAAGTGTGATTGTGTAATAAGATTAACCCTAGGACCTTGCGTCCAAGTAAAAGCATTGGACAAACCTCCAACAATAAACAACCCATCTCCTACAACAGACTAAGGAAGGTCAATCACTTTAGAGAACTTTTCTTTGATAATGAAAAGTTCCTGGGATCTCAAAACAGAGCTCTTGAGCACTGTCCTTGCTTAAACCTGCTGCCAGTCTAGAATGCATCTGTTCTTTTTCTCTTTGCTTTTTAATATATCTATGTGTATATTACTATTATCCTATGCTTCACCGATTCCTTGCTTGATACACAATGAACCTGGAAGCTGAGTCATGGAAAGTTCCAGAGAGAACCTCCAAGAACACTAGCAGCCAGCATGTTTACAGCTGGCTTGCTTGAAGCCAGCAGTACTAGCAGCACAGTGAAGGGTGTTAGACAGAACTTTGCTTTTACTAACCAACCATGGGATTTGTCTGTTAGGACAAAGGTCATGTTAAGATGGCTGCATAGCAACCATCAAATATGGTCACTTGCAAATAATGAATCAAAGAAAAAATCTACATCAAAGACATACATACAGACATCTGCCACCAGGAAGAGCGGAGACCCAGACACACAGGACTGGCAAGAACCAGGTGAGAACAGATTCCAAATAGCCAGGGGGCAGAGAGATCTCAGCGGAGTACGCGGTAAGTGTGTGCCTGCCCAGCTTGATCCAGGGACCCAGAAACCCGGTGGCATTGGGCACTTTGTTCCCAGTCGGCAGATTTTGGGGTGCACAACAGGTGCTTGGACCATCTGCCAATAGGAACAGCGGAGATCCAGGGACACAGGCCAGGTACAAGGGAAAGGCAAGAACCAATCACTGACAACAAGATGGCAAGAGGAAAGTGAAAAGAACCATACCCCAGGGAAACCAAGACAACCTGGCAATACTAGAACCCAGCTCTCCCATCCAAACAAATAGTGGAATGGCAAACACACTGGAAAAAGAAGACGCAGACCTAAAATCCTACCTCAAGATGATGATAGAGATCCTTAAACAAGAACGGGAGGAAAACCATAAAGAATTAGAAGCTTTTAAAGAAGAAACAAGAAAAACACTCAAAGAACTCAAAGAACTAGAAGAAAACAGAACCAAAGAGATGAAGGAATGGAAGAAGGAATTTAAAACAGAAATGGACACAATAAAGAAAACACTAAAAGAGACAACCCTAGAGGTAGAAATCCTAAAAAAGAAATCGGGAGTCACAGATGCAAGCATTTCCAACAGACTACAAGAGATGGAAGAGAGAATCTCGGGGGCTGAAGACAACATTAAAAACATAGACAAAATAGTCAGAGAAGATACAAAAACCAAAAAGCTTCTAACCCAAAATGTGCAGGAGATCCAGGACACAATGAGAAGACCAAACTTAAGGATAGTAGGAATAGAAGAGGGCAAAGAAAATCAACTTAGAGGTACAGTAAATATCTTCAACAAAATCCTGGAAGAAAACTTCCATACCCTTAAAAATGAGATGACCACAAGCATAAAAGAAGCCTACAGAACTCCAAATAGTTTGGACCAGAAAAGAAATTTCTCCCGACACATAATAGTCACAAAACCAAGTGCCCAAAGCAAAGAAAGAATACTAAAAGCAGTAAGGGAAAAAGGTCAGGTAACATATAAAGGCAGACCAATCAGAATCACACCCGATTTCTCAACAGAGACTATGAAAGCTAGAGGAGCCTGGACAGACATCATGCAGACCCCAAGAAAGCACAAGTGCCAGCCCAAGCTGCTATACCCAGCAAAACTCTCAATCACCATAGATGGCAAGGGGAAGATATTCCAAGACAAAACTAAATTCACACAACATATGACCACAAACCCAGCACTACAATGAATTATAGGTGGAAAACCTAATATAATGAGGGGAACCACCTCATAGTAAAAACAAGAAAACTTCTAAGCAATAAAACCAAAAGAAGAAAGACACACAGGCACAATTCAACTTACCAAAGCAACAACATCAGGAAACAGCAACCACTATTCCTTGATATCTATTAACATAAATGGACACAACTCCCCAATAAAAAGATATAGGCTATCAGACTGGATACATAAACAAAACCCAGCATTTTGCTGCATACAGAAAACTCATGTACTGTCCTTCAGTAGATGAATGGATACAAAAATTGTGGTATATTTACACAATGGAGTACTACTCAGCTATCAGAAACAATGACTTAACAAAATTCTTAAGAAAATGGATGCATCTAGAGAATATCATCCTGAGTGAGATAACCCAGTCACAAAAGAACAGACATAATATGCAGTCACTGATAATGGGATACTAACCCCAGAGAGCTCTGAACACCCCAGAAACAACTCACAGACTCTGTGAAGTTCAAGAACAACAACAAAAAAGAATATATTTTAATTAAAATAGAACTGTATCACATCCCCCTTTCCTCCCTATAGCCCCTCCTAGTTTCTCTCCTATCCCCTCAAATTAATAGCCTTTTTTCCTATATTATTGTTACATATATACATATGTGTATGTATATGTACCCACAAATACTTAAATATAACCTTAAAAATGTATTCATATACTTTTATGCAAAAATGCTGAAAATTCGTACATTTATCTTTGTTTTTTAAAATAAAGTAAAAAAAGACATACATACAAATAGGCCTTTGATATAAACACAAATTAATAAATGCTTCTTATACTGTAAAAGATAGAAAAGTACTCTCTCTTTAAAACAAAATCTAGAAAGACTCAGATGTAAGAAAAGAAGAAATATTGAAGGTAAACCCATTCTCTGCTTGTTGTCTTGATAATTTTGTCCCTCCTCCTTGCTGTACACACTTTCATCTTCTTTTTTAAAGATTCTTGTCTGCATTTGAAATCCTAGAGATGTTCAACTATTCTAGGAAAATGTTAATGAGCCCTCCTGTTTCCAGGGACTTATTTCTATATGCTAACAGGCACAGGCTGAACAAAACTCAACTCTTCCTCCTGTCTTTTGTAGAAGCTTCTTAAATTATTATTTCCTCTAAAGAATGGTAAGATTTTTTTTGACAGCAGCCTTCATATGGAAGGTTTCTTCTATATGCTCCATAGGCACTAGTGATCAGCACAGGATTATATACTGACATGCACAGGATTATATACTGACATTGTCTTGCAAAGGTAATGTTCAAATGCTATGTTGATTAGAGTTTCTGAGAAAGGCACAGAATTTCTCACATGGTAAACCTTAAGCTCTGGGTTCTGAGTCATAATCTTTTTTAGAAAACAAACACAGGAATAAAGTTTATACTCAATAATGTCTATTTGATGCTCAAAGGGAAACTGAATATGGAAAATAATAATAAAAGAGATGAGGAAAGGAAGAAAGTCAGACAGGACAGAAGAGAGGGTAGAAAAGGGAGGGAAGATAGAGTCTTAACAACAGACTTCATGAAACATAAAGGCAAATTGGACAGGAAGAAAGCTAACATGACATTCAGATGTAGTATGCCTGGTAACCATTTGGTGCTTATATGAACATACCACCTGTCCAGTGAGTTAAGAGTTGACACAGTTGAATTAACAGGTGCTGCCAGAGAGCCTTTTTTTTTCTGGAGAGTAAACTTTCACCTGCATTTCTCATCACAGATCTCTTGGAGGAAAATTATCTATCCAGTGACTCCTATTGGGCCGACTGTAGGAATCAATAAGACCCCTCCTTGCCTTCAGTCTTTTTTTTTTTTTTTTTTTTTTTGCATTAGCTTCTGCCAAGAATTCAGTCTGTCCAAATAAGTTTAGGTGTTGTTTCAGATGTTTATTTTAGGTGAACAGTTCTTTCTCTAAGTGATTTCTCTAAGTGTCTCTATTTTGATTCCAAAATAGGACAAGAATTTTACTTGGCAACGATCTCCTTACTGGCAGAACCCTCTGGCTTCACTTGATTGTGTTGAACCTCTCTTTAGCAGGTGACAATGATGATGTCACTGTTGCTACCATAAAGATGTACCTGTCACCTTCACAGTTCTACGTGTGTCTACCCAGCATGGCTCTCTTTGAGGCACTGTGGCAATAGTGTATGTGTTTTTGTGTATGTGTATGTGTGTTTCCTTCCCCATCCACTAGCATTCAAGAGCCAGAAAAATGAAGTAAGGATGCAAGAGACTTGACTAATTACCCAAGTTCAAAATAGTTGTACCTTAAAAAGTCTCTTATATTGTTTCTTGTGTCTAATCTGGCGTGGGATGTAGTTGGTGGTTCCATAAAGGTAGACAGAACCTGCTTCAGCCCCCATGAGTCATGCGTGAGAATAATGCTTGCTGGCTGGGTCATCTTGCCTTAACCAAATCACTATCTTGCTCTCTTAGCAATGCTTCTCTATTTTATCTTTCATTCTTTGATTGGGGTAAAATGTGTTTGATCCAAGCATGTCAAAAGCCATAAAATATCCACTTTTGACCTGCCAAGTTTTAGAATTAACCATTCAAATTCTAGGTACAGCTGGATGCCCTAACATCTTATTGATGTACCTTTAAGCAGTCCTCTGTGGCTGAACCCTGGTTGTCTTATTTCTAAAACAGAGGTCATATTCCAAGACATAAAAATAAGGTGTCTGGCCAGGTTATGTCACATATTAGATGCCCCATAAAGATTCCTTAATAGATCATTGTTTACCTTTATGTGGTAGGAAGTCACATGTTATAACACAAGTTATAGTACTACTAAAAGTTAGCTAGCTACAATGGAACCTTAAGATATTTGAATTTTTAGTCCTTTCTGTTTTTACACTTAGAGAATAGAATCTTGAGATTCTACTCAAACTTCTTGAACTCTGAATGAAACATTAATCTTTATTTAGGTTATTTAGCTGAAGAGGAGACTCCAGACAATCCTAGAAAGAAGGCCCAAAGATGTTTCATTAGATGTGCTATGGTTTGGACCTGAAATGTCCCCACAGTTCATGTATTAGAGGCTTGGTCCTCAATATAGCATTGTTTACAGTTAAAACTTTTGGAAGGTGGTTGGATAATGAGGGTTCTGGATTCATCTACATAAATCCATTGATATGAGGTTCTAATTTGATGGCGAGATGGTAAGAACAACAGAAAGTGGGGCTGAGCTGGAGGACATAGATCCCTGCTGTGTGTGCGCGTGTACATGTGTGTGTGCATATGTGTACATGAGTACATGCATGTGAGTGTGATCTGAAAGGATGCATATTCTCTATCTTTGTTTCTGTCTCTCTGTTTTTGTTTTCTCTTTCTTCTTTCCTTTCCCTCTTCCTTCATCCTTTCCTCCCTTTATTCCTAGTTTTTGATCCACAAGGTCTTTCCACCACAATATTCGGCCTTCTCACAATCTGAGAAATACTTTAGCGACATAGTCATGGACCTTTGAATTCTGAGCCAAAATAAATTATTTTGTAAATTGTTCTCCACCTCTCTCTCTCTCCATCTCTCTCTCTCTCTCTCTCTCTCTCTCTCTCTCTCTCTCTCTCTCTCTCTCTTTCTCTCTATCTATCTATCTATCTCTCTCCCTCTCTCTCTCTCTCTCTCTTTCTCTCTATCTATCTATCTATCTCCCCCTCTCTCTCTCTCTCTCTCCCTCTCCTTCTTCCTCCCTCCCTCCTTCCCTCCTTCTCTCCCTCCCCCCTCCTTTGTTTATTTTTTTGTTAGGCATTTTATCGCAGGACCAGAAATCTGACTAACACCAATGACCTCACTAATGACTCTGAGTGAATTTTTTTTAACCCTCTACCTCTTCCTCCATTCTTGGAGCAAAATGTTAACTATCTTATGGAATCTCTGTGAAGTCTGGATGCTATAATTTATTAGCTGCTGCATCCGTGCTGACAGCCCAGAAAACAATTTAAAAAAAAAAAACATATTTTTTCTTCTTGGCAGCAAAATTTTTTAATGTGAATTGAGATCTACTAAACAGAGAGAAGTGTGAGAGCCTTAAATGTCAAATGAAGTTAAATAGAATTATGTGACACCTTTGTTCGACTGGTAAGGCAGGGTTGTAAAATCCTAGATCCAGCATATCCAGGTGACTTCCCTGATTCTTCAGCTTTGTGCTTATGACAAAGTGACCTGGTCCTGACTCCTTGAAGCTATGATGTTTAACTCATAGTTCCTGGGGAAGAGATATTGAGTATCTCTTTGGCTGATCGGTTCCATATGGTGTTGAAGTCATTTCAGAAGGCTGAAAAGAAAGTCCAAGTCTGGTTTTCCATCCTGGCCAATGATTCGGTGAGCTGTCTACAGTTATTAATAAATTCAGTTTTCCAAAGCAATTATAGTGGATTTTGTTTCTAGAATTAGGACCATGATGAATAGAGTTCTTATTGAAGGTATGTCTCAAGGGCAACATTCTTTTAGGGAATAAAGCTTTTGATAATGGAAAATTTTTGTCTTCGGGCCATTATGCATTCAAATTCAGAAGCCACATGATGCATAAAATGTAAGAAAATGATTTCACTTGTCTGCTATTTGGAACATTTGTCTGCAAATTTTTATATCAATATAACAAATCTTCCACCTATTATAAATATTTATTAGCTGCTTATTATCATTCCTGTTATCCTATGGCTTAAATTCAAGTATAACATGAAAGAGAATACAATTAATGAACTAAAAGTATGAAAATGGATTGGTGATCTTTTGTTGTTGTTAATGAGACAGATTGCATTATAGCAGCAAACTTCAGGAGGTTTGTTTTGACTCAGAGGTCAGTGGATACTGTCTTTCACGGTAGGAGAGGCAGCTGCAGGGATTCTGTCCTAGTGGCAGCAGCTTATGGTGTGGCTTATCACCTTGTCTCAGATCAGGAAAGGCAGGAAACCTTGAGCAGGACTTTCATCTTAGCATTGACCCTCAGCCTCCTCCCTGCAAGGTAGGGACCAAATGTTGATACTGGTGAGCCTGTGGAGGGCACTTCATCTTCATAACAAGGAACAACTTAGAAACAAGTACTCAGTGAAGACTTAACCAAGAGCAGAGGCAAGCCTTGGATAGACAGGAGGAAGAGAGATTCCTGTTTCATGTGGGGAGATCAGAAGCCAAACTTCTCTGAGCTGAGTTTTGAAGCATGTGAGAGAGACATGTGTGGACACCCTAAAGCTAAGGAGCTATAGACAAGAGGCAGGGAAAGCCTTGTTCATTTAAGTACTCACTGAGAGGAGACACAGCAAGGGAAGGATGGTCAACAGTGAGGCTGGAAGCAGGGATGGCAGGCCACGGCTCCTGGACCCTTGTGTTATTGGGATTGAATCCAAGACATGACAAGTCCACCAAAGTCAGGAATATTTGAATTAGCTTCAAAGGGTACTCTTCATGATGTCAGTCCCAACTAGTGGGGCTTCAAGATAGGCTTGTGGGTGTTTTTCTTAATAATTTCTTCCTTTATATGTTCTCTAGCAAACTATCAAAGTTTTAAGTATCCTCCCAGACTATCAATCCATTGTTCTGAGAACAGACTCAGCTCAGTAACCCAACAGAAAAACAAAGACACTGATAGAAACGAGGAAAGGAATTGATGTTAGTTGGTGTGGGAAAAGGTGTGACTTTGAAGAGTTTGAGCTTGAGGATAACATATTTTCATCAACTGCTCTGCTGAAGTCAACAGCCTCTGATTTTCTCTTGGATCTAGGGTAGACCTTGTCTTGTCAGACTGGCACAAAAAGCCTTTTTTTAAATGATATTGGTTCAATCTCAGTCCTTCTTCCTTCTGCTTACCTGGTAAATTCTTCAATCATTCCTTCCATCTTTGTAAACCTTTTCCATTTTCCCAGGAAAAAAATATTTGCTGGGAAAATATTAACATTTCTAATTCAATATGTTAAACTCCCTAAGCTGGAAAGAAACAGCAAATCTGTATGTTTTTCTTTCTGATGAGGAGGAATTATCATTATTCAAATACAACATTGATTTGAAGGGTTGGATTTGCTTAATGAGAAAATGAGCCCTGGCTTATTCCATTCCTTTAACATTCTGACAAATACAATGCAGACCATTCCTGCTGACTCATGCTTCTTTTCCAAGTTGTTTTGTCTTTTCTGAGTCTTGTTTTCATAGTGCCAAACCAAGGATTCTGAAAAAATATCCAAGACATTGCTAATCAAAATACAGTTCATAGATGACCCCCACCTACTGCCATATGACTTGGCCATGGCAGAGACACCCAGAAGCCTGGGAACTAGTAAGATGAGCAAGTAAATGTTGGAGAGATGGGAGAGAAAGTAAAGCAGAGCAGTGTGTGCACTATGATGAGAACAGGAACTGGGCACACAGGGTCGTGAGTAACAGCCTGATGGGAGTAGCCATTGATGCTATGTAAGGCCATGGTAAGGTCCTGGCATGTACTGTTGATGAGGGACATGTCGATGACCGAGGCCTGGGCAGTGTAGGAGAGCTGGCCCTGGTGGTAGGGGAACAAGCAATCTGGCCTCAAGGGCTTCAGTACAGGAGAGCTGTCCCTGCCCCTCCCAGGGCACTGAGAGTAGGCCCCAGAGGACGTGGGTGTAGGAGGTATGGCCCTGCCTCCCCACCTGGGCAAGATGGGAAACATGGTCTCATCCCTCACCTGGGTAGTATGGGAGAGCTGACAGGTTGACCAACTTAGCTAAATCCGAGGCCCAGATCCAGGGCTTTTGGTTGGCCCACTACAATATTACCCCATCTATGAATGACTAAAGTACGTGAAGGGGTCAGTCCTGCAGACCCAGAGCTGTAGGATTTCCAGGACACAGGGCAGCAACAGGATATCTGAGAGGCATCCCAGTGAGGATCCAGTCTTGATAGTGTAAGAGAAGCTGCGGACCTCAAACAAGACCAGTGACTCATCGCAGGGAACATTTGCAAGGAAAGATGTGTGGATGAAAGGGTATGCTGGGGGACACACTGTGACACACTACGGATTCCTTGACAAGATGCTTATGGTTTTTCTTCTGTGGGGAAGGTTTAAGGGTGGAGGGTGAATCTTAAGGGACAGGGAGATGAGTGGGATAGAGGGGTGCATGTTGTGAAACTCCCAAAGAATCAATAAAATGTTTTTAAAATTGCAGTTCACATTTACATAGGTTTTACCCTTAAAGATTAGCAAATAAGACAGTACAATTTTATCAATTCTAAAATTTAATTTATAAATCTAAAATAAGATTTAAAATTAAACTTGAGGGGATGAGGTATGCCAGCCACTGCGTACCTGTGGAGATCGGAGGACATTCGAAGTTGACATTTGTTCTCTCCTACTATCTGAGCCCTGGAACAGAGCCACCTCTGGCTCTGGGCACAGATGAGGGTAGGGACAGTCCGTTCCCAAGCAGCTCCAATATCCTTGCACCTTGAGAGTTCCTGGCAGTCTCTCCCCAGATAGTCAGTGGAGAGAAAGTGGGGGATCACCTGAGGCTTCTCTGGGTGCTCAGCAATCTCGGCAAGGGGTTTGGTGGCAACAGCATGACAGGTATTCATGCAGAACAGGGAACAATATGTGACAGAGAGTGCCGTGTGGCGGTGTTGAGCCTTGTGAAGTCAGCCGAGCCTACGCCAGCTTGAACCTCAGCTAAAATGTAGAAATCAGTAAGATGTTACTACAAAACTAATGGCCCTGATTTTCTTCTCCTCAGGCTTGGGGCCACTCACAGCCCAGTCCGCGCATATATCAGTCGTTTCCAGAGCCTCGGTCTCTAGGCAGAGAGGATACTTTCCTCTCTCCCAGATGCTTAGGATTTCCATTGATATAATCTATAAGCAAGTAGATATCTGCGCAGACTGAACGTGTTTATTTGATCCATGGGCCATGAAAGAGGACAAGAAATCATCAAAAATACAATGTTTAACTAGAGGCAACGGGGTTCATCAATTTTCTCTTTCCTTTCACTGTGACTCCACTGTGGAGGAAAAAAACTACCCTGCACTTAAGAATGTCTCAGGACTGAAGTCACTGGCAAAGGTTGATAAGGTGAGCCGGGATTTCCTCCAGACCTTGCTATATTCTTGGAAAAGTGTTAAAGACTTTGAAAAATCAGATCTCATGTAATTATTTCCACCTTAATCTTATTGCTATTGTCTCCAGTTTGCAGAAGTTAAAACTGAGGCCCAGAAGGAGCAAACTATCAAAGGGTAACCCTAGACCGAGCCAGATGGTGGCCTATTCTTACTCACACTGATAGAATTCACATGAAGCTTGTGTTGATACATAAAATGGCAGTGAGAATCTCCATTGTATTGATTAAAGCACTCTTCTCCTGTAGATGAAATCATAATCAATAAAAAAATGTCCTAAAACTCAGGTAGCACTTTAAGATTATTACCCTCACACAGTTCTTTGTGTACCCTACTAAGGGACCATTCCTAGTTCTGTCTGGTGCTTTGTTAAATCTGTTGCAGCTGTTTTTTTCTCCTTTCACAGATTAGCTAGAATTTCCCCCTTGTTCTTAAATAACACATACATACATATATACATACGTACATACATACATACATACATACATACATACATACATACATACATGCATACATACACACAAACATGTATCTGCACTCATACATGCACACATTGCACTCACAAACACAGGTATATACAATTACACACAGGAACATATATGCACATGCACATGGGAGAAGGAAGAGAAGGGAGTAAGAAGGGAGAGAGGGAGAGAAAGAGAAAGAGAGGGGGGAAGAGAGAGAGAGAGAGAGAGAGAGGGAGGGAGGGAGAGAGGGAGGGAGGGAGGGAGGGGGGAGAGCTTATTCAAAAGCAATGTATATAAGATTTTACTGAAGATGTTGGGAGGCAGTTGAGCTGGTCAATTTGAAAATGTATAAAATGTAAAATCCCACATTCAATGTCCCCATTTTTAAAACTACTTTAGCCCCTCTACCAAACTACCCAGGAATACCCTTTTCTATCTTCTTCCATTAGTCCTCTGGCATCCAAATCTACTTCTCTGTGTATTTTTCTTTATAGTGATTTTTAAATTATATATGAGACTCATCCATACATTGAAAACAGTAACATCATAAAATATGGAGATAAAGGTCACTCTTAAGTCAAAATACATTATTTTGTATTTCTTGGGCATAAAATTTATGTCATTTTCCTCGTTTGTGTTGAGTGATACTTGAAGAATTTTGCCTCTAAATTCAATCTTGTCAGTGTGTTTTTCTGATAATCACAGTTTCTTCCCAAAGAGAAGGTCGCAGGCTAGAGTTTAGGAGCAGTTCTAAAGCATGTGATATGTTTGAAGGTGTGTAAGAAGCAAAACCACAAGGATGTTCTTGATCTTCTCAAGAGCCTGTTGGGCTTTGCATTAGAGGCACTGATGTGATACAGTGTTGCTCACTCAGATGTTGGTTTTTTCTGGTGCCCCTTGCATCCAGTTCTCACACTGTAACTCTCTCTAGACCTCTATCAGACGGATGTTATCATTCCAAATGAGTTTAATATTCCATCTCAAGACAATTCTATTTCAGAGTCCTGACAATGGAAAACTAGAAGCACATTCAATGATATCAAAACTTCAAATCCAATGAATATTCTCTAATCCTAGAATCTACTGAGCTCAGGAAAATTAAAACGTTCATGAAGAAGGTTATTAAAGGACATACAACTAAGAAGGTCTTGCCATTACTGGAGGAAAGCAAGCTTTCATCATGAGCCAGTCACACAGTGGGTCTGGTTTGTTGTTGGATAGATTTACCAGAAGATGCAATAGAGAATGTCAAAGACAGTATATTTGTATTTAAGTAGAATGGTCAATATCATACTTTAAAATGTCTTTAGATATCAGATGCAAATATGTGAGATGAGCAATATATATTGATATATGTAATTAATAACAGTATCTGAAAAGGGAATAGTTGGACAAAAACCAGAACTAAGAATGTGAACCATGTGAACATCTGGCAGAAAACAAAAAGGAAATGAAAGAAAAGCAGATACAGAAGCTTGGAGAAAAGAACTGTGGGATGCTTACTAGAGGGAAAGTATGCAAGGATGGACATGCAGGAACTGAGCTGTCAGCATGCAGGTCATGGCAGATGCTTTGGTTTAATTCTAAGTATGATGAAAAGGTATCAGGAATCTCTAAGCTAGTTTATGTTTTTAAAATGTTTTAATCAAAAATTTAACTCAGAGCGTGTATATGCTTATGGGTATATGTTATATATGTGGTGTGTGTGTATAGGTATAGGTGTATGGGGGCATATGCATGCATGTATGTATGTGTTGTGTGTTTATGTATCTCGTATGTGCATGCAGGTATGTGTGTATGTAGGATATATGTGTGTACATATATGTTGGTATGTATGTGTTGTGTGTGTATATACATGTATGTGTGGGTGGGTATATGTGTGTACATATGTATATGCTTGATGTATGTGGTATATGAGTATGTATGCATATGGTGTGTGTGTGTGTGTGTGTATAAAATGTGTGAGTACATGTATGACAGTGTACATCTGTTTTAGACCACTCAGGCTGCATTGTGAAAGTTGTATGGGTAATGGAGCAAACAGATCCGGAAGAGACTGTCTCAGCTCAGAGAAACTTTCTTTTTTTTTAAAGAATGTCCAGGTGATAGGGCCCACTTCAACAGTATGGTTTGATTTTTAAATTTTTTTTAATTTATTTTATTTGAGTATACTGTAGCTGTCCTCAGACACACCAGAAGAGGGCATCAGATCCCATTACAGATGGTTGTGAGCCACCATGTGGTTGCTGAGAATTGAACTCAAGACCTCAGGACAAGCAGCCCGTCCTCTTAACTGCTGAGCCATCTATCCAACCTGGAACATATTTTTTTAAATAAATAATTTTAATGTTTTCTGTTGAAAATAAGTTTTGCATTCACTACATTTTGATTATTTTTTCCTCTTCCCTGATACCTCCCAGGTTCTCCATTCCTCCCCACCCACACAAATCTACACCCTTTCCTTCTCTTAAAGGAATACTTAGATGTTTGGACAGATGTAGCTGTAGAGGGGCTTAAAAGGTTGATGGATCAAATTAAAATTAAAGTGACACAATATTTGCAGACAGAAGGAGTTAGTGTGCAGAGAAAAGGGAGCAGCAGTAGGTTTGGGGTCTGGCCAAGTTAACTCAGGGGAAACAGTTCAGTGAGAGCCCTGAAGGGGGGTCAGCGTTGCAACAAGAGGAAGAACAGGATGTCTGGCTGATTTGAGTTATATTTATTTCAAGACACCAGTTTTGTTTTCAACAAAACGCAGAATCCAATCAGTCGGGAAAAAAAAAAAAAAAACATGATTATTAAGTAGTTTGGAAAGAAATGGAGAGCCATATGGTAAAAATATAATTTAGCCTGGATCATACGTGAAGACACATCGAAGTGAGTCAGTCTTAATAGCAAAGGAAGCCATTAAAGTATGTAAAAATCATTGGAAAATTATGTCATTGACTAAATTTAGAAGATAGTTTAATTATGACATAATTTTCTTTTGTAAACTCTTTATCCTTAGCAGATTCAAGGTGCATTGTTCTGGGTTCCTGGCTCCCATTCCAGGAGCCTATCACCATTCCCTGGAAAAATATAGTCGGGTTTTTTTCTCTGCTGTTTCCTTCCTGTTTAGCACAACTACTGGCTTATCTAATTCTGTCCGTCCTTAATTTCTTTTCTCAGTTTAGTGATCAGGCTATGAAATTCTAGGCTATCTTGCCTCCTTTTCTATTATTATTAAACTATTATATTTATTTACATTCCAAATTTATCCCCCATTCCCTGTTCCTCCTCCCACTGTTCTTCCCTTCCCACTCCTCTTTTGCTCTGAGAGGGTGCTCCCCAACCTCAATACCTTATGTACCCACTCACTCCCACCTCACCCCACCCTCAGCATCCTCCTTCTCTAAGACATCAGGTCTCTACAGGATTAGGTTCATCACCTCCCACTGAGGCCAGACATAAGTGCTACATATGTGCCAAGGGCCACAGACCAGCCCACGTATACTCATTGACCAGCATCTTAGTGTCTGGGGGCTCTGAGAGGTCCAGGTTAGTTGATACTGTTTTAATTCCTATGGGGTTGCCATCCCCTTCAGCTTCTTCAATCTTTCCCCTAACTCTTCCATAGGGGTCCCTGGCCTCAGTACAATGGTTTGCTATAACTATCTGCTTCTGCCCTAGTCAGCTGCTGGTAGAGCCTCTCAGATGACAGCCATGCTAAGCTCCTGTCTGCAAGCACAACATGGCATGAGTAATAGTGTCAGGTGTGGTGCCTACACATGGGATGGATCCCAAGTTTAGCTGGTCCCTGGATGGCCTTTGCTTCAGTCCCTGCTCCATTTTTTTTTCTGCATTTTCTTTAGACAGGAACAATTCTGGGTTCTTTTCAGAATGGATGCTGTAACAGGAATCCACATATTCTCTAGGGGGAAGTTGCAATGGATGGGTGTGGGCATCTATATAACACCCCCTCGGAGTGTTTCTTTTCCCAGCAGTTTGATTGGTTCAGTCACTATTTTTCATTGTGCCCACATTATATAGTTGTTCTCTGTCAGTGGTCTATTTAAGTTCCTCCATGATTTATTGTTCTTTCTCTTGGTAATTAGTTTGTTACACAATAACCTAAGGAAGGCATATGTGATTTAAGAGCCTAGACTTCCCCATCCAAAAACCCTAAACACACTTCCCTATTTCTCAAAATCAAAAACATGTTGGATAATAACTCTACTTGCTAAGCTACCTTATAAAATCTACCAAGAATTGCCCTATGATACAACAGTGGTCTTCAACCTGTTAGTCCTGAGCCATCTGGGGTCAAAGGCTCATTTCACTGGGCCACATATCAAATATTTACATCACAATTCATAACAGTAACAAATTTAGAGTTATGAAGTAGCAACACAAATAGTTGAGGGTCGTCACAACATGAAGGACAGAAATAAAGGGCCACGGCCTTCGGAAGGTTGAGAACCACTGTGCTATAATATAAAAATAAATCTCAACAAATTTCGATGACACACAATTAAGCAATATAGCTAAAGTGGGTAGAAAATAAAGAACAAGAATAATGAGAGTAACACATGGGGAAACTGAGTCACACGCTGTCAAACAGCTAGCAAAGGAAAACTGTAATGAAAAGCAAGTTGACTTAGATTAAATAGCAATAAAATTATTATTACCAAAATTTGCATAATGCCATTGAAGAAGTACGTTGCAGATGCATCACTTTAGAAGCTACAATTTTAAAAAAATGATGAAAGCAAAAAATAATGAGATAAACATCCAACTTCAGCTGTTACAAAAGAGAGAACAGATAGACTGTAACAAGAAAATTGTCATTAAGCTATAGCAGACACCAGTGGAGGAGAATAATTAAGCCATAAGGACCAGCAGCAAAGCCAATAAGTTGGTTTCTTTTAAAGGCCAATGAAAAGAAACCCAATTCATGCATGATGGAAGACCAAAAGAGAGCATAACCCAGTGATTTCAGGAAAAAATACGTATGTGTTTGTGACAACTACAAACAGAAGATACTGAAATGTGATGAGAAACATTTTAAGTCACCATGTAATGTTCCAGAACACACATCACTCCTAACAGAAAACACAAGAGGATAGCTCATGAGAAGTTAAAACCCTAAGGCATCTCAAAGGCAATAACCCAGTTGAGTTACTCTTGGAGGGTTTCCAATGGTAGACTCTAGCAATTGTTAAAGGAACAAACAAATCCTATCACACTCATTTCTTCTCAAATACACACAAACTGAGAACATTTCTTTTTGTTGTTCTTTTTTTGTTTGTTTGTTTTGGTTTGGTTTTTGAAAGCACTTCTAAGCATAGTTTACAGTTATCATATTTTTGACACAAAAATTGGTACAAGAATATAAAACAGTGGAAAATTAAGAGCAAGTATCATACATGGGAACAAAAGTAAAAATGCCAAAATAATTGATTGCAAAATAAATTTCACAAGAGAAAAATTAGCATCATATCCTAGATATATTTATTCTAAAATATGAAGTGATTTAGCCCCATAAAGCTTTCACAGTTCATTACTAAATTAAGAGAAAGAATGTGTCTATCAGAAATGTATTTGAAAAACAATCATCCTTCCATCATCATAAAATCTTTGAACAAACTAAAATTTTAAAGTATTGTCTTTATTTTAAAAATGACAAGGGGCATAGTGATGCATGCGCATACTTCTAGCACTTGGGAGGAAACAGAAGTAGGAGTAGTGTGAGTTTGAGGCTAGCCTGGGCTACAGAGTAAGGTTTCTTTTTTAATTATTCTATTGGATACTCTCTGCATTTACATTTCAAATGTTTTATCCCCCCCACCACCATTCCTATTCTCCCTCTCCCTTAACTTGTCTCCAGGGGGTGCACCCTCTCCTAATCACCCTCTCCAACTCAGTGCCTTGGCATTCCCCTACACTGGGAAAGATGCACCCTCACTGGACCAAAGGCCTCTATTCACATTGATGCCAGACACTCCTATCCTCTGCTACCTATGCAACTGGAGCCATGGGTCTCTCCATGTGTGTTCAATGGTTAGTGCTTTAGCTCATTCGAGTTGTGGGGGGTTTGGTTGGTTGATAATTTTGTTCTTCCCATGAGGTTGCAGACCCTTTCAGCTCCTTCAGTCCTTTCTCTAGGACCTTCATTGTGGACCCAATATTCAGTCAAATGGTTAGCTGCAAGCATGCTCAGCTGTATCTGTGTGACTCTTGCAGAGACTCTGAGGAGGAAGCCATATCTGGTTCCTTCCAGTAAGCACTTCCTGGAATCAGCAATATGGTTGGTTTTGGTGGCTGTATATGGGGTGAATCCCCAGGTGAGGCAGGTTTTGAATAATCTTTTCTTTAATCCCTGCTCCTCTATTTGACCTTGTATTTATTCCTGTGTTTTGTTCTCCCTTTTAAGAAGGACTGAGGCATCCACATTTAGGCCTTTCTTCTTTTCGAGCTTCATAAAGTCTGTGAATTGTTTCTTGGGTATTCAGAACATTTTGGAGCTAGTATCTGCTTATCAGTGAGTGCATACCATATGTGTTCTTTTGTGAGTGGGTCACCTCACTGAGGATGATAGTTTCTGGTTCTATCCATTTGCCTAGGAATTTCATAAAGTTGCTATTTCTGATAGCTGAGTAGTACTCCACTGTGTAAATGTACCACATTTTCTATATTCATTCACCATGGACTAAGGCTGGTCTTTAATAACAATAAAAACAACAAAAAGCTCACATTCACATGGAAGCTAAACCATGCTCTACTCAATGATAACATGGTCAAGAAGGAAATAAAGAAAGAAATTAAGAATTTTTTAGAATTTAATGAAAATGAAGGCACAACATACCCAAACCTATGGGATGCAGTGAAAGCAGTACTAAGAGAGAAACTCATAGCTCTGATTGCCTCCAAAAGAAACTGGAGAGAGCATACACTAGCAGCTTGACAGAACAAAAAGGAGCAGATACACCCAAGAGGAGTAGGCGGCAGGAAATAATCAAACTCAGAGCAGAAATCAACCAAGTAGAAACAAAAAGAACTATACAAAGAATCAACAAAACCAGGAGCGGTTTCTTTGAGAAAATCAACAAGATCGATATGCCCTTAGCCAGACTAACTACAGGGCCCAGAGAGAGTACTCAAATTAACAAAATCAAAAATGAAAGGGGAGACATAACAAGAGAAACCGAGGAAATTCAAAAAACCATTAGATCTTACTACAAAAGCCTATACTCAAAAAAAAAAAAAAAAAAAAAAAAAAAAAAAAAAAAACTGGAAGATCTAGAAGAAATAAATAAATTTCTACACAGATACCAGATACCAAAGTTAAATCAGGATCAGATAAACCATCTAAACCATCCCATAACACCTAAAGAAATAGTGATTGGGAATTGAAAGAAGTCGAGCTGAAAATTTTAGAGATGGGACAGAGAGGAACAGAGAGGACAGGAGGACAAAAAAAGATAGAGGAAGAGGAAGAACCAGATCCACATGACGTTAAATAGCCACAGGAGCTATGAATATTGTAGAAGGGATGGAATAATACAGGACCATTTGTTCAGTCTAGGTGGGCAGCTTGTATCAGTATCAATTGGCTCTGGGTTCATTGTGTGGGCATTTTGTGGGTTGAGAATTTTACTGATACAAATCTGACTGATAAATTACAAGCCTTTAGAGTTTTTATTTTTTCCTGGGTTATGGGGATTTGTGACAGATAGTCATAGGGGGCAGATGGATGGGAAGATAGCAAGCAGTTCAGAGGCAGGTAAACTACAGGGAACAGGGAAGATCAAGGCTTGCATCTGCCAATGGGGGAGGGGAAGCCGCATTACTAGAGCATACCTGGCAATAGCATGGATTGTGTTTCAATGTTACACACAACAAAATAAATATCATCACCAAAATAACTTATAGACAACAATTTTTTTTTTTTTTTTGTCTTATGGTTCCAGAGGGGAAGTCTGCTCTAGCAGGGAGGTATGGTAGCAAGATTCTGTTTGAAGGCAAGGGCAGGAAGCAGAGAGATCCAACAGAAAATGGCAGAGATAAGGCTTTTAATCTCAACGCCCTCCCTCAGTGGGCATACTTCCTCCAGCAAGTTATACCTCTCAGATACCTCCCAATGGTGCTACCAACTCAGGACCAAGTGTTCAGATGCCTGAGACCATTGACAACATTTCTCTTTCAAACCACCATAGGATTCTCTCCATGAGGTTAAGGCCTGCTCAGGACATGTCACACAACAGTTCTGGGTCAATCAACCATTGATTTCTTCAAGCAGATCAACCCTAAAGTAGGGGGAAAAACTCTACAGAGGCTTTCTCTCCTGGCCCGGGTTTTCTGGGTTTCTGAGGATCTTTCTCTCTGTACATCTGCTACACACCTGTGTTTCCCTCACTTGTAATAAATACCTTTCTTCAATCCTAACCCTGTCTGGCTGGGTTCTCTGCTGCTATCTGGCATGCTCCAGGTTTATTTATGTATGTATGTATTTATTTATTTAGCCTATTTAATTCTTTAATTGGCAGAGAAAAATGAACCTAATCAAGACCCCCTAGACTGTATGCTTGAGTTGGGCTGAAATAAGCTATGTTATTCTATAGACGGTTTATTAGACACATTTTTGCTTGATGATTTTTAAAATATACAGTAAGTTTATTATGGCACAGTCCCATCAGAACTTGGTGAGTATTTATGAGGAAAACCATGTGACATACTGGGGGATGGATGCAAACCAATTCTCACGCCTATATTCAATATTATTCTTAAACTTAAATATGAAATAAAAGTAAGCTCATACTGTTTCCATAGTGATATATACAAATTGAACAAATTAAAATTAAGGTATCTCCATGATGTACAGCTTACAGGAAGACTCTAAAAACATCTAATAAGAAGAGGAAAGCATTTTCAACGGAAGGTGCTGTGGAGGCTGAGTATGCTCATGAATGAAAATGCACCTTGACCTCCTCCTTCAAACCATAGATAAACGAGAGAGAAGGAGAGAAGAGAGAGATACAGAGACAGGGACAGACAAGAGACAGAGAGAGATACATGAGTCTAATTCTTCCCTTTTGTTTCTTTTTTGAGCACAACCACTAACAAACTGCCACCTCCCCCCATCCTCTGAATGACCACCAACTCGCAACCCTGCCTGTGGGACCCACACATTTAGGGCCCACAATATTCTCATTATCCTGATTTAGATCAAGATCCTTTAAACACATACACATGGACATGAGCCATGAAGAAGGATAATGGAAGTGATTTTATATTATTTAAAAATTCTTCTTAGTATATGTTAGTTTTTAGAAATTAGAAAGGCACGCTATACCCCAGTAGAATATTTGAAATAAACCTGACAAATGTTATACACACAGAATATAAATAGAATTATTTCATTTTGACAATAAAAAGGCAAGGCATTAAAACTGTCTACAACATGAACAAGCATGGAGCCAAGAAAAATTCACAAATAGCTAATAAGTATGCATTTTAAAAGTGCTTATCAGGGCTGGTGAGATGGCTATTTATTAATCTTTATAATTGTTTCTACAGTATGCTGTTTATTGTTATAAGAGAAAGAACCTTTTTATTGGACAAAAAGGGGAATTATTGAGATTTGGTCTGTTGCTATGTATTGTAATGCTAAATTCTGTACCTGAAGGTCTAGGCCCCATGAGTGAATTCTCACTTTTATAAGCTCTTGTTGTTCAGACCTCGTTTCTTAATTTAAAACTATTGATTAAATAAAGATGCCCACAGCCTACAGCTGGACAGAGGAGAGGAAGGTGAGGTTTTGGTTCCCACTCGTGGAGTCTGAGGAGAGACCATGAGGAGGAGGTAGGGAAGAAGGTGAAGAGAGAAGACACCATGGGGTAAGTAAGTCATGAAACATTGCCATGAGAGCTGGACAATTGGAATAAAGAGCAGCCCAAAGGGAACGCAGCAAGTTATCACCCGGGTTATTGACAGGGAAGTAGACATAAGAACATGGAGGGTAGATGTCGCCCAGCTCTAGTGCTATATGGGCTTATTAGAAATATAAAAGTTTGTGTCTCTTATCTGGGAACTGAATGACCAAAGGCAGAGTAGAACCCCTGATTAAGATTAATTATTATCACAACAGGTACTTGCTGCCCCGCTGCATGGCTTGAGTTAAATCCCTGATAACCACATGATGGAAGGAGAGAGCCGACTTCAGAAAGTTGTTATAGGATTACCAACACACAGGCATGGCATTCCTACATGAGCTTGTGTACACATGTGCATGTGCACACATGTGCATCTATACACACACACACACACACACACACACACACACACACACACAATAAGTGAGTTCATCATTACCAGCAATCTGCAGAATCACAATAAAAGCTACAACAAATATATTCAAGTGACTAAAGTATAAAAGTTATAATGGTCCTTGGTGAGAATTTGGGGCACCTCACCCCTGCATAACCTACTGATGATAAAATAGTAAGAAGTATTTTTGAAAGCCACTCAGGAGTCCCTTACGGAGTTACTATGCATTGAAGTGGCTTTGTAATGTGTCAGCTTGACCAAAGTGAACTTCACATTTCCAGATTCCTCTCCCAGTGGGTCACCAGTTGGAGCACAAGAAAAGCTACTTGTGAGAGATAAGAGGTGAAAGTGAAGCTCCAGCCATCCCTTAGAACCCACACATTTACTTGCTGCTTTCATTCCTGTGGCTTCTGGACCTGCAGTTGCTCTGCCCTCCTCTATTTCCTTCCTCTCTCCCATCAGAGAGAAACCGTAAGAACCAACATCAGCTTCAGTCCTTCCCCCTTCTTCCAGCTTGGAAAATAGCTTGATTTTTTTTCTCTCTTATTTCACATCTGCCTTCTTTCCCCAAATGTTTCCTCTATGATGTCAAGCTCCTGCATCGGACATGATGGTTAGAGACTGTCTTAGTCAGGGTTTCTATTCCTAGACGTTGGGGAGAAAAGGGTTGATTCAGCTTACACTTCCATATTGCTGTTCATCACCAAAGGAAGTCAGGACTGGAACTCAAGCAGGTCAGAAAACAGGAGCTGATGCAGAGACCATGGAGGGATGTTACTTACTGGCTTACTTCCCCTGGCTTGCTCAGCTTGCTTTCTTATAGAACCCAGGACTACTGCTCAGGGACAGCACCACCCACAATGGGCTGGGCCCTCCCCCCTTGATCACTAGTTGAGAAAATGCCTTACAGCTGGATCTCATGGAGGCATTTCCTCAACTGAGGCTCCTTTCTCTGTGATAACTCCAGCTTCTATCAAGTTGACACAGAACCAGTCATAATGGAGACTTACAGAGAATGCTTATTCAGTTTTCATAATTGTATGTTATACAATTTTTCTCTTGCATTTGTTTCTTAAAAAAATTAAATTTTTCCTTGAACATTTCACACATGCATACACTGTATTTTGACCGAATTTATTGCCTTGTTGTACTCCTCTTGCTGAACCTCTTCTTTCTAGAAAGTATTCCTTTTACTTTCATGGGGTTTTGTGTGTTTAATTAGGTATATTTGGATGAGCATGGGTGCAGAGATTTTTACTGAGCGTTATCTTTTCTAGTTGAGTTGACTATCCTTCTCTAATGACTGTCTTTTACAAAATGGATAGCATGTGCATAGCTCATCTTTGGATCACATTCTTCCTCTTTGTGGAATGTTACTTTGTCTTTTACTAGTGAGTTTAACCCTTTTGTGTTTAAATTCATAACATCACAGAAGTATGAGCTCACTGAGCACATATATGTAGGGGTGCTCAGGGAGACTGACCGTGCATAGGTATGGTGACTCTCTGTCCCATCCCCATAACTTACCCTCTTCCTCCTCGTCCAGATGATTGTGGTCTCTGTAGTACCTTCTGTCATAAATAATAATTGTGCTATCCTCGTTACCCTGTGCCAAACGAGCAAATGAGCCAAACTCAAGGAAGGTGTTGAGGGAAATGTGACTTAAAGCATGCTCACTGGCAGTGGGCGTGACTGCTCATAAAAGCAGCTAAGGCTGGGCTGATAATGGGACTGGAAATCTGTAGGATTTGATGCCATCAGCTATGCCATAATTGATTTACAGGACAAAGTCTGGCGTCCAATAGAAACCTAATAGAGATATGAAGAAAATTTCCCACATCAGGCCATAGAAATGTTCTGTTTATTTATTTGTTTATTTATTTATTTATTTATTTGTTGAATGTAGAGAGAGGAACATTCGTTTTCATATACAGGAGTGTGCCTGTCTTTTGGGACACACCCTATCTGCTTCAGGATACTCAGGATATCAAGCATAGAAGGAAGGCCACAGCTCTGCCTGCCTGGTGGTTTTCAGCACATGCTGAGCGAGCATTTGCTCCTGTAGTTTGTCCTTCACTTCACCTCCATTTCCTCGCCATAACAGCAAGAAATTTCTATCTCCTCCACAAATTCTCTTCATTATAATAAAAAATAACAACAGAATCCAACCGATGATATGCTGATTTCTAAGAATGATTGGGACAGCTTCTATCCTGAAAAAATAAAATACTTTTATTTTCTTCAGACATATTTTTTAATTGTCTAGTAAAATTGCTTTGAATTTTATGAATAAACTTTAGGTAGTTGTCAGATAAATTTAGTTAATAGTACCATTTGTCTCATTAGCAAAATAGCAACAATTAATACCTTTCATCCCCCCATATCCTATCTCATAATTAAAAATATCAATTTAACAGAATCTGCTCAACGATATGCTAATTTCATCTCAAGGAAACCTAGCTTGTCTTACTTGGTAGTGACTTAGTATCAGGAATTCAGAATAAGTCCAAAGGTGTTTGGATTGAATACCTGAACCAGAGAAATATTTTGCATCTGTAGATTTATGTTAAGTCAATATATGATTGGACAGGGAGAGGAGGTGGGGAAAAGGTGAGGAAACAAAAGGGGAGGAGTCAGGGAGTAAAGCAAAAGAGGAGGAGTCAAGGGAGGAGAAGAGAGGAAGAAACGGGAACAGGAGGCCTGGAAAAACAGCAAATTATAAGGGATCTCCTAGGAGGGGAATAGAGGGTGTAGTGATAAATC
The DNA here is from genome assembly GCF_963924665.1 of Micromys minutus. NCBI lineage: Eukaryota > Metazoa > Chordata > Mammalia > Rodentia > Muridae > Micromys > Micromys minutus. The sequence goes on from NC_137969.1 coordinate 72,038,638, forward strand.
TGCCCAATATAGATGCGCAGCTTGTGTTCCTAATTACTGAATTGTGTTTTCACTGAATGGGTTTATTGGGGTTGAAAAGGATATTGCAACACACATCCAGTACTGTTTTGAGAAACTCTGTAATGAGAATAAAGTGTGACTATGGAGTATTGGTGGTCAGTGACAATAGCATTAAGTGTCCTGTGCATAGGGCAGGGTGGCTAGATCAGTTGTCATCTCATATAGGCTTCCAGGGTTGATGACTAAGAACAATATCATGGACCACCATGTGTGGGAGGTCCAGGGAAAGAACATCAGAGACCTGCTTTGACATGATGGGGCCTGGTAGTAGAGCAGCTTTAGACTAGAAATCACAACATACACAGATTCCCAACTCATTTCTGCTTACAGAATTCACAAAGAGAGATTGCTTACTCTCTTGAATGACTTCGAATCGAGTGGGGGAAAAATACATCTGCTTTTTCCTACCTTACACAATCAGTTAAGTGGCAATTGTGTCTGGCTTCCTTTGATTGACTCCCTAAACAAATATACTTTAAACACATAATTTACCCCTGTCATAGTTCTGACCCATTTTTTTGGAATATGCAATCAAGTAACACATTGGGGTCACAGTCTAGACAGTTAAAGAAACATTGGCCTTGGCAAGCTATTAAACCTTTCTTCTCAGTTTTAAGGATTGCTAATACCACCACCTCTTACTTGTTCCTAGAGGCTATTTTGATGGTAGACAGAAAGCACTAGGTAAAATACCTCACATATAATATAACCAACAATTTTACTCTTATTACCAGGATTATTTTAGGAAGGTGCCATTGAGAAAAGAGAGTCCAATTTGGAGGAGGTGTGGTCTCTGTATGTAAATGACCTTGTGCCTGTGTGTTTACAGAATGTATGGAGAGAGCAAGAGAAGGGGGTAGGAATAAGACTGGGGGTGAGGAGGGGGTGGGGCTGTGTGCCCTGCATCACCAGGTCTATAATAGAAAGTCCATAGCAGTGATACTGAAACGCACTGAAATTCACTTGCTGGGCTGACTACCTGAGGATGGGGGATGGGATTCATGTCACCTGCAAGCTCCCTTCTCTCCAATCAATCCCAAACTGTGAGCTTCAGCATGTCCCTTGTCTCCTCCTTTGACACTCCATCTGCACATGGATCTTCTCAACAAAAACTGGAGTCCCAGATAGCAGAGACTTAGAGTTCCTTATGTCTGTATCTCTAGTTAGCACACAGCCTACTACACAGCCAGGACTCTTGGCACGTACTTATATCCTTGGTGTAACTGCAAATAGGTGAGCTTAGGACAAACTTTTAACATGCATAAAAGTGTGGAGCTCTGGGCTTTGCTCCTTCAAGATTCAGAATCAATCTGAGATTAAGATTCAGAATCAGTCTGAGATCATTGCGCTTATTCTTATAGACTGCATTCCCTAAAGTTTTTTTTTTTTTTAATTTTTATTTTTTTATTCTCCATGTGCCTTGTTCCAGTGATCACTCATGATGCAGAAAATTGAGCTGTTTGACTTTTGGAGCTTAGGAATGTTCTTTCTACTGCTGCTGATTGATTGCCATTGCTCCAGTTATACAAACATGGTGTCTGCGAGAAGTCAGAATGTAGCGGGAAGAAACAGAGTTCCTAAACTCACAGCAGGAACACGGAGTCTGACCAGTGCACTGCGAAGGAAAACAAGAGCATGTTTGACATGGCAGCTCTCATGGAAAATCTCTGTAACCCCTTGGCGCTTTCAGCATAGATCTTACTTCCTATGCTTGGAAAACACATGAATTTCTTGGATTCCTGTAGGACATTCTGTGAGGATGGTGATGATCTTCTAACAGAGGGGTGAGGTAGTGTCCAAGAGCCATTATTCTGCTGGGGAAAGCAGGAGAAGCACTCTGATCATAGAGCTCTGGGCACCGAAAGAAACACACCTAAGAAAACCTGAGCCTCTTTCCTAGTAAAATGGACTAGTTTGAAGTTTAAAGAAAGAAGGAACAGAAGTGATGGAAAGACTGAAAAAGAATACGTGGTGTTTGTTGCTGCCACTGACTTATCTTGGCTCTTCTCCAGCTGTGGGACTGGGTTACTGGTAACTTTCTTTGAGTCTTAGTTCTTCATTTAAAAAAAAAAGGAGCAAAAATTCACATTGTAGAGTCTGAAGAGATGATTAGCAGTCAAGAGCCCTTGCTGATCTCGAAGGGGGCCCGAGTTTAGTTCTGTAGGTGCATGGCATCTGTCATCACCTGCACTCATGTGTATACACCCACCCATAGACACACATACCAAAACATCACTAAAAATCATAAAGCAAAGTCTTTAAAAATTTATGTTGTAAAGCATCTGACGTAGCATCCACCAAGAATATAGACTGTTAATTTTTGAATAATAAGGAAAGATGCTGTACATATTGAATTCGTTAGCAGCACTCTGTAGAATCTGACATAAAATGAGCTCCCTATCAGCTAATCCCAGCCAGCACTTGTGAAGTAGAAACAGGGGATGTCCAGTTTGAGCTAGATAGCAAGAACCTGCCCAAAAAAGTATAAAGAGGAACAAGAGAGGAGTAGAGAAAGAAAGAGAAAGAGTGAGAGAGCTCTTCAGCCACAGGGCCCATCCTCTTGTCCTCTGTGGACTCCATGTTGGGCCTCTGTTAATTCTGCTGGTACTAACAGTGTAGTTTTGCAAAAATTCTTTAAATTTCTAAGTTTCATACTTATTATGCACAAAGTAAGCATTTTGAATCCTACTTTTCACATCACCAACTTACAATGGTGACCAAGTGAAATATAGTCAGGAAAAACAGCATAGGTAGTAGTTGTAATGAGGTCACAGGGTGTCCATAGCTAAATAGCCAAGGCATCTCCAGCAGACATCTGGTAGATCAGTTAGCTGCTCACAGTTTTTTTGTAAGCTGTTGAGATTATGTTCCTGGGACATAATGAATGAAAAACCGCTCTATGTGTATTGTAGCACACAGTTATAAACTAGCACTAGAATGGAAATAAAGACCTTTGTGCACTCTCCCTCTCCCTTCCCCTATCTCCCCTTTTCTCCTTCCCCCCTCCCTCATTCTCTCTCCTGCTGATAACTAATAATGTTTCTCTCCCTCTGATTATGCCTTAATAATTTGTACCAGAAGGGTGGTGCTCTAGTCAACTTTAGCTGTCAACTTGACAAGGTCTGGAGTCACCTGAGAAGGGAGGCTAAATGGAAGAACTGCCCAGATCATATTGGCCTACAGGCCAATGTCTGTTGAAAGCTGTCATTTGTTAGTTGATACAGGAGGGCTTAGCACATTGTAGTCAGCACTCTTCCCTATGTAGTTGATCCTTGGCTATAAAAGAAAGTTAACTAGTACAACCACTGTGGAAATCAGTCTGGAGGTTCCTCAGAAAATTGGACATAGTATTACCTGAAGACCCAGCAATTTCACTTCTGGGCATATACCCCAAAGATGCTCCAACATACAATAAGGACACATGCTCCACCATGTTCATAGCAGCCCTATTTATAATAGGCAGAAGCTGGAAAGAACCCAGATGTCCTTCAGTAGACGAATGGATACAAATATTGTGGTATATTTACACAATGGAGTTCTACTCGGCTATTAGAAACAATGACTTTATGAAATTCCTAGGAAAATGGATGTATCTAGAGAATATCATCCTGAGTGAGATAACCCAGTCACAAAAGAACAGACATAATATGCAGTCACTGATATTGGATACTAGCCCCAGAAAGCTCTGAATACCCCAGAAACAACACACAGACTCTATGAAGCTCAAAAAAAAAAAAAAAAAAAAAAAGAAAGAAAGAAAGAAAGAGAGAAAGAAAGAAAGAAAGCCCAAAAGTGGAAGCCTCAGTCTTTCTTAGAAAGAAAAAGACAGTAAGTTTATATTACCCTTTCATAGTGGGGTACACCTAGACCTTAAATCATTAATAACTCAAGAACTAAGAAGCTAGCCTTGTGGCAATTTTTTTGTAGTTAAAAATCATTATGTGTAATCTTTACACACCATGAAAACTTTGACTATTTCCATGTTTTGTTTTGTTTTACATGTACTTTATGCTTATGGTAACTAGTAAGATTTCAATGCATACTATCAAACATTTAAAATAAATCAAGTACTGACAATATATTCATATATTTTTATGCTAAAATGCTTTTAATAATCTGTACACGTATCTCTGTATTTTTTAAATTAAGTTGTAGGGAAAAAAAAGTAGAAAGCTAGCTAAGCTTCGGCTCATTTTGAGTGAGCCAACAAGCAACTTTGCTCCATGGTTTCTGCTTCAAGAACTCCTTGAGTTCCTGCCCTAATTTCTCACAAAATGACCCAGAAGTATAAACCAAATAATTTGTTTTCTGCCTTTGGTTGCTTTTGGTCACAGTGTTTTATCACAATTACCTAAAGGAAACTAAAACAGATAGAAAAAGAAGCAAATTGGCCTACTTGGGGAGCCCAGAAAAGAGATTTATTTCACAAGTTCCAAACCTTTCATATATTTAATTAATTTTATTTGCTCTGGATCACTTCTCTGAGCTACAGAATACCCTTTTGGCAGCAGAGAAAATGATTCAGCTCAAGAGTTATTTGTACTGTCTAAGGTCCTGGAGAGGAAGAACATAGCCTACAACTCAAACTATGTGAGTCTGAGCCAGAGAAGACTGCGTCGTCAAGAGGGAGATGATGGATGGTTGGGATGAGCTCACCATTCTCCCAGCCATAAGGTCGTCTCTGGATGTCTGCACTTAAGTTCAAAGAGCCCTGGATGTAGTCTGTATCAGTTTGTGCCTTCTTGATCTTTGAGGTCTTCTTTTAGTCAACTGTGTAGTTTGAGGAATAATTATGTAAATAAATGTGTCCATTTTGATTTCCTGTCTTCATCATCATAGGCAGATTCTTTACTGAATGCTGATTAATAAAATAAAAGACCCCCTTCATACAAGCTAAAAAATATATAGGCTGTTTTACTTCCTTCACTTAGAATTAGTCATTCTAAAAGGCTACACGGGGAAGTCACAAATCCCCAATGCCATTAAACCTTTTTTGAAGGAAGCAAGAACTGCCTCAAATGAGTGAGATTAGCCTTCTCTCCATGTTTACCCCCAACTGGGAGGTAGAAATGATATCAGAATGAAAAGTCACGCAGCAGTTACCTGCCAGAAAAAGAATCCAGACGATTCATTTACTTCTCTCCCTTTCCAGTTTCTACTTAGAAAATTGGCCGGGGGGCATGGAGAAAAAGAACGTGACAGATGCCTGACCTACTTATTTAGAAGAGGAGTTGGTGTCAGAGCCCAGGGAGTGCAGTGCAGACACCTTAAAGAAGACAAAGTAGGAGCTGGACCCAGAGGAGTCTGTGATTATTTACAGCTCCACTGTCTCCCATCTGGTTTTAGCTTAGCCTTTGCTATTCCTCTCTGAATAGATATTTATCACCGTGGATGTCAGTGTGTGTATGAACACCATTGCTTCTTGAGGGTAAAGCTAGATGCCATCCTAACTTTACTTTCTTTCATTTCTCTGTCTTCCTGAGAAATCAGAGGATGTGGCATCTGCACATTTTTGTGGGTGGAATTTTCCTAAATTAAAACTTCTCATTTGCTAACATTCTGCTAAGAGTATTCTCTGTCTGTTCTGGAGGGATGACATCCATTGTGGTTAGATATGGTGGCAGGGATTAAGACAGTGTCTCTGGAGAAGGTGACATTTGCTTGCTAAATTCTCTGAAAATGTCTATGCATTAATAGGGTGAAGGCAGAGGAACAACATCAGAGGCCTTGAATAGTAGAGGGACTGGCATGGTGAGAACTTTGAGAACTTTGGCTCCTGACTTGCCAGCTTAGAGAACCATGAGCAACACCAGAAGACTTATGATGTTCCTCATTGAGTGACTGTGGTAAACATTTTAGTTAGAATAACTCACTCAAAGTACAAGTGATTTCTGAGGAACTCCACATGAAACTAGGTAGTAATGTCATTGTATATTGATTTAAATTATTCAAAATGGCAGGCCCCCAATACTGAGGAATCTTGGAAGTGAATTTGTATTTTGCAGTTACTATTTCCTTAGGTGATTTGCAGTTGAGTCCATGGCAGACTCCAAGTCTTTATGACCCCAGCCGCTGCTCTCTCAGCTGAAAGGAACCTTTGTAGAGAGAAGAGAAATGAGCCTTAATCCTGTCTGGGTACATGAAAGTGACAAGATTTTCCAAACTTGCATTTTTAAAAATAATTTATCACCTTCTCCCCACTCATTTTCAGTCAATTGCTAGAGAAACTCAAATAGCTTGGGTTTTTAGTTGTTAAATTAAGAACTCAAGGTAAATGTTCTCTAAAAGGAAATAATGGTACATTAATGTCTGCTTGCCCTACGCATTGAACCCCTTGCTTCTGCTCTAATACCCTTTTAAGTGTCTTTCATGTTTTCCTGGAATTCTTCTCAGGCATGATTCACGGCAGACATCCATTTCCCACATGTCACAGATCCTTTGGTTGCATGAGGTGCATTTCTCTGAGCACAGTTGTCATCATGCCAACCAACTCCATGGTGAAGACAACTTGGAAATATGGTCTCAATGAGTGAGACCTGGTTACTTGGCGAGAAAACCTGTCTGACAAGCATGTACCAAGAGCTCAAAATCTTGCCTTTTAATAGAATGATAAACCATATCTTTCATTGTTTTAACAATTAACAGTAAGAGAATAGGAAATTAACCCAAAACATGGATAATTTGGAAACATCAAGAACTGGCCTGTGAAGATTTATTTAAACACAGACTGCACCAGAGAACCTGAAAAGAGAAACCACGAAGGAGGCTGCTGTGTTGGGATAATTGGAAGATACTTACTGTGGTGCTTTGAGTGAGAAATGTACCCCCCCACCTCATTCTCACTCCAGAAGTCTCAGGCATATGATCACTTGGTCCCCAGTTGGTGATGCTCTGTGTATAGTTGTAGAAGTTCCTTTGTTGAAGGAAGTTTGAGGTGGGCTTTTCTAGATTACAGCATTGCTCTGTTGGTAGTTTGCTCTCTCTGTTTGAGCTTGTGGTTCAAGATGTGAGCTTTCAACTTTCTGTTCCAGTAGCCAGGCCTCTGCTTGGTTATCATGAACTCTTATTTCTCTGAATCCATAAGCCAAAATAATAAACTCTCTATCCCCCCCCCCCGTTTGTGTCTACTCATTGTGTTCTATCATAGTAATAATAAAGTAGTCACACACCAAAATTCAGAAAATGTAAATTTAGAAAAAAATAGAAGACTAGGATACCTTCTAACTTAGAGAGCCTGCCTTAACTTTGTTTACCCAATTTGGATACACAAAAACATTGGGTTTCACTTGGATATAGGTTTATTTGTCCTGTTTTTCTCAAGTTAAAGCCAATAACCCCCAGGTCTCAAGGAATTACATGTAGTTCCTCTGATCTAGGCTCTAACAGTGTCACTTGAAGTGTCTGTGGTCTTTCTTAATACTTTTTGTCGGGAACTCTCAGAAACTCACCCAAGATGATTATAATTAGGAAATAATAAATGGTATTGAAATGATTTGGGGACAATTATCTATAGAAAATGCAGTGGGCCTTATGGGGACTGGGAATAGAAAATAATTTCTATTGCTTTTTAGGCCTCTCTTCTTCTTTGTCTTTCCAAAATTCTCATCTTTGCTTCTCCTTGGAAAAATCTGATTTTATTTATTTGCTCTTGCTTCTTGTTTTCATTTTTACATAAGCTCTGCCTTTCTATCTTGTCCCAATCTCACTAGCTGTGATCTTAACACTCAACTAAATGATCTTAGCATCAAATTTAAAATTATGGGATTTGACCTGTTCACAAAGATTTATGTTGGGTTTGGTTTTTTTTTTTTTTTTTTTTTTTTTTTTTTTTTGCCAATATAAGGAAAGAAGAGAATTAATATGTACATTGGATATCACAGGATTTAAATTGTACTGTTCCACTACTCAACCTATTTATGTGACAGCAACTGGGCCACAAAAGGTTGACACCACTACCCAAGGAGAAGTGGTCACTAGAAGATTTGATATTTTGTATTTTGTGTTTTCTGAGTTTTGTTTAACAGCCTCTGTTGGGATTGAATCTTGTTGGTAGGAAACCCTTCTATAGATCAAAGCTTCACATGTGAACATGATGAGGGGCGGGGAGGTATGATCCTTGTCTAGGAAAAAATGCTTCCTGAAAGAACGAAGTTAAGAAGAACTCATGGGATCATTAAATAGACACATATTTAACACAAAATGTGATTTCTGTTATAGGTTAATATTTATTTTTATCATCAGTAAGAGTGTGTTACATACTACACAAAGTATTAGATATAATAATCAGGAAACAAACACTATTGGTCCAGAATTTAAAATTTATGAGAAAAGTGCTAGCAAAGGACTTAATAAACCCCTCATCCCATTTCATTCTACCTGCCCCAAAAGAATAACCTCCCAAGTTACAGAATCAAAAAAACCAAAACTGTAGTTCCCTCACATTGCGATGACTTTATGTCCTGGAATGTTTGGCAAGAATTGCCTAGAGTTCTCACCTCCTGTCACATATTTCCCAGCATTTCCCTTTATTTTGGTCTATGCCTTTGCCTGTACCTCTTCCTAGGTAGGAACTTACATGTTCTTGAACACATTCACTATTACTGTGAGCCATGGTGTTTCAGAGAGGGAGGAGGGTGGTAGGAGGGAAAAGGAATATCAAAATGAGGGAACTAAACTGGATATGAGCAAGATGGCTACATAGCTACTCTACTTGATATGTGTGATTATCATTAAACAGTGAATGGAGAATAAAACTCCAAAGCTCTTGACTGTGGGATATCTTCATCAATCTCGGCAATAAGCTTCCATTTAGAGTCCCAGATATCTCCTCAGTGGGGACAGTAGACACTTGTCAGTTCCAGGATGGCCTTATTGGGGCTACAGAAAGCTTCGTCTTCGGTTATTGATTGCTTTCATTAGCCGCAGGACTTATTTAATGGGAGTAGCTTTGAAATTGTTGACTTTGTGTTGAGAATGTTAAATGAATGCCGAGATGCAAGTGGAATGGAGTCTAGACACCAAGACTTACAGCCCAAACCTGCCTAGAGTTGGCTAGCCCTGGGGTTTGGATGCTTGGATACTCCAAATTGAATCCTCCACTCTACTGTCCAGCACCCACAAGACTAATGGAGAAGAAGCTTTCTATAGTTGCCCTTTTTCTCTAATTTCCTGCAGGGTCTGAAGATGCACTTCCCTGGCTTGCCTCATTGTGAGCCCTAAAACACCTTCTTTATCCCCACAGGAGGACAGCAAGATGTGGTTCGATTATCCGTCACCCTGAGCTGTTCCCCTGTGTTTTCTAGCCAGTGGGCTAGTTTTCCTAGGCCCGAGCGCTTACTCCTTTGCTATTTCCCCTCTCTGCTTTATTGTCCTTCTCCTTGTGTCCAATTATCTTCAAAACCTGCTAAGTCCCCAGGAAGTGAAGGAAATGCCTGCTAGAGATTACAGTTTCAGGAGTGAAAGTCATTCCTCCAAATTAACTGGCCACTTAAATTATTCTCAAACCATCTCTTGTATGATGGCATAATTTGGTAAATCCCTAGAAGGGGGTACTTATTAGCTTATCAATTGATTTGTTAGTGGATGCCTATTGCTCTTCAGGAGATAATTGACTCCTCATTGTAATGGATCTTACACAGAGGAAGCATCAGTGAAGTCTATGTCTTTATGAGATTAAGAAAAAAAAACTTTTCATTAATTTACCTCATGCATTTGAAATGAAAATGAGCTAAAAGTTCAGTATATATAGTAACACATGGTGGTGTATGAAATACAATCAAAGAGAGTAAATATTTCCATACATTTGGTTCTGACTTTTGAAAGGTGTCCTCTAGATAAGAGAAAGTCTGTATGGGTGTGTGTGTGTGTGTGTGTGTGTGTGTGTGTGTGTGTGTGTGTGTTTACATGAACAATCCTACTATAATGGACACACATGGGACACAGACTCTTGAGACTGGTGGTCTCTATATCTATACTGATTTAAAGATTAATCTGACTCTCAACCCAAAACTATATCAGACTCAGACAGAAGCTGAGATTAGGGGCCAGTTCCTAGGTGAATTATAGGCCTCCTTCAAGAACAAGAAGTAAGTACTCCTGTCCATTGACCACAATTTAAACCCAACCCTTTCCTACATCCCAGAGCCATTTTCAGCCTGGCCGTGCTCTCCTGGAAGGGGGAGGCACAGCAGCTCTGGGCTCACACACTGAGTAAGCTTCATACTTTCTCAGGCAATTTACTCAAGGGAAACTGTTGAGCAGGGGAAGGAGGGGGAAGGGATGCTAAACAAACAACATATTCCTTTCCTGGAAAGGTCATCCCACATTTCCTACTTTCTCAGATTTAAAAGAATGTATTGTTTTCTTGTTACCATGGAAACTACTACTAACATAGAGGTTTGTTGCTCTTTTCTTTTTCCTCCAAAAAGTTTCTAGTCCAATTTTAATACATTTGGCTTCTCCTTTGGAGCTGGACTACTTATCTCCCATTGGCTGTCTTATATGTTAGAAGAATATATATGTGTATATATGTGTGTGTATATATATTGCTTTAAATTTAATATTACATAGAGATAGAGATACAGTAAATGTCTGGATATATAATGCAGCCATTAGACTGAAGAAATATGCCTTCCTGCATTGTTTTGTGGCCTCACAGCACTGCCCTAGAGGCACTCTTCCAGCACTCCTCACCCTCCACTGACAAGACTAGCCACTCACAAAGTTAATTTGTCAGCATAGTCAATTGAGGTCTCTATAACAGAAGCCATTTGGTGAGTTGGTTGGTAAAAGCTGGTTGGTTCTTTGGGTATTTTCAGACATTTGGATAGTCCAACTAATGTGAATAAAATATTTCAATTTAAAATTATTTTGTCCATTGCTTAAGAAACAGCTCAAAATGATTTTGGAGTATTTAGCATTTCTGATTGTTCAGGAGAGTCAAAGGCTGGTATTTTCCCTTCGTGATTTGGAAGCCTAAGGACAAAATTGAAATGAATTCTCTTTAGAAGCACACTATATTCATTGTGTCTCTTATTGAGAATGTCCAGCTAACACAGAGGTACTCTAGAAAGGAGAGTAATGTTAAATAATCTGTTTGCTTAAAAACCCAATGGTGGCTTACTGCTTTTTACTAACCAAATTCTGAAGCCATTAGAGGATAAGACTTAAAAAAAGAAGCAAGACCAATTCAAATTCCCATGAAAGGGGACACTTACATGTTTTTCTTCTCAGCCTAGTTTAAAAGCAATCTATCACCTATTCTTTGCATGAACAGCGTTATGTCAAAGAGGATATTTCCGTGACTTAGACTGCCAGCAACTTTGTGAACCTTTATTGCAAAGCATTCAGAAAGAAGAAAAGAAAGTGAAGGCCCTTAGACAGCAGAACAATATAACCAAACCAACGTGAGCAGAAGAGTTAGCAACACTATCTGTGGTTTGCCTAAGTTTGGGTATCTTGGAGCAAAGCTGCTATGGAGAAAGGTGCAGGTGCCTCAGGGATGCTGTGTTGCTCTAGAGAATGGAACTCAACTCATAGGGTGACTTTTTGATGCCTGACCAGATTACTACTTGATTAACTCCTTATAAAACTCAGAGCGCACAAAGCGGGGCAGAGAATCCTTCTCCATCAGAGCATAGATCCTCTTCTGAGCCAGGTCAAAGCTGCGAGGGGAAGGTTCCACCAGGTTCTTCATGGTGATGTCTTTAGTGAAGTGGTCGATGTTCACCTGTGGGCCAGGAAACAGGGCCACTGTGTCAGCTCAGGCTTCAGGGTTGGATGAGGGGACCAGAGGGGCAGAATTCTCACAGGCAAGATGAGAAATAGGAGGATGTCATGCAAAGTAAGAGCTGCCATTTCTGTTTCAGAAGAACTGATACTGGTGTGAACATGTGATTGAGATTCACATCCAACCACTATTGGAACCTATCAGGTGTCCAGACTATGCATAGGCTACAGCATCCTTCAGAAACTTTAGGACATATAGAGAAGGCTAAGTGGCTCAAGATCATCTCTCTGTTAAGTGTTTTGAAATCTGGAGAGACAGATTTGAATGCAGATGAATTGATGCTTGATTTCATGTTTCTATCCCAACAAGTTTCCTGCTTTCTGATCATAGTGACAGAGAACCAATAATCTGTAGCCAGGGACCCATGACCTATTTCGGAGCTTTAGAACGGTTGTTCCCTGACAACAAACGAGGAAACATTAGTTCTGATGTTCTCATGAATCTGTTTAACTTAAGTCTCACAACTTTATGGAACAAATACAGCCAGGAACCAGCACTTTATCTACTAAGTGGAAAGTCTTGAACCCAAGACCTTCTGCATACTAACAAGTGTCCTATGCTGAGCTATATCTCTATACCCACATCTCTCTCTCAAGAGGGCCAAACTAGTGATGCTATAATTATGCTATATTGTATCTATAAGATGTTTCACATGTGCAAAAGAAGAGAGATGGTAGGAATCTTTCCTTTTACAAGTCATGTATAACAGATCACTAACTGTGCAAATGGCTCACTCTTTTACCTATGTGCTTGACTCCAAACCTTATTGATTCAAAAGAACCAGGTAGGATTACAGGTCCTGCCTGATGAACTGGTCTGGGTGTGGCCATCCTGGAATTTTTCCAACAAGCTTTCCAACTTGGTTTCATCGATAGCAAAGATCAGAGTGGACATACTTCCCCAAAGCTCTTTGAAATATGAATACATCTGGTCTTTAGCAGTCAATTAGTGGTATATTGGCTTTAAATACCTTTTGCACTATTAACATAGATTATTTTGGTTTTCATGAATGGGAGTCATGTTGCTTCAACAAAGGACAAATGTCAAAGGCTAGCAACAGTGGACTCACTGGCATCAATTAGTTCAAACATTCATATATGTTTTTATATCTACTGTTTAACTTAATTCTCACAACTTTATGGAACAGAAGAAATCAGTCCCCTCATTTTATCCCAAATCTTATATTGGCCTCTTTCCTGTCTAAGGTGGGTTGCATGGTAATGAAGTGAGACTCCAGTTATATGAATGGCATTTAAATCAGGCACCTGACCCTATCACACTACCTTTGTATTCAATAGGTGCTTACTATGCACTCTAATCACAAGTATGAGTAGCCTTTAGCTCCACATGCTATGCCTGCAGCTCATGAAGCTGTGCCTGGAAATGTGATGTAGCTTAAATAGCTACACTCAGCCACCTCCCACCTATACCAACCTCTTTAGGGGCCTCTGTCTGGATGAATTCTTCATAAATCTGCTTTGCCTTCTCCGCCATTTTGATGGGGGACTTGATCTTCTTGTAATTCTCACAGGCAATCCAGAACTCAAGGTTTTCCTCACTGAATTCAGACTTCAGGAAACTTTTGAAGCTGGCAAGTCCATCTAGCAAGTAAAATGTCAATAGGGAGATTTATGCATTGATTTGACAATGAATCTATATCTAGCTAAATAGCCCAAACTTACTTCCAATACACTCCGTCATTGATGTAATAGTCTTAGAAATAGAAATGTATTTAATTCTCAGTATATACCCGAACAGATACTATAAGTGACCTATTTTGTAAATGAGATCACAGAAGTTAAGGGATTGTTTCCAAATGCCCAGTGAGTAAATATAGAGCCAGGACTTAGAACCAGGCTAATTCTGCAGTCGCAGAGATTTGTCTATTATCCTCAGTCAAGAGATGTGTGATTCTGTTTCTTGGAACAGAAAATGTCTATTAGGAGCTGTCTACTCCCTCCTGCACTTGAACTGAGAGAAAAGGCTAGAACAAAGGTGCTAGAGATGATGAGGAAAGGCTCTATGATGCTGTCCCATGCAGGGATTTCAGTCCATCCTCACCTGCCTTATCCTGTTCAGATGCAGGCAGGCTGGACCGAACCAGAGACAACAGAGAACAATTCTGCCTCACGTGCACTCTGACACTGAAGAGAGGGCTTTACCTCATAGTCTGTTATATACAGGAATGCAGTGTACATTCAGGTGACAAATGTGAAGAACACTGAGGACTCACGTCCGTGAGTAACATTTTCACATTTTAGATTCATTTGTGACCCAATTGTAATTCATTTCTCTTTTCCTTGAACACTTGTTGCTGTCTGGTCTGTAGATTGTAAATTTTTATTTATTGGCCATTGACTATTTCATGAATTTCACAAAATATATGTGATGATAAAACCAGAGACATGGATCTATTTTAATATGTATGTGCATGTGTGCCTATATATATACATGTGTGTGTGTGTGTGTGTGTGTGTGTGTGTGTGTGTGTGTAATCATGTGTATGGGTATACATGTTGTTCTTGGATCCTGATGCACATGTGTGCACATACATGTGGGGGCCCAAGGTTGATGTCTGGAATCTACATCGTTCTTCCACCTATTCTTTGTGATATAAACTCTCAGTCAGACCCAGGGCTTGCTGTAAGGCTAGTCTCACTGTCTAGTTTGCTCTGCGTTTTCCTGTCTTTGCCCCAAGAGGCTTGGAATTACAGACTGTCAGCACTCCCATTGGGTACTTACATGGATTCTGCAAATTTAGACTCTGGTCCTTTTACTTATATTACAAGCTAACACTTAAACACTGAGTTACCTTCCTGATACATTTTTATTACTCCTGTGCTGTTCATATTTCCATCAGCAGCACTCGATTCTTAAGAAAAAGAATGGCCAGGTTGGAAATTATCTGGGATTAGGTTCAGTATTGATTCCAGGACCCAAGCAATTTAATACTTCTTCTGCACTTCTAGGACACTGTTGTGGATCAATAGTAGAAATATCCGGGAACATGAGCTTGCCTGAGCAGCTGTTTCCTCTAGGAACCCGACTGGCTAGTTGAATTACTTTGAAATCATTTAGTAAAATCAGGCATGGTTCTTCTTCCTCACTGTAGTTTCTTCTGTACTGGACATTATTTAATGATGACTAGTCGACATATATGTTGAAAGAAATAAGACCCACCTTTATCCTTGTCGAGGCTGTCTCACTGTTTTTTTGTTTGTTTGTTTGGTTGGTTGTTTTGTTTTTTGAAGAAATGTGTTGGGTGCTCTTTATTGAAATGGACAAACTCTTAGGTTACTTTTTAGTGACCAGGAAATAAGGTCTTGTAGACATCCACACAACCAGATCTCAGACTTTCAGAGGATAAAGTAATTCCATAGAATATACCTGTAGCAAATCCTCAGCCACACAGACCCAGAGTCCCAGAGCCCCTCAACCCCTCAACCCCCCCAACCCCAGAGCCCCTCAGCCCCACAGCCCCTCAACCTGCATATTATCACATACTCTGAGTTGCTTATTCCATTTCTCTGTAAAATTTTGAGATAAAAATCAGTCCTCCCAAACAGAGATATTTCAGACCTGAGGGCATTTGTCAGGAGTTCTCAGTGACCGCAGCATTCACGCCAGAGCAGGAAATGAACTTATGAACTTATGAATCACTCCATTGCAGAGACCCATGTCCTGAACACCATTTTTATCTCTCTGGTGAATTCCACAACACGATTTCAAGGTTTTTGTCAATGTATGCACTTTAAACCAAAAGCATAAAATAGTTTTATGTCCTACTGGCCTGGGAGCTATTTACAGCTACTCTTTTTACATCTGGCTCCTCAGTGCTTACAGGGCTTCTCTTGGTAGAGACCTACACATTCCTTCCACCCAACTTTCTACTCCATTGACTTTAGTTTTCTATTGGTCATTTCCTCAGAAACTTCTACTGTTGAATTCCCATGATGCCTGACTGTATGGTTTGTTCATTAGTCAATCAGTCAGGTAGTGAGTTTTTTGAGTCAGAGTTGAAAAGACTCCAGGCCAAATATCTCTATTCTACAAGGTACACATATCTTTCACAAGCTACTGCTTTTTCTTTACAGAACTCCAGCTCATAGCCCAAAGAAAACATTATAGGACCTGTATGAGCCAGCACAGACCCTCAAAATACCTCTTAGCACACCCAGTTATCACCTACTATGTAGGACTCTGATGAAGCCCATCTAATGACTGGCAGTAAGTATTCTGTGGGTATGGTACTATATGTCATATGGCACCCACACATTGTAAATCTCTGCACTGGCCCTAATGAGTGATAGCAACTTTTGACATTAGGCAAATCAGTAATGTCCTCGTATGGAGAGTGGGGAGGGTTGGAGGGAACCATCTGTAAAAAAACCATTTCGAGGATAAAAGGAGCATTAAACAAATCCAAGAATTGAAGTCAGATTGTCATAAAATATTGAAAATGAGATTAGTACACATGCTTTATTAGAAACAGGGTAGGGATGAGACAGAGATGGCATTGGTAATTTACAAGAACCATGACATAGCTTATTGGTTCAAAGCTCAGCTCTGGCTTTAGACTCAAGATTGCCCAGTGGTGATTCCTCATACACCTTATGATGAAATAACACAGGCAAGTTATTTAGCCTGTTGGAGCTTCTGTTGCTTTGCAAAGGAAAGTGATAATGAAACCAACATGACAGGTAAAGACTAAATAATTCACACATGACTCTTTTATGGGGCCAAGCATAATTTTCATAAAGTTCAGTACACACTGGCTTTCATCATCATTATTTATAACAAATTAAAAATTACTGTCATCGTTACAAGCCAAACACAAATGTTATCTCATCTGTGACATATTTCCCCCACTGCCACCTACTCTTGAAGGGTGTTGTCCCTAGTCCTCTCCCCTGGGACTGTCTGCTTGTTCAACCATCGTTTTTATGAGGCTTTTAACTACTTGACTTCTCTTCCTCCTCACTTCTCTGTTTCTGCCTCCTTCCTCGAACATATGCACCTGTTATTTAATAGTGGATTTCAGTGAAATAGGAAATCCCTCCAACCTCCAAGACCAAAGAATTAAAAAAAAAAAAAAAAAAAAAAAACAGGGCTTCTCTGTGTAGCTCTGGCTGTCCTGGAAATCTTTCTCTAGACAAGGCTGGTCTTGAACTCAGAGATCTGCCTGCCTCGGCCTCCAGAGAACTGGGATTAAAGGTGTGTATCACCACATCCAGCAGAATATGAACTTTTTCTTTAAAAAGCAAATGCCTCAGGTTTTACTTTTGTACTTTATGCCATAGGCAAGGTACCCTTTTCTCTGAATAATGGATTCTTTTTCTGAAAAAGAGAGGTGATTGTTGCACCTATGTCACGTGATTACTGCAATCACTAAATAGATCAATATATGCAAATTGCTTAGAATAACATATAAAATGTATGAATGAAGGATACCTCTTTTATATCACGCATTTTATGATCATTGTCATAGGTGAAAACCATGGCTGCCCTTCAGTGAAATGATAAGAAGGTGGGCACATGACTCAGAAGGAAGAAAACTGGAAAGCAAAGAAAGAGAGCCAAAGACAACTCTGAAGATGGGAACCAAAGAATGAGCCTGGAGCAGCTGCGCCGTGCCTTGAGAGACAGTCCAACCCACGGGGGTGTCTGAGGAAATGCACTGACCTTTTGTAACTCTTGGGAAAAGGGAACCCAAATAAAGACTGTGCTGCCACAGACTGGGCTCCATCCCTGTTTTGCTCTTAAAAATGCTCATGTGGGAGAATCTATCTCCTTGGCGACGCTAGGATGGAATTATGCAAGCCCCCATGTGCAGTCTATTTTTGGTTTTAAAGATCAACATACTTGCTATGTGCCCTATAGACCTAACAAATGAAAACAGATGACTCCTGTTTCAGAACTGAAGGCAAAACTTGCAGGAATCTGATGTATTTTAAAAACAAAGTCAAAGACCCTCAAGTGATTAACAATCATTTTTAGGACCAGTGAGATGACTGACTGGGAAAAGCATTTGCTATGCAAACCTGATGGCCAGACTTTTGTTCTAGAACCCTCAGTGAAAAGAGAAAACCAACTCCTGAATATTACTCCCGGATCTACACACACACACACACACACACACACACACACACACACACACACTGCATACATTACTAATAAATAACATAAGTATAAATGATTTTGAGTAAGTAGATCCTTGCTAATGAGAAAAGATTGAACAGCAACTTGTATAGGGTTTATTTCTCCTAAAGAAAACTTGAATTAATGAATGCTTTTGTAACTATATCAACTCTGACAGGCAATAGCATAGGTTAACAAAAGAAATTCCAAATGTCCCTTGTGAATAAGAAAAATGTTACCCCTACTCCTCCAACAATTGAAAGATGCTACTGTTTTGTTTTGATTTTTAAACATGTTATTCTTTAAGTACGTGAATTGCAAGTATGAACAACCATGCTTAACATAAGATGGCTTAAATTTCTCAAGTCAAGCATGAAGAAAGGAATCATTATGCTTGGAATAGTGTGCCTCTTTAATGCACCTGCCTTTCCTACTTGCTTTGTTTCAATCACAGCCATCAGTTATCTCTGATTATAGATTATTAGTTTCAACAGATCCAAAATGGAATACTTCTTAAGAGATATTGAATAGCCATAGCTTAATTTACATTTATCCATGATGCATAATGGCTGACAGACAGGTAACAGGTCATACTCTGCTTCTCCAGGCTGAGGATGCTGATGTGTCTGAATGCTGGCATAGAACTTTCTGGGCATACCTGTGCTCTCTAGGTTTCCAGCTTAGAAATAACTGAAGATAAAAGAGCAGAGACAGAACAGTAAGACAGACATAGAGAAAGAAGAGTCTCAGTGATAATCAGAAAGGAGAGACAGTAATAGAAATGATTTGAGACAGACAGACAGTAATAACAGACAGTCTTACAGCTTCGCCCTCCTTACCAGCCACAGCTCCACTGATTCAGCTGAATCTTTCATACACGTACCTTAAGCCCTTCTATTGATGGAGCTACTTGGAATAAACAAATACCACGTTTAAGGAAAGCTTTGGCTAAATTAGCTACTGAATACTTTTCCATATATTGCTTTGAAGAAACTATACACATATATGAGCAAATGCTCAGAGATACAAGTGTAATTTCTACTCTGAGAAGTAGAAAACATTACAGTGCAACCTTAGCCCTTGCAGATGGAAAGACTGTGGTCCCTCAACAATGTTAAGGAGTTAACATTTCATACTTCTGGCTTAGGTCCCTCCCTTAGCTTTCTTATTCTAACAATTCTCTGTCCCCTTAAGATATATGAGTGTGTGGGCCTCAGAATTAGTGTGAGTAAAAAGAATTACATAAAGATACATGGGATATTTATTCTTCCCCTTAAGAATTCTGAAAACATAGTTCTGCTAACTTTTAAGTTTCTTTGTAACAGCAGTGAATACTCCTATAAAGACTACTTGACATTCATAACTTATCAACACACTATGCCAAAATGCTATTGACTCCAAAATTACTGAAATAAAACAATAAATCAATAAATGAACACAAATATTCTTGTTCTACATTCATGGGATTTCCAGTCCCAAAAAGTGAACTCAATTGAATTGTTCATTTATTTAAAAAATATTTATGGAACCCCTTGTATGTGTCAGGGCATGGTGCTCTCTTTAGCACGAGGCTAAAACTAAAAGGAGAATCAGAAGTGATTATGATTCAGGTGTTTCAAATTAGAGGCTTTGGGTCTCTGCTCCAAAAATTAGAGACAGAGTTTATTGCTTATAAACAAAAGTTACGCCACCATAAACAAACTGGAAAAATACCGACGTATGATCTAGAGAGATGGCTCAGTAGTTAAAAGCACTGGTTACTCTTATAGAACCTGAGTTTGGTTCCCAGCACAAACAAGGTAGCTCATACCCTTCTATAACTCCAGTTCCAGAGCATGAATGATGTGCACATTAGTATATGTAGGCAAAATACATACACAAAATAAAAATAATTAAAACTTTGTTGTAAAATATTTACATACAATTCACCATGCAGTGACTGTCAACTACTCTGCCCTCGGTACTCATGGTAGCGCTTATAAAAAGCACTCTTTAAATCCTCATCTTCTCAGGTTTCCTATTTCCTATTCCATGCTTGTAGAGATAAATAAGTAGGACATTGTAACTTGCTCACAAATTTAGAGTGAATCAGCCAATAGATATTTATTCCTTATGCACTTTGTCTTTTGAAGTTGCTCAGAAGAAAAAGACAAAATCTGGACTGTGAATGAGCTTATAACATGTCCCAGAAGGATAGCCAGGACAACACACCATAAAAGATGTGCTGACAAATGGCATTGGAACTTTTAGAGTGACTGATTCCTTCTAGACAGCCAAGGAAGACTAGGCATCTGACATTTGGGTTTGCTCTTCAAGAAAGAGAACTTCAGATAAAGATCTGAGAACAAGGTATGTCTGTCAAAGAGTTTACATAGAGATCTCACATAAACAGAGAACAGTTCAATATTCCTAAAGACCAACTATGTGGTTATTGTCATAAGTCTTGAACATTGGCAATTTGAAGTTGGTACTGTAAGCCTTAGGCACCAGTAAGGACTGAGAAGATCAGAGAAAAGGGTAAGTAATACTTGTATTAATTCCAGCTCGAAAAGCGTGTGCATCCTTGTTGTATCTGAAATGAAGCTCTCAAAGCGAGGCTAACAAAAGAGGAAGCAGAGTGTGGAGAGGGTCTGTCAAGGGGTGGAGATAGCATTCTTATAAGGTCAAAAGAGCATCTGATAACAGGTTGGCTTGTTGAAAGACATTTTCCATACTAAATCTAGCCTTTCTCCATTTATGAAGCAAAGCAGAGAAGTTGGTTTATCTGGCTCACTCATGAGACGGTAAAGAAACATACAGACACAGATAGAGTGATGCCCACTTGCAATCCCAGCACTTGAGAGGTGGAGGCAGGAAGTTCACAAGTTCAAGGTCATCCTCAGTTACATGCTGAGTTTGAGGGTCAGCCTGAACTGCTCGACCCTGTCTCAACCAGAAAGGAACGTGACATGGCTTATACAAACAAACAAGGACAGACATAGACACAGACTCAAATATCTGCCCTCACATTCTCCCACGGTGGCTTTTTCTAGCCAATGGCACAACTGCATTCCCAGGCTCCCTCTCCTTGCTCAGACCACAAATTGAAGAAGGATATGAGCAGAAGAAAAATGGTTTGTGTCTGTCCCTCCTGAGAACCGTGTGAACTTACAGCTGCTCTGGAGAAGTTTGTCCAGGGATTGTGGCCACTGCAGGACTTCCTCCAGTGTGGGCCTAAACCAAGGATAAGGACAAAGAAGGGGCACAGTGTAAGAATGAAGTAAACCACATGCATAACAATGACTTAATTGGTTTTCTTAGGTGGAAATGGCACAGCTGGTAATTGGTACTCGGGGTAGGGACAGGTGAATTATTTTCTCAAGGTTAGGTCTGATTAGCTGGTTTGCTGCCTGATATCTACATTCATCTTTATTGTTTCCTGAACAATCTGACTAGACAGGCTTCTTTTACGAGTTTATTTGTACTGAAGTTGTGTCCAGTTGTTTTATCTATTCCATATGAGTGAATCAAAAGATTATCTTTATTTTAAACATAGTTTAATAAAATGCAACTGTCTCTTCACAGAGGCTAAACTAATGTCGTGTTTAACAATGACACATATTAGTCACTGATGTAATCAGCAAATAGTATTTGGTAGAGACCCCAATGCCACAGTTATCTCACTAAGGATAATAGAAGACAGCTTTATTTTATCCCATACTGAAAGTATGATAGAAAAATAAAATCTACCTTCGTGTGTGTGTGTGTGTGTGTGTGTGTCTGTGTGTGTGTGTGTGTGTGTGTGTGTGTATCCTTCCCAGTTAAGACAGAATGATACTTTTTTGGAAAATATTTTTTCTCAAAAGAAAAGCCTGTAGTATTTCTTGAGTCAGAATGTTGAACATAAAAGTCGACTTCAAAGAAGGTTAATAACAAAGATATAATAATAATCATGATAACAATAATGATAATAATAGACTACTTTTTATTCAACATTTGAATCCATAGAAACCCCTCAGCTGCACTTTTTCACAACAATCCACTCCCCTCTTTCATTAGAATGAACCTTCCTGGGTTCACGGTGCTTGAACCCTTGAATCACCACTTTTGGTCTTTATCATTCAATTAAAGCAGACTGGCAAAGCATTTATTCTGAGATGAAAATGATGAAGTGGTTTTCCCAAGGTCTTAGGTTGTTCAGTAAGTGTTCCAGACAACTCAGAAATGTTGTTTCTAGCTCTTATGAAATCATATCTTTGGGCAGTTAAATCATTGACAGTAGCAATTGATGTACTGAGATAATTTTCAGTCTATATTTTATTTTTCAGGGATGTGCATTCTCATTGTATCTCTGTAAGAAATCCAAGATGGTCTTTCAACTTCAGTGTTGTGACCAATTCTCTCTTTGTAGGACATGTGTCAATTAAATCCTAAATCGATTTGATGTTTTTTTCTAATTTATGTCTTCTCGTTCTAAAAGCCAAACTAAGCAAAAATCAGGAGAAATAAATCTTGTGAAATAACCTTTGATGGGTTCTATTGTTCTGGCTGGACACATAAATCTGAGATCAAAAACATGAATTCCTCACAAGGGTATCTCTCCCAAGCGGACTACCTTCCCTCGTTCCCCGCCCCTTGATTACGATAGAGGGTCAGATTGAGGAAGGATGACATGAATATGACTTGCAAATATGTTCTCATATCTTTTGCACTCATTTCATTGATAACCACAAAACAATTATATGGCAGTAACTCCATTTGGCCACCTTTGCTACGTGTATATTATTTTGTATGTACATGTTCACAGTGCATTCAATACTTAACACATCACAGAACACTTTCAAGTCCAAGTGTTCTCAGAATCCAGAGCATGTTATGTAATGAAACAATAAGGAACTAACTCAGAGCAAAGGATAGGCCTGGTTCATGCTCCAAGACTCCTGACCGTGTATGTATTTTCATAAAATGAAATGGCTTTTTCTGCTCATGTTCTTTGTCTTGTATAAAGGCACACAGGAAAAATGCCATGAGCAGGTGTCCTTGACTTAAACATGTTACCAGATGCAATTTGTCCCAAAAGGTCTCATTATAAAACCAAGTAACAATGGACAATATCAGCAGCACATCACGGCCAACATTAAACTCCTGAAAGGGACATGTGCCGAGTCTGCTTGGGGGTAAAATTAGTCCAAATTGATTTAAGGGCGTAGTTGAACAGGACACATCCCCCCACGGCATGTGGCCCAGTGTTCTGATTACCAGTCTAGGATGAAACAGGTTCATCCTGTCCTGATTCTCAGAATTTGCCAGCCCTCATTAAGTGTGGCTTCTTTGGAAACAAGATAGATACAGGTCTACATAGCCAATGAGCATCCTGGTCCACAAGGTCACTACTGACCACAGAGGGCAAGCAGAGTCTCCTCTCCCTGTGTGGGTGTGATGGATGGGAAGGAAGGTAGACCAGATAAAAGACAAGATAAACATGGTTAGGAGTCATTAACTATGTGTTTTGTAATGCCCAGTGCAAATGCCATCTGATTGAGGAAGTGACCACATCAGTTTGGAAACAGGAGCTTTTTCTACTGTTACATACCCTTCACTTGAAGGATCTTTCATATGTTAACAGTGCACATAACTCCTGCAGAGACTGTGTGTTATTTCTGGAGAATTTCCCTCACTCCATCCTATGGCCACAGCATCAGTCTGAAGTAATAAATGAGGTTGGTTTCAAAGACAAAAAACATATGTTCAATCATGGACAACAAAATATGGCAAGATTTTTTATGTGTACCCAACTAGAATTTATATTTCACTGATTGCAATTGGGTAAGGACCCAATCCATGTTTATAGACTTAAGGGGTCATGGGTAGAGACATAAACAGGTGCCAAGTTGAAAGGCAAACAGGTTTGCCTTAGTTTACCCAGAGTTAACATTGTTGAAAGCCATAGCTAATTCAATACTTAGATATGAATAAACAAATGAGCCATTGCTACCCCTGCTGGCAATACTGGCCAACATTATCTGTAGCATTGGAGAAAAATGTAGCTTGGCTGGGGTTTGTAGGTTTTCTTTTGGTTTTGGTCTGGTTGGTCATCTATAGTGTCTTGTACAATACCTAATTATCCTTGATCATGTTTTCCCATGTTCTTGCTTTTGACAAGGGAATCAAACCTTGAGTTGATTAGTGTCATTTATGAAGACCTGCTTTATTCTTCCTTCCTGTCCTACAACGCACAAGCAGGTTCAAATCCATGCCGGTGATTGAGTCCTTGTTCCATGGCCAGTGGCATTCCTGCAGACTTTTGAAAAGCTACTTCTTTGTACATTGTATATAAATATACAAACTATAAAATTGTACACATTTCCTTCCAAGGCTTACTCTACAGTTAACCAGCTGCAGGAACACACAGGATGACTTGCTGTGACTAGTCATCAACCAGGGTTCCGACTGGTTACTTTTGGAGGCCATTCTTGGCCTTTAGAATGGCAAACAAAATGAGATCAACTCATTCAGTTAAAAATTGATAACAGATGTCAAGGAGGGACATTTAGAATTAAAAAAAAAAACCACTGAAAGACTATCTGCCCCTGACATTTTGTAATTCATTGTGTACTACAAACCATAATATTATTACAAACTCAATATATGTGGCTTACCTTCTTGGTTATTATTTATTCTGAGGACCTATAGCAGAGTCTCTGAGAATTCAGAGTTTGGGCAAAGTAAGACAGGGAGAAGGAGACCACTTTTAAAAAATGAGTTGGACAATAGGCCATGTCAGTCAGCCAGGTAGCCTTAAAAACAATACCTTCATCAAGCATGTAGGCCTTTTGGAGAAGGAGAAAGTCTGCAGATGAGCCAATGAAAGCAAAGAGAAAGGGTCAAAGGATGAAGCAGGGACCTTTTTTTTTCTCCTAATGGAAGAAGAACCAGGGCCAATTTTAGAATATCAAAATGATAAGAGAAGTTGGGACTGGGTAAAGGAAATAAGACAGCCTTTTTTCTATTTTTCCCCCAGTGGCTCAAGTTTTTAATCAGATGAGAATTTAAAAGATATTTAAAAAAATAGAAAGCACTTCTTCAAAGCAATTGCCTGGAGAAGATGAGAGAAGCTAAAAATACATACCTTCCATCAAAAGGTTTATTTTTTCCTCAGAAGATATGGGTTTAAAAAAAAACATACAGAGAAATGTGGAAATGAAGAAAAGAGTTTGACTGAGCTCACACAGAGCAAGGCCATTCCCTGAAGGCTGAAAGCACAGAAATCCACCCAAAGGCAAGAGGAAAAATAGGGCACTTGTGTCGGGAAAAAGCGCTTCTTTACTGTGGAGAACAGTTGCCACATATAAGCATCCCCTGGGGGTGGGGGGGGAAGGTGTTGTCTTTCCCAGAAACAAATAATATTTTTGGAAGACAAAAAGAGAAGAAATGAAAGGACAAGAAGAGTAAATAAGCCAGTAACTTTCAGCCCCAGGTTTTCTCCAACCATTTCTCTCTTGATTCCCTAAGAGCCAAGTGGTTCAATTGTCAGTGTGGTACTCTGCAATAGACAATCAAAGTAGGAAATAGAGGGCTACATTTGAAAATGTTAATCCCAACAGATCAATAATTAGCACACTGTTTGCTTCAAAACAGACCTTTTGACCTGCTGGCTATGATATGGCCCTCCGCTCTCCACTAGTCCAGGCAGCCTGCTGCTCCACATTGAATTAGCCTCTCCTTTTTAAAGGTAGAAAATTTAATTATGCCTCACTTCCGGTTTGTGAACACTTTGAAGTAATAAAAGGAAGAAAATGGAACTATCCACTTAGGATGTTGGGAAATGACTTTAAAACAGAATTGCCCAGTTCTGTATCCCCCTCAGCCAATCAACTATATTAAATTGAAGGTCATTTGGACAAAGGACAGGATGACCAATTTATACAAATATTAGATTTAAAAAGTGACATGAAAGTTAAAAGGGTACTTTACTTTTCCCACATGTCTGTGATCTTGAAGCTTTTAGAAAGCAGGATAAAGGAGTTAGCATCCTACGGGTGATCCATCTTCCCTTCTTCATTTCTATGGATACCTCTGCTATAAAGGGAGGATTCGGTGTATCTGTCTAGACAGTGAGGGAGCTATTGACAGACAGTGATGATGGTATGAGAGGCATTACTGACTTAAAGTAGGTGGAGTCATGGGCACACCCTCTTGATTCTTGGCAGTCCTACTTTCCTGCCATGCTTTCACTGGCGAGTAGGGATGGTGTGCTGTACACAGCTAAAGCTGTGGCACGGAGGACTCTGAAACCACTATAAGAAATAGGATCTTTTTTATGAGTTGGGAAAGCAATGCTTGGCATGCATTAAGTGGGAACAGCAAGTCTTCATCCCTCCCAGAAGTAGCAGTTTGGCTCCTCTGCCAGTCCTTGAAGGGAATCTACATCTTCAAGAAGAAACTACTGAGTCCTAAACTGTCTGCCTTTTCATCACCATGAACTACTTGTATTTCTCTTTCAAGGAAGAAGTCTTGGCTCTTTGTGCTGAGTGCTCAGGACTGATAATTAGTTGGGTCAGGGTTGGTTGACCCAAGCCAATAAATGATCAGATGTTTTGACCTTCCAGTCAATAACTGAGTGGATGGTGCTGTCTTATGAAGTACAGTTCATCTTTCCAAAAACAAAGGAAGCAAGGCTCAATTTCTTTTAATTCCATAACTATTTAATGTAAGGATCTAGACATGAAGGTGTTAAAAAATCCACTTTTAGAAAAACACTCCACCACTGTTGATGGGGTTGTAAGCTGGTACAACCACTCTGGAAATTAGTCTGGCAGTTTCTCAGAAAACTGGACATAGTACTACTGAAGACCCAGTTATCCCACTTCTGGGCATATACCTCAGAGACGCTCCAACATACAATAAGGACACATGCACCACAATGTTCATAGAAGCCCTATTTATAATAGCCAGAAGCTGGAAAGAACCCAGATGGATACAAAAATTGTGGTACATTTACACAATGGAGTACTACTCAGCTATCAGAAACAATGACTATAAAATTCTTAAGAAAATGGATGCATCTAGAGAATATCATCCTGACTGAGATAACCCAGTCACAAAAGAACAGACATAATATGCAGTCATTGATAATTGGATAGTCACTCCAGAAAGCTCTGAATACTCCAGAAACAACTTGTAGGCCATATGAAGCTCATGAATAACAAAGGCCAAATAGTGAAAGCATCAGTCCTTCTTAGGAAAAACAGTAAGTGTATAGCACCCTCTCAGAGTGTGGTACACCTAGACCTTAAATCATTAATAATCCAAAAGCTAGGAATATAGTCTTGTGGCAATTTTTGGTATTCAAGGATCATTATGTTTAATCTATGCACACCAAGAAAACTCCGTTTTTATGTTATGTTATGTTATGTTATGTTATGTTATGTTATGTTATGTTATGTTATGTTATGTTCTACATGTACTTCATCCTTATGATAAGTAGTGGGATTTCAATGCATGCTATCAAACCTCTAAAAGAATTGCCAAAATGCTTTTAAAAATCTGTACATGTATCTCTCTTCTTTAAATAAAGTTGTAAGAAAAACAATACACTGTTTTGGAAGCACCTCTCTAAGGACTCAGATGCTCTTCGGTGAATAACTGTAGGGGTAGTTCTACAGATGAATGACAGCAGCATACACTTGAAAAGCAGCTGCCATCTTGGGGAAAATGAGAGGAATTCATATTCAGGACTCACCTGTGGGCCTTGGCAGGCTTCTCCGGCTTCTCATTATACGGAATGACAAGGTCAACAGCTGAGTCTGGCTTCTGGAGAAGAATCCCCAACTTAATCTTGATCTCTTTGGCCCTGAAATGATAGATGTCGGAGGACAAGAATGACACATGGGCATGCAAATCTAAGACTAATTTCTCTCTGCATCAGAGGAAGAAACAGGCAAAGTACCTGTTTCGTTTCTTCCATCCCTGTTACAACCAGAAGAACATAAAGAGAGGAAATAGGACACGCGGGTTCCAATAATTGGTGTTTAGAAAACACCAATTTTTGCATTATCTCCTTTGAATCTTAATTGTTCTTTTCCTATTTTCTAATTTCTACATGGCAAGGAATATGGTATTATTCCCATTCTTCAGAGGGAGAACCTGAGTGACAGAAAATTTAAGTATCTTAATACTGCCCAGTAAGTATGTGATCAAGCCTGAGCAGGCTGCCTCCAGAATTCCCATGTGTAATTCCTAACTGAAATGTCTAACTGTAGATTGACCTAAAGCTGTTTATATTTTAATGCTAATTCCACTTTCCAAAGGAGGGCTGCCTAGTCACATACTCAGGACTTCATCAAAACCTTTCCATTTTAACTAGTAAAATAAAGGTGAGATCTGGTGATTGGGTAGGGAAAGGAGGTGGAGATAGAGAGGGCCAAAGGTCAGAGGACAGAGGAGGACAGGGAGAAATTTTAACACAGACCTCTCTTTCCAGCCTTAAAAACCTAATCTCAAATAGTAACTCACAGATCAGTTGTGTATTCGGAAACCACAGACTGTTTGTCCTTTGTCAAAGACGGTTTGTGGCCCTCTGCATGCACTTTTAGGATAAGGCTTATCATATTGCATTATGGCTATTGATTTATGCCTGTTTTCTAAGCTGTATAGAAGAACCCTTTCAAGGTAGGAGTTGAGTCTTAAATGCCTTTTAATCTCTGTGCCTGGCACGGTTGCTTGGCAACCTAGCAAATATTCTATCGTATTTGCCAACGTGAACTAAAATTATCTCGATTTTATTTCTGACCAATCTGTTAACATTTGTCTCCAAGTCAATGCCAATCATAAACAAAGCCTTAAAGAGCTATGAGAGAGGTCACATTATAACCAGACGGGATTTTGATATCACTAACACACTTTCCTATTTGATGCATAGAAATAACAAAGAGGTAACATACACAACCAGCATTGACTATTTTGCATCTTAAAGTCACAGTTCAGAAAGCTTGCATCTTGTAACTTACAAAAGCCACAAATACCCAGTTACTATATTGAATGTCCTTTTAGCTCAAAATATGATGTGGAAACTGACTTAGAAATAGTTAAGTCTGTGACATCTTTTTGTGTTTCTTTTTGCTTTTGTTCTTTCTCTAGAGACTTCCCAGTGAGTGAGCCCAGCTCTGAAGCTCTTAGTATCAAGCAGAGCTCAGCTAAATAAATAGGAATTGGGAATGGTTTGCTGCGGGATGGGAGAGGGAACGACTTACATCACACAGTGAGGGAGATACTCTCCCTTTTGAGTCCAGGCTCTCCAAGTTACAGACATTATCTGATGTTAACTGTTTCTGACTTGAAAGTCGGGACTGGTGAAATGGTTAAGTTCTCAGACTTGTGATGTCTAAATGTGCCAGTTTTAATTGCATAGTCATTGTTTTCAACCAGCTCTAGACATTCCATCTATAAGCACCAGATGAAAGGGTCAGAAAATGAGACAGGTTACTTTTTTAAAATCATAAAAGGTTCCTTGAGCATTTTAACTCTGGAAGTAAGACTATCCATATTATAATATCTGGGCTGTGTGTGTGTGTGTGTGTGTGTGTGTGTGTGTGTGTGTGTGTGTGTGTGTGTGTGTGTATTATTGGGAGTTGATTGGGCAATGTGTACAGCACTTGTGACTGCCCTCTGCTGGCCAGTATGAAGCACTACAGTCAGAGATACAAAGACTGTCTTCTCCCAGGCACACTGCTCCAGTAAGAAGAGAGTCAACTGCTTCCTAGCTTCCACATCCTTCTCCCTTCATGCACCTAAGGAAAGCTGTTACCCGTTTTGGTCTTGACACAAGATTGCATCCACCAACATTTATATAAAGACTAGCGATAAGCTCTCATGTTTGAGGGTTTTGTATTGTTTTGTCTTAGAATTTAGGCTTCTACCCTCCCCCCTCCTCCTCTTGTACTACTTTGTCCTTTTCTCTTTTGCTTCTTCAGAGCCATTTGCTTTTGTAAAAAGCAGAAAGATACTGGTTTATAATTTCTCATGCAAGAGCAATAGTCAAGAATCCATGGGTAAATGTAACAACAGAGTTTAAAATAGTCATTCATTTCTTGCTAATTTACAAATTAATTATGTTTGCTGTACCAGGTAGTATATAATAAACATACAAACACCTATAAGCCCTGATATTTGTTTTTAAGATGCCTAGAGACTAATGGAATCTGCCACTGGGGTTTCCAGAAGGGAGAAGACTCTGAAGACATAGTCCCAGTTTTCACTAGGGTAAGTCCAGGGAACTTCTCAAAAGAAGCAAGGGTAGAGTTGGAGAATGGCCAGTTGTCACCCAACTGAGCAAAAATATTATTTTAATTTCTCACAAATCTTTCAACAATAGCTGACTGACCTTTCAGGATGGAGAGAAGGCCATATGGTTGGGCTGCTTGATTGTGTAATGTAGAGATTCAAAGTTGTACTGAATGAGGCCATCCACCCTCCTCTTCTCAATGGAAGAAGGATGACAAGGAACCACTGTGCTCTACCTAGCTTGAGACATATTTGGCGTGTGTGCAAGAAAGAGTGAAAACTACAGAAAATGTGCTTCAAAAATGTTTTCTATATACAGAGGAGGCCAACTATTTTATTAACTTGGGTTTGTTTAAATTGTCTTTAGCTATCCATTTCTGGATGCATTTTTCAGTAATGAATGTTTATAAGTGACCACACATTTCCCAAGATGGTACACACATACACACACAAAAGAGGCAAACAAAACCCTAGCGATATTTCATCTACATTGATTGTCCAATTTTGTGTGTTTTGTGATCTAGAAAAGAAATACTGTTTATGACATCACCTTTTTTTTTTTTTTTTTTTGGAATCATGTTCTGAGACTGAACCTCAGTTGTCTGTTTATCTGGGGTATAAAGAGCCCTGGATTTGACCCTCAGAATCACATAAACTGGGCATAGTGACAAAAACCTATAATCCCACCATATA
The DNA here is from genome assembly GCF_963924665.1 of Micromys minutus. NCBI lineage: Eukaryota > Metazoa > Chordata > Mammalia > Rodentia > Muridae > Micromys > Micromys minutus. The sequence goes on from NC_137969.1 coordinate 72,069,578, forward strand.
AGATGCAAAGGCAGGTAGATGAGAAATCCAAGGTTACCCTTTTCTCCATAGACATCCTGAGATGTGCAGTATTATTGTGAAAGCATGCACACAAGTGCATTCTTCTCCTCAGACCTGACACATATACCAGAACACCAGGTACTCTTTTCCTCTTTGCCTTGGGAATGCAGGAGAGGGAAAACAGTGTGCTTTGGAGAGCATTGTTACCAAGGCTTTGTTCCTGCTCTAGTGTATAGGCTCAAGAAGAAGACGTTGAAAAATCATCAGGAAGTTCAAATGACCTACTTATTCATTTGTCATCACGAAGAGAAGAATGAGTATGATTGTATTCACTTTCATCCAGCAGTAACCATTTAAAATAATCAGGGATAAGCTTCCAGCCACCCTGAGTCCTTAGCATCTTCACAAAAACAAAACCAGCAAGCAAACACTCCCTCCCCCAAAAAATAAAACCACAGACTTGCCACATGGCTCTCAAGAGTTCCTGGAAAAGAGCTTCACCCTCGATTGCCTTCCTTCCTGTCAGAGCCTCACACAGTGTGGGAATAGTGCAAATCAAAGGGGAAACCAAATAAGCTCAGATTTACCAAATTTGTTTCCTGTTTCTAGATAAACTTGAACATATCTGACATTAATTTAATTTTAAATCATCTCTATCTGGAGAGGAGAACTTTGTAATGTGTTTACCGTATCAGCTATGGTCTCTAGCTTTCTTTGCACACTGGGCATTTCTCCCTGGCTAAATTTCATTAATGCTGATTAACAAGAAAGAATTTGTGTCTCCTTGGATCTGTTATCCTTTTGCGTTACAAGGAAAAAGAGAACTTGATTTGAAAGAATGTCAATTGGAAATGCCTGATGGAGCATTTAATCAGAGAAAGATAATTCTGAAAATGAGTCACACCTTTCAAGCTGCAAAGATCTGAATAGTAATAACCTCCTACAATGCCGAATCTGCTCCCTGTGTGGGACATTGGCCAGGGGTTAGGAACTCCAGAAAGTCACAGACTACCTCACTCCTTCCTGCCAAGGAGTATACTGGATGCAAGTTTTAACCTTCAGATGTATGTATGAGTGTGAGAGGCCAGCACGAGGGCTCACTCTAAACAAAAGCATGACTGACATTTTAGAAATAGAACTATATTCAGAAAACTTGATTGAGAGCCTATAGAGAGGTTCTGATTCCAGATGTTTCAAGGATTAAGATGGTGTTTCTGGCCTTGGTGGTATCTAGAATAACTCCAAAGGGTTCATTGTGCACATGTGAACTACATAGTAGGCATTTCCCCATCATCGGAAAGTGCTGGCGGGCCACAAGAACGAAGAGATGATGTGTGTTCTTGCTTCCTAAAAACCCATCAAATTCCAATGCTCACTCAAGCACAGACACACACATGCACACACGCACACGCACATACACACTGTTAGCTACCATCTTCAGCCACCCCCCCCCAACTCCCTGAGATCTTCTGAATATGACTGCTTAAAGTTACAATTTCCTAGTATGATTGAAGGCATGTAAGGCCACTAGGTGACCGCAAAGATTATAAAATGTCTGAGTTCTGTTTCTATCTTTAAAGTAATCAGAGTCAGAGATGTGAGGTGCCAAGGCTGGGGGTGAATCTCCGTGAGTGCTTGCCTAGCATGGGCAAGGGCCTGGGTCGACTTCCAGCACCGGAAATCTAAACAAGAGAAACAATGGAAACCAGATGAAAACTGGTGGGCGGGGCTTAAGTGGAACACGCATTCAGTTATTCGTATCACTTACCTAGGGAATACTTTAACGAGAAGAGAAATCTGAACATAATGAGAAGCCCACATCCCACCATGTTAGGGGGACAGAGGGACTGGAAGGGTCCTGTGCTTGAGACACAACTGACTATCACAGGCAGATTTAATTCTAGACGCCAGACACATTTCAAGAACACCCATGAAGAAAGGCACTCTGCAAGCAGCTTGGGAAGGGTAGGGCCTTCCTTGGACACAGTGAAACACAACAGAACCCAAATCTGTGTTGCAGATGCCCCCTGCTGGCCGCGAATGGCATGAGCTATAATTGCTGTAGAAAGAACCCTGATCTGGCTAAGGAAACCCTGCAGACTTCTTCCACAGAGGTGAAAAGACTATGTTATCTCGCTTCCTCAATAAATACTCATGAAAATGTACGTACGTACACACACACACACACACACACACACACACACACACACACACGATGCTTGTTACTTACCATCTTCTGCAACCCTCTCTCAAATCTTCTGAACCTGACTGCTAAAAATCAAGATCGACTCTCAAGACCAGGGAGCAGGCAGAGCTGGACCATTTAGATGGAGAAAGGTTCAGCTTCACTGCCCTGTTTCCATCTCGCTAAAACCAAAACACCCACTGCTTTCATCTTAGCCATCTAACATAGTGTGTTACATGAAAATGTATACCTAAAATTTTAATTAATTAATTAGTTCTTATTGGATTTTTTAAACTTACATTTCAAATGATATCCCCTTTCCTGGTTTCCCCTCTGGAATCCTCCTATCCTATCCCACCTTCCCCTGCCTCTATGAGAGTGTTCCCCCACTCACCCTCATTCCTTCCCACCTCCCCACCCTGGCATTCCCTTACACTGGGGCATTGAGCCTTCATTGGGCCAAGGGCCTCTCCTCTCATTGATGCCTGATAAGGGAATCCTCTACTCTATATTCGGGTGGAGCCATGAGTCTCTCCATGTGCACTCTCTAGTTAGTGGTTTAGTCTCTGGGAGCTCTGGGGGGCTGGGTTGGTTGGTATTGTTGTTCTTCATATGGGAGTGAAAACCCCTTCAGCTTCTTCAGTCCGTTTTTCTAACTTGTCCATTGGGGACCCCAGTTCTCAGTCCAGTGGTTGGTTGATAGCATCTGCCTTTGTATTTTTCAGGCTCTGGCAGAGTCTTAACTGATTTTCATAATTTAGTTACAGTATCTTAAGCAAACGACCCTAGGGTGAAACTGTATAAAATATCCCTTGTGATGTAAGAAGTAGGAGGGTGAATAAGGCTAGCAGAAAATGCACAGTGTCATCATTGTTAAATGACTGAGATGTGGCTTCAGCGATGACAGCTCTCCCAACGCTCATGTGATTAATTATGTGAAATAAGATGGTCGGAAGATAATAGAATTGACAACACCAGCTGTCAACTGTGGCATATTTGCTGCAAACATATTTATCTCTCACATCCTTCAATCTCTTGCTACCTGTGCTTCTCTGTGCTCTAGCTCTTGTCTGAGCTGTACCCAAACTGATGTCAGCCAGATTCCCTCACAGACGAAGGCCAGAGAACACTAGGGAGGGGTTCGGGCCCAGGGAGTGTTCAGTTTGCATGCATGAAGAATCCAGAAACTAGGTATAAAAAGGAATGTCAGATGTGTATATAGTCCGCATTCAGGATAGCTGGGGACATGCAGGTCCTCAGGTTTCACTGGCTAGCTTGGGCTACTTTGTGAATTAAGGGTTAGCAACAGGCTCTGTCTCAAAAATAAATAAATAAATAGATAGATAGATGATAGATAGATAGATAGATAGATAGATAGATAGATAGATAACCTGGGAGAATGACAACCAGGGTTGTCCTCTGGCCTCTCCACAAATGTGTACATATATGTACAGACCACACACACACACACACACACACACACACACACACACACACACACACACACGTAGTCAACAGAAAACTTGTCTAGATAAGGTAACTTCTTCATAAGACAGAGTGCCAATTAAAAGCCTAGGCCATACTCAGTTTCTGCTTCTGCTCACTGACTTACTTAAGAGACTAAGGAGCACTATCTTTGCCATGTGCCTGCCCCATACCACACACTACAAGTCATAAGGAACTCCCCTGTGGAACCGAAGGACTAGAAACAATGAAACCTGTTAGTCTATTACACTTGTAGCTGCTTACACTTGGCACACTGTGAGATGGGTGTAGGTCACTGGGCATCTGCTGTAACCAGATATGTGCTTCTCAGCGGTGATCAGCAAGCTTTGAACAAAGTCCAGGCTCTGTGCAGGCTGTCTATAACTAACTGTTCCTGCTGGTCTGATCAAGAGAATTGATAATGGAATGTTTGCTAGAAATGACTTTAAAAAAAAAAAAACAACAAAAACGTGCCTTTAATAATAATCTCTCTCTAGGCATAGGAGTTATGCTCAGATTTGGGAATGGTAAGCCTACTGTGGACCCTCAGATTTTGAATTGGTAAACCTACTGTGGACCCTCAGATTTTGGATTGGTAAACCTACTGTGGACCCTCAGATTTTGGATTGGTAAGCCTGTTATGGACCCCTGTCCGTGTCAAATCAAGTTTGTAAAGACAGAGCTAACCTTTCACTCCTAGAGATGGTTGGATCATGGACTCTGAGGTTTCTTGTTGTCTAATATCTACCACAAGTGCATCATAATCTCAACTCAGATCCTCTCATGAGTTAGTGAATCCTTCATACATGTGCAAGCCGAACACAAACACCCAGGCCTTTGTTGATAGTGAGGAATAAATTATATAACCACTTTACATCAGCTTGTTAGCAAAAAGTATATGTTCACTTTGGCTCCATTGCAGTGGTCCTGCTTTCATAAACTGATGGTGAAGCTATTGAGAAACAGCTATGAAGACAGCCAATAGAACCATGACTAGCCACTAATAGACTTGTTTATCTGCCAAAAATAACCTAGAATTGGTCTTGAACAGATAACCTCATTCTCCTTTAGCTGCTCACTATCTGAGTGAACTTAGCAAGCTGTGTATCCCTGCACCTCAACAACAGATCTATAAAATTAGGATGAATTAGGAGAGGATGTAAGAAGTTTCTGCGAGTAGAGCAAGGGATGACAGTAAAGGCTGGTCCAGTCCCTGGTACATAAACAATGTCATTGTTCCGGCCACTGTGGTTATTGCCATTGTTACCACGGTCGTCATTTTCATCACCATGTCTATTCATTTAACAGTTCCCTCCCAGTGCCACCAGCTCTAACTCTAATAACCCTTGTAACCCTGAGCCTCTACAAAAGTGGATGAGTGGCAGGAGGGCTTTATTTTCCTCCACGGGGAGACACTATAACTCCCTCCAATAAGCAGTATTGGAGAAACAGAAATAGATAGATAGATAAATAGATAGATAGATACATACATACATACATACATACATACATACATACATACGTATGTACGTAGGTAGGTAGATAGATAGATAGATGATAGATAGATAGATAGATAGATAGATAGATAGATAGATAGAGATAGATAGATAGACAGACAGACAAACAGATCAGATAGATAGATAGATAGATAGATAGATAGATAGATAGATAGATACTCCCACAATACTACTACCAGGCTGCAGAACTAGTCCAGTTCCATCTTACTGCAGCTACACATCTCTGCCCATTTTCACGCACACTGGGGTGGTGGTGGGACTGCTCATGTGAAAAGATGAATAGTCAGTGCCCATAGTAATTCCAAACCCAAAGCAGCAGAACTTGCAGCTCGGCCCAGGATAATACCTACACCCAACCTGAAGACCCTGGGGTGGCAGTCAAAGATGCTGGAGCTTCAAACAAGACACTTAAAAATAATGGTCTATTTAGCATGATTCAAGAAGTCAGTAATGTGTGTGTGTGTGTGTGTGTGTGTGTGTGTGTGAGAGAGAGAGAGAGAGAGAGAGAGAGAGAGAGAGAGAGAGAGAGAAAGAGAGAGAGAGGGAGAGAGAAGAAAAATGTTTCTGCAAAAGAGAGCAAGATTGCTCAAATTTAAACAGAAGACATTTAGGAGAATTTATGAATCGTAAGTGTGATGAAACCGTGGAAACACTGAACAGTAAATGTGGAGAACTTTCCATTACCAAGAAAAGCCATCAAGGCCAGAGTAGCAGGCAGCTGCTTTGGATAACCAAGTCATGTGACCACCTGGAACCATCCCAGTGACATCATAGGACACTTTCCAGATCAGCAGTCCATCTTATACTTACAAACAATCCATCGAACCCTCTTTAATCTCTTCCCCACACTTGGCAGAGAAGACCCATCTGCCTTTAACTGGTCAGAATCTCATCTCAAACCATGGGACCAATAGCAACAGTGAACATGATGAAAGGGTTGTTCCTTGAGAGAAGTCGAGTGGAATACTGGGTCCTGTCCAGACAGCTCCTCTCATGTCCTAAACAAGCTCTTTTTGCTCAAAGGAAAAGAGAGAATAGCATAGTGACCCAAGGCAGACATGGCAAGGCTTTGGGTACTTCCTGATTTGTTTGCTTCTTTTCAGATCTCTAAAATACAACAAGAATAACTGTGCCTACGTTTTAAGCATCTTTTATGAGAATGAAATGAGTTACCGTAGGTGAGGGCTTTCTGTCAGTGCCCGGCACATCTTCCAGGGCACACCATAAATTGCAGGGTTTATAATTTATAACGTTATTACAGAAAGTCCTGTGCTAAGGAAGGAACATGTCTAGTGCAGCCACAGAACAAAGTGCAATCGGCAGGAAATGGAAACACGTCATAACAGTGAGCCTTGGATTAAATCCTCTGACAATCTTGCTGGGTGATCTTGGATAAGTATTTGGGTTTTCTGGTCTGGTCAAAAGAGAAGGTGTAGGTGATTAGACTCCAGCTGGCCTTCTAGCTATAGTAAGACTTCATGATTTAAGCATTTGGCATATTTGGCATATACATAAGAAAACGAAGGGCCTGAGATCTTCATAGGCTGTGAGTGGTACCTTCTACACCTTCCCGGTGCCCTGTTTCATCTGTAACTACAACCACCTTATCCCCATAATTTCTATGCCCTGATCCTTATAGATTGTCTTCCTCATTTCAACAGCTGATTGGTTGCTTTCTTTCCAGAAAATTCTTTCGGTGTGTCCTGACTCTTCCACACTTAATTTTACCAGTCCTGAAGAACTGAACTACAGGCTATCCTGCCTGGGGTGACATCCTGCCTTGGGTGACATCCTGTCTCACTATTCTCATCCTCCCCCTTCCCATACCATCCCCTACCACCAAGACACACACAGCCTTATGGTTGGATGAGCTGCTGGTCTATCCCAATCCCAAAACATCACTTTCTGGCTTTCCACTGCCCCAGTTACCAGTCTTCTTTCTCACTATTCTCCCATAATTTCTTACATGAGCTCCCCACATCTCTCTTCTACCACACATCAGTTTAAAAACCCTTCTGATCTCATGCCCCCCACCCCCAAATCCATTACCACTTCAGCCTATCAAGTTGCTTTAGTTACTGGGATGGACTGGAGAATGAAAACTGACCCAGTCACACTACATGGCTGTACCTTCTACTTCCCACCCTCCAACAGGGTCCCTTGCCATTTAACTGAGTCTCATGACTCACTTTGCATAACATAATGGTGACAGAGACCCATGGGGATGATAGTAAACCATCCCACTGAGGTGCCTACAGTAGCCCTATGTGCACAGTAAATATTTGATGAGCATGTGTGTTGTGACTATGATAGCATTCTGTGCACAGGTTCCATACAGCTGGTCTGCACTAGTCTCTATGTCAGACTGCAGTGGAACAGCTGCTGTCTGTCATGGTCTGTGTGGATTGATTGACATGAATCGAGGAAGTGATAGTATACACTCAACAGGTCTGTGCTTAGTTGGCACTAAGGTCAGTTTCTTTCTGATAATCTCTACCTCACAACGTGAGCCAGTCTAAAAGCATGGAGGATGTGTTGGCATTGGTCTCACTGAGGCTGCCTGCTCTTAGGGTCCTATAGCTGCCCAGTGCGACACAATCATATTGTAGTATCTCTTTCCTTGTGTTGTTGGTGTACTGCATATTTGCACAATGGTGTTTTTTTCCCAAGCTCTGTCTACACCCTACTCAATGATTCCCAGGATATTTGGGACATTTCCCAAGATTTTATGGCTTGTCTCTGACCTACTCATCACTCAGGGTAGGTTACTGGGGGTAATGAAGAGACAGTGTAGGAACAAGATGGTCAAGCCAGAAACAGCTCATTTCCCTTTGACCTTCAATTCCCCATCTTCTTCAAAATAGTGTCGGCAGGAATGAAGGACTTTTGGTAATTACATTTGGAAGCCAGATAATGGATAGTGGGAAATGGTCCTGCAGTTGGGGAAGAGAGATTATTGTGGAAATTTTGAGCTCCAGAGGTGGAAGGGTCAGCAGCGTTTCCACGAGAGCTTCTGTAGACACAACAACCACCAAGCATCCTTTTATGTTCAATTACAGAGAGGCTCCTCATACTAAACACTTATTCCTGCATGTGGCTTCAACTTTAATATCATTTAGCATATCCCAAATGAAAGAATAAATAAAGGGTATTAATGAAGGAGAAAAAGAAAGAGAAGATCTTGTTAAAGTCCAGCCTGCTTCTATCATTTCATAGACTTTGTCTCTCCACATGACACATATGGGGTCTTATTCAATGTTTCTCTTTGCCAAATGACTAAATGGGTCTGTCTGTTCAGTAAAATAATGGTTTGGCAATGAGGAACCTGAGAACAGCTTCTATGGCTAGAATTAGAATTTAAATAATCTTTTTTTTTTCTGAATAAAAATATTGAAACAGCAGTTTATAATTTCTCAGATTTCTCTTTTTTTTTAAGAGTTATCCATGCTCTCTCTCTCTCTCTCCCTCATCCTCAACTCTTATGCCCATGCCAATGTCCTAAATAAACTCGATTCTGTACTTTTAAAAAGTTATCTATTGATTCATACACTTATTTCTATAGTAACTTAATTGTCCCATTTTAATGAAGCAACTGCTACTTGCCATAGTCTATAATAAATACTGTGAAAATACTTTGTATTATTACAAATATTTCTGGCTCTGGTAGCTTCCCTTTTATATTGAGACAAGGATAGGGTAAGCTATTTAAATGCAGCTTGAAGATGATTTGGGGTTACATACTTGCGGCTAAGCTGAGGTTTGTGGGGTTTAATGTCTGACTGTGGGGACCAGGGTCAAGGAACCAGGCAGACAGTCAGTCACTCAGCTGCCACAAGACACGAGCCATGATGTTGACAAACATGTGAGAATATTATGTCTGCCTGTGCGCCTTCCTCTAGACTGGGGACTTGAACCAGCTTAGGAAGATAGAAATCTATCTAAGCTGTTGTAAATGTCAGTGAGGGTTGATACAAAGCATGTCCAAGAAAAGAGAAAGGTCTGGGGACTTAGAGGAGCAATGCCAGAGGAAACCTAGGAGCATCTCACAGACGACAGAAGGGATGAGCAACATCTTCTCCATGGTAAAATAAACCTGTGTAAAGTCATGAAAAGACATGGCCTGTGACTGAGATATTTCCTCTGAAGATGATTAACAGCAGACAGGATAGAATAGAAACAGACACAAGAGGAAAGAGAGCCACATCAAGTTTAATTCTATATCTCCAACATGAACCCAGAGTTTTTTGCAGATATGAAAAAGTTAAGGTGGGCCACTGTAAATTAGCTATTGTCTAAAGAAGGCAAAAGGGCCAGGTCTTAATGTGATGTGACAACAAGAACAGAGATGCTGGAAAATTGCTGGTTTTAAGGATGAAGGTAGGGCCATAAGTCAAGGAACACAGGTCAGTCACCTCCTAATGCCATAAAAGGCCATGAAATCAATTTTCTTTACAACATCCAGAATGAAAACAGCCCTTGGGATCCATTCTAAACTTCAGCCTCTATGACTGCATGAGAATAAATGTGTGTTGCTTCAAGCCACTGAACAGGTGGCAACTGTTACAACAGCAAGAGGAAGTGACTACATCATCGTATCATGGTTGCTTTTAAGGATGGTTAGCTACACATAAAGCCCAGTCTGAAAGCCAAGCTAAGTGTTGTTAGCTCCTTGAAGATCTGATGTCTCTGGCCTTCTAGGGCCTATACACCCCACAAACACATACATGCACACACAGACACACAGACAGAAAGAGAGAGGGAGAGGGAAAGAGGTACACACTTGCAAACTCTCTCACACACACTCACACATACAGAACAGAGACAGAGTGACAGACAAAGAGAGATTTCAAAATAAAGTAAGCCTTTTTTTTTTTTAAGAGAGATTGAGTAAAAGATACAGTAAGAGGGTTCAAAACTAAAGTCCAAACGTTAGGGTTATGTAAATAGTAAATGAAAGTCATGCTCACCAGCCCCCTGCCCCAACATGAGAAGGCCCGAAATAAAAATGTATATGACAGTGGTCTAATGAAACACGCACTGCAATTGCTTGAAGAAAAAGCCAAGATAAAGATCAATAAAGAGGCAGGGTCCCTAGGCCTAAACCTCTGCTGAGGACCCAAGTTTTTAATGTTATTGGGTAAAAATTATCATGAAGATAAGTTTCCTGGACCCCTTCATTTGAGAGCCCCTTGCACTCTGATGATGACACAATCATCCTGGTGATGATCTGACTCATTTCAGTTGTCCAAGATCACAGAGAATTAAGGGTTCTTTAGATTACCAACGTGGTACTCTGTGTGAGGCAACCATGTTTCTTTTCCATTTATGGACCCTGGATCTGACAGGAAAATGTTTCTCCTGCCCTATATGCTCTATGGAAACCAATATGGTTGCCTCAGCTGGAACAGTACATAGTCAAAACAGAGAGGAAAGACTCTCTATGACTCTGTGACAGGTTTCCTGGTGAGAACCTCTGAATAGAGCTGGCCAGTGAGAATGCACTGGTGGTCTTAGAGGCTACAGATAGGACTTATCATACACCGAGTCTGACCTGGACCTTTCTAATCAGGAATTAGATGTGAATGCTCAGAGTTCATAGAAATAAAAAAAAAAAAAAACAGATTTATCTAAGATAAAAAAATAGATTATCAATACATGATCATCTTTGGCAAAGAAGTTATTCCCAAGACTAAAAATCTAACCTCCATCTTCAGGACCCATAGGATGGGAGGAAAGAACAAACTCTCTTAAGCTGTTCTCTAGCCCTCACATAAGCACACACACACACACACACACACACACACACACACACACACACACGCACACACAAATAAATGCAGTAAGAGAATGTCATTCAGTTCTCCAAAGTGTCTGAGTAAATCCCTGATTTTAACAAAAAGATATCTCATTTATCAAAGTCATAAAATTACCACACAAAGATTCATGTATTAATCTACTCATTCAAATGGCATACTTGTTTGCGACACTGTGGACTCAGAAACAGGTGTAAGATTCTAGAAACTTACCACACAGAAAGGGCCAGACACTGGACTATTTACACAGTCCCCTAAAGGCATGTTAGATTTCACACTTCCACAGACCCAAATGTTTCTCATAAGCCACCACTTAAAACAAGCTGCCAAAATACAGGAAGACAATTTTTAGATGGAATGTCTTGATCCTTTCCAAACTTCTTGAATCCTGTAGATGAGTGCTTTGTCAATAAACAGATGTTCATTCCATGCACACACACAAATCAACAGCAGTCACAGTATGACCAAAATAGCTGTCTGCACTTCACTGCTAATAATACATGCTTGGAGAACAGGGTGCTTTACACTGTCACAAGCACTTTACTTCTTCCTCCCCCTCCTCCTCCTCCTCTTCCTCCTCGTCCTCCCCTTCTGACTCTAAAGGAAGGGATCCAACATCTTTATAGAAATGGGGTTTACAGAATAGAAGTGAGAACTTGTCCAGATGAACTTGGTGCTACTTGAGAAGTGTCAGGAGAGGCAACTAGAGAGGATAAAACACTCGTCTTAGTCTAACTTGATATTCACAGTAGACCAGTTTAAATTGTTACTGTCCGAAATATTCAAAGTTGTTTGGCTCAACCCTTGGAGCATAAGGTGCCTAGTTGACTCATCTTACCTGGATACAATAGCAGTAGAATGTCTCTCCCGAAGAACCCTGTGGATATTCCTGGAGCTCTATGGCCAGGCGAATAGCCCAGAGCTACATGTAGATTACATGTGTGAAGAATACATGCTTCTGACCTTCAGGCTTATTAGATACCCCGATATTCTAGGAAAGACCCAATTGCCCAGCCCCATCCAGCTGTGCCTAGGAGCTGTGGGGTGCAGACAGATAGGAATGTGTGTGTGTGCCCATGGAGGTACAGTTGCACCTACAGTAAATAATCTACGCTCATGCAATCAGTGTCAATGAAACCACATGAGACACATACACACCAAACAAACAAACAATCCTCAGATAAGTGGGCACCAGATTTGTTGGAGAAAAGACAAGAAGCAGTGAGAGTCAGAAGATGAGAGGGTGTAACAGGTGATTATGATCTAAGCATATTTTATACACATATAAAACTGTCAACAAATACATGCAATATTTCTTAAAGTCTACATTCCAGATAGTACTATGGATAGGTACGCATCTAGTGAAATATAATTGCTTTTAAATATGTGACTGGATCTAGGTACAGAAAATCATTAAATTAGAATGAAAAATAGTAATATATATAGTTCAAATTCAGAATAGCAATGTGATAGGGCTAGAAGGAGTGTGGAGAACCATGCATGGTCACATCTATTTGTAAGTATGATAAGACTGGCCCTTGGCCAAGATGATAGTCAGGACTCTAACTGCTCCCCATCTAAAAACTGTCTAAAGCACAGCATAGCTTCCTAGATTGTACCTATAAATTGTGTTAAGCGGTGGAAGGGGATAGGGAAGCATTTATTATGAGATTTAAGAGTCCCAATCTCAGGTGTGTCAAGTTTCGGATCCTAATTCAAACAGTCCTAACAGCAAAATGGTCACTAGATGTTTGAATGTTTACAAAGTGGTTCCAAGTGTTAAAGAGCAGTACTGTTAATTTCTGTATACGATTGGTGTTTTTTTCATGAGCTTTCTTATATTTTATCCAAAGTGCACAGTGTAATTTCTTAGTAGGGGGGTCAGGGGGGAGAAGCACAAAGAATACTTCAGGATGGTGAATGATTATGAATGAAATAAATGTTTAACAAAGGCTTTGATACAGAACTAATTATAAAGAGTGTTTTCAGGGTTTCCCACAATACAGAGAGAGAGGGTGGTGGAAAATTACTCGGTAGGGTCTACCCATGATTCCTGTCATCTTGTGGGTTTTATTGTGTTTTTTTTTTTTTCCCCTTGAGGTTCTTCTTTCCAACAACTTGTTTTCAGGTGAGAAAATGAGGCTCAGAGAGAGTCAGAGTTTCCCAGGCTCCCCAGGGAGGAAGTGAGAGGAAGAGTATGTGGTCTCTGCTTCTGCATCCCTGTAACTGTTCCAGGACTAAAGCAGATGCAGGGACGGGAGGCTGCAAAGCTATCCTTACTTACCTGCATCCTCTTCTTCCATGCTGCCAGTGTGTCTGCCCCCACTCCACCCCCAGTCACTTTCTGGGGGCAGTCAGAGGGTCAGGTTATAACCATGTTACAACTGACCTCAGCCTTTAAAATATGGTCCACAGTCCACACATTATCTGGGAAATGATTGAAACTCAAAAGGAGAGAGAGAGAGAGAGAGAGAGAGAGAGAGAGAGAGAGAGAGAGAGAGAGAGAGAGAGAGAGAGAAACCCAATGTTGGCTGGCCTCCATTCACATCCTGCTTCCTGTTGCTAATGGTTGATCCTGCCTGGATTAATTAAAGTTTCACTTCTTTTCTCTCCAGCCAGCAAGACAAGCCATTGACACTGGCCCAAGAAACATAAATAAACTTTATTTTAGTATCATCTAGCCATTTTAACCTGCAGTTCTTACTAGAAAAGGACAAAGATATTAGATGGCCTTCCAAAGTCCCTTCTGGACTAAGCTTCTGGGATCTGACAACATAAACCAGCATAACGGAGACCGAGAGTGAGGAGAGGTGATCAGAGAATATAGAACAATAGGAAGCCACAAAAGCAGCTCTGATGATGGCTCCCAGAGAAACAGTCTGGGCTGTGAAGTTACTTAAAGTTCATAAGCCAAAGGCTTGCTATACTTGGACACAAACCACCCTCCTGTTGCCCAAACCTTCCCTGCCCAGGTTATAGAAATACTGAGTTTCCTTTCTTCCTCTACACCTCTCCCACCCCTGCAGGAAATCTTTCCCATTGTGACCTAACATGTCCCTGCTAATATTTGTCTGCCCCTCATACACCCCGGAAAGCAGACAAAAGTGCCAAGCTGACACTGGGCAGCCCTGTCTCCAGCTATTATCAATTAGTCAAGAACTTTCACAGGATCATATTTATCAAGAGCCTACTATGTACCAAATGCTGATTGTCTTTGTAAAATTTAGGCAAAGAAGGAAAAGAATCCTATTCAATAGAAATGTCTTTACTTCTCAGAGTCAGCCTTTGGGTAAAGCATTATTTATCTCTTCTCTGATACTGTTCTGCAGGATCTTCAGGTTTTGGGGCATGGTCCTTGTATCAGCTTGGACCTGGTGAGGGTCACATTACAAACATGTGAAAAGAAGACACCACACATGCACTGTGGGGAGGGGTCCCAAAAGAACCACTTAGTAAGCCTTGTTATGATCTGTGTCTTTAATATCCCCAGAGATCCAAAGATCCATACAAAATGCTGCAGAAGGTGCTAAAGGGAGGTGGTGCGGTAGTTAAGAGGAAGGACCTAGAGCCAGTGATGGTACTTCCTCACAGTGGGCTGTGAGACATCCACCCTTCCATCCTTCTCTTTGTAAGGTGGGAATGAGGTGGGCAGCTTTGCTTGTTCCATGCACTCTATCTTGTAAATGGGCCCAAAATCAGTGTAGCCATTTGATTATGGGTTAGAACGTCCAAAGCTCAGAGCTAAAGTAGATCTTTTCTCACTGTAAATTCATTTTCTCAGGTGTTTTGTTATTGTGATGAAAAGACAACTGCCACAGTCACAGCTCGTCAATATTCTAAAGCACTATTGGATAATTTCTATCGTACACATCCTTGGGGGACAGAACCAATCCAAACCATGGAATAATGAGTGAGGTGTGCTGCCTATGAGCCTGTACCAACAATAGCGGAAAACTTGGAGGTGGTCCTCCTTGAGAAATGTCTTCCCAAGGATAACATTAGAGGTGGTGTAATAAGAAAGGAAGATACCTCACAATGAGGGAAAGAGTCATATCAGAACCTCTTTACTAAACCCTGCTATAGTTTGTATCTTTAATGCCTCCTCAAAGATCCATCCAAAATGCTCGCCCTGCAGGAGGTGCTGATGGGAGATGGTAGACCCTTTCACATGCAGGACCTTGAGAGTCATGATGCTATGTCCTCACAGTGGATACGCAACAGTGTTGCCTGAGTCTTGGTACCGATTGTGTTAACATTGGTCAAACTTTCTGTATCCTCTTGCAGTCTTGCTTGTACAGGCAGCCTGTCCCCTTGGCCCTTGAAGGCATCCCTCACATCCTTTTCTCCTACACGTACCTGCCTGACTCTTTTGCCCTGTAAGATTAGTTTAAGCATCATCACCAACTTTTAAAAGCTCTGAGCCCATCCAGGCCCCCACCTTTTACTTCTTGTAAGTTACTGTATTTACTGCTCTCTGCTGGCCCGAAGTGATATGCACACTCATTTACCTTCCTACCTGGGGGACACTGTCCTGTGAGCGACGTATGACGTGTCAGCCAGATGCCTGAGAGATGTGTAAAGGCTTGAAATAACTGATGTCTCACCAGTAAGAATCCACAGTTTCTCTGTGGCCTTTCCTCTACATTAGTAGTTGACTGTGCTCTTAACATGATGAATTCCACAGTGTGTTCAATTATGTCACTAGTTTAGTAGCTACAGTGGGTTCCAAATGAATACATTCCCAGCAAGAATAATTGCAACCCCCAATTAGAGGGTCTCAGCTTTACTGAATAAATGATAAATGTAAATATAAATAAAATCCGCTGTTGATAATGAATCTAATACATGTCAGTAATAGAAACAATGGCAAAAATATCATTGCAGCTTTCTAAACACTGTATTATTTAATTAAAAATTTAGAACAAGAGGAGTAACAATGTCAAGATGCCCGAACCCTTGCAGGCTGTCACATAATGGTGTCAACTGTTCACCAGTGTAATGACATAAGTTCCATCCACTGCATTAAGATGTTAAACTGCAAATACCAAGTGAGCTAAAGACGTTCATCCATCCGTGCTGTGCACAGTCAGCGTGTGACTCTCACAGTTGGAGAGAAAGCAAAGATGTATCATCTGATCTTCAAAGAAGTTGGGGTGCCACTCAGCTCTAAGTACTCCGCCAATCTGAAGCTTTCAGTAGAGGAGGTGAGAGGGGATGGGGTGTAGGAACGATGAACAGTTCCCAGCCCTGCAATCCACTTCTCTCCTCCTGGTCCAGGGGATACTACTACAGACTTCACTGCTACTAATTTCATCTATTCTCATCTGCTTGAAACATCATACCTTTGACTCAAGAAAATTGTTTTTTTTTTTCTTTTAAAAACAAAATCACTTAAAATTTGTTGCTGTGGTGAAAAATCAACAAATAAAATGTGACATTTTAAATAGGAGAAAGTCTTTGATGGCCCACTCCACAATATGACCCTCTCAGACAGACACTTGCCCTGAGAGACAGAGGGGGCTGTACAAGAATCAGTTCTACTTCCTTTAATGATTAAGGGTCAAAGCAAACCCAATCAGGACCGTTTCCTAACAGTGCAGGAACTTTCTACCTACATGGATCACACTGGGTGTTGGGTTGTTAAGTTTCTAGTAAGATGACTACTTTAGAGGGAGGGTTCTCTACAAACTATATAGCACAGTCCTGGACAACCCTGTGTCTCAGGGCTCCAGGTAATAGGCAAACCTTGCATCCCAGGGGCTTTTCTTTTGCCCAGTAATACAGCTGTTCTATCTAATGATGAATAACGCCCCGTGCCCCACTGCAAACCTGCCAGCAGAGCCCTCACGCCATCTCTGTGTGTGAATGACTTTTCCCACAGTTTACTGTGTCAGACATTCTTCTGAGCACTTCACACACATGAGCACTCACTCAGTCCTCAAAACCAGCCTGTGAGACAGACAGACAGACATGCTTCCTACCCCCACTTTACCTATGTGGAAAGTGAGAGGTTAAAGAAATTGCTCAAAGCTACCCAGGAAATATGTAAGGGGAGAAAGAATTCACACCCAGATGCTTTTATACTTCTTCAGTGTTGAAAGTTACCTTTTAAACACACACACACACACACACACACACACACACATACACACACCTGCAGAATAGGCATCCTTTGGGAGGAAACAACCCTCTGACACTCTGTAAATTAAATGGCACGTGGGTTATCTCCTGTTGAATCTCTAGCTCAGAACTTTTCTGAATCTCTGCAGTGCTGCAGGTAAGACAATGCCAAATCTGTCACCAAGCATCCGTTTCAATTTTGTGTGACTCCCCCCATCCCACATTGCCTCTGGGTATTCTCCCTTGAGTGAAAGGCTCGCCCCTGTCTTCATGTCCTACACTGAAGAAGTTTGGTTCTCACCTTTCCAGGCATGAGTGTGGCAGAGCTGCCAGTCCCTTACACATTTTGGCAGGCGACTTAAGTCCTCAACTTGAGCACGAACTTCTTAACAGCTGAACACGCGTCTGTGGAAACTTCAAGGCTCTCTGGGGCAGCCTTTCCCTTTGTGGAATATATACAAGCTCTCACACAGCTCTGTGGCTCCGAGGACCAATCAGCAGCCTGGGAGAAAATTGTGGGCAGGAGAGAGGCAACAATCTGCCTTAGGTGGGGGCTGGGAGCCTTTCCTGGCTGGAGGCACTGCTGGGGCAGGCTCTGACTGCTCCTGTCACTATGGCTTCCTTTGTTTAGTCAGGGCTGAGTTGGACCCTACGTTGAGATAAGATCATTAGAGTCTGAAGACTGAAGTTCCACATTAGCCTAAAGAGTGATGCGGGCTTTCTTCAAAAGCAGGGTACCTTGAGCCACTTGAGATCTGCCAAGGGTCCTGGGATACAGCACTGAGGATACAGTGGAGGAAACTGCTTCTTCTCACAGCGGATGGAGTGTGTACCGGAGGATCTTCCACCGCCTGAGCACTCAGAGGCTAGGAATTCAGAGCTAAAAGGCCAGCCAAGGTGCAATTAGGTGTAAGCAACAACTGCCCAGACACTTTGTTACCAGACTTAGGGGTGACAGCCTGTGCGCCTAACAAGTCCTACTCGGTCTCTTTTCTTCAATTACAGCAGCCAAGTTAATGGTAAAGAGCAGAAAAAGGAGATTTGTTCAATGTGGCCCTACTCCGTCTACCAAGGGTCTGTTATGAGGTAGGGTGTAAACAGAAAGCAAGGACACACATAACTAAAGAGACAAGGTAAAGAGTAATTCCCCTGCCCACCAGTGTCCCAACTCCAAGCCAGTGTAACACAAGGTCAAGGTCATTGCACAAGCTGTAAATCTTTCTCCTAAAGACAAATTCCTGTTCTGGATGCCCCAGGGCTTCAGCCATTTCCTCTCCCTGAAGGAGATGGGGGGTTGAGGGGGAGTAATTGCTTAGAGTTCTTTCTTTCAACAGTCTGGTAGTCAAAGAGGGGAACCCAAATGTCTCCTTAGAATGTTTGTCCCTGGCAGATAAGTCGCTAACCTGCTCCCCACTCTGCTTTAACATCCCAGTGTTGAGGTGAAATAGGCCTTCGACTGGAAACAAAATCACAAAGGGAACACGAGTAGGAGCCAAGGTTAAAATACTCTCAGGTACTGTCTGGCTCCCTGCTAAGTACCACTTCTGCATAATTCTTGAGTTTAGTTTCCTTTGGAAGGCTGGAAAGGGTCTCCTTACTAGGAAACGCAGGCTGGCCTCAAGCTTCTGTTCCTCCTGTGTCAGTCTCCCAAATGGTGAGTATGCAAGCAGCCACTGTTCTGCCTTGCCTGACTCCTTTTCAATCCTGACAGCTTTCCTCTGTGTCTCTGTGCAGTGTTCTCTGAGGATGAGATTAAGTATCTGTTTGTTTTCCACTGTCCCTGGCAACTGTATAAACTGACGACAGGACCACTCTATGGTCTGGGGAAGAAGCAGGAGCTGATTGGGAGGAGGGAGACAGAGAGGGGGTGATGGAGAGAGAGCATGCATGCTTCAGAAAGCAAGCATGCTGAAAGTACCAGGTTTATAAGGATAATGAGTAGTCCCAGGGAGGGAAGCCAGTGGAGTTGGGAAGTTTAGGGGAGTGGAGGGGGTGAGAAAGGCCAGCATGGAGTCTGAAATGTGTGACAGGTTCTTGTGATACCAAGTGATTCTGGAGGCCAGAATGTGTTAATAGGCCCCACAGATAGCCATGTCTCTCTTCTGCTTTTTGGAGTTTGGGAAAATGGAGTTTCCTTTTGATCTGACAGTAGCCACGTTTAGATTAGTCCTGGTTGGTCTGACTTGATCCCATGTATGTGAGATATCAAGAGGTTGGTGTCAGTAAACCCTTTGGGCCAATTTTAACAAATCCCTAAGAGGTGTAGGAGTTCCTCTTATATAAGGTATAACTGGGATCCTTTCTGTTTGTCCTGTGGAGAATACCTTAGTTTCCTAAAAATCTTGTTTAGGTTCTGAGGAGAAATCACCCCCATAGACTCTTGTGTTGAGAGGTGTGACTTTGTTGGAGTAGGTTTGTCCTCGGCAGAGGAAGCATGTCACTGGGGGTCAGGTTTGAGGTCATACAAGCTCAAGTCTGGCCAGTGTGCCACAGTTTCTCCTTGCTGCCTGCAGATTACGATGAAGACACTCACCACCATTTCCAGCACCATGTCTGCCTGCACACTGCCATGTTTTCCACCATGATGATAATGGACTAAACCTCTGAAACTCTAAGCCAGCCCCCAATTCAATATTTTCTTTTATAAGAGTTGCTGTGGTCATGGTACCTCTTCACAGTAATTAATAAACCCTGAGTGACACAGACTCTCTTTTCAGAGGCTTTCTGTAGAGTCTCTTATAGCTTTTGTGAAGCTATAAGGCTTTACAAATTTTTTAAAATGTTTATTCATTTTACAATTTTAAACTTTTACAAATGTTTATTCATCCAAACATTTCTTATAATAGCATGTTAATATAAGAGTTAAACAGACATCTCCCTGAGCAGGAAACAGTTGGTTGGGCAGAAAATGCTGCTGTAGGTTCCACTGGAGAATGCTTCAGTGAGGATGCATCAGAAGCTTGCCAGCTCAAACCATGCCTGTCATGAAGTCCTTTGGCTATGACAGGCCCTAGGAAGATGGCTTTGGTGGATGTCCAGAAGGTCCTTGAGAGTATCTGACCAGCAGCTGTCACTGACAGGTGGGGGCATGTGTGAGCCCAGCAATGGTGCTGGAAGTTCAATGGTCACCAAACCCAGGGACACACACAGAGGCCATTTCAAGGCCTCTTGCCAATGGGTAACAACATGTGTTAGAGATGACTTGTCTTGGGAACAGAACAATGCAATCTGCAATCCCAGAGATCATTTCCAAAGTTCCACTTTTTGTATGATCTCATAGGGCAGTAGCTTTGTGCTATCAGGGCTCACATCTTGAGGCTGGTTCACTAACCTACCAGTACCACCTTGGGGTGAGTTCCTTAACCTATCAAAACGTCTTGACCTCGGCTCTTATCTGAGCTGTCCTATGAACACTCCTGATCTTGCCTCTGGGGCCTGCCTCTTATCAGAGGTGCCTGGTGGCAAGCTCCTGCTTTACAGGCATTACATTATTTCAAGCCACACAAAATGGATTCACTTAGGTTTGTAACACTAAGGGACTGAGTACAGTCTTGCAAAGATCTAATGCTGACCAATCTTTACAAGGCTTCCACAGTATAGAAAGCACATATATATTATGGGAAGAGCTAGTAGCAATTAACCTCGTTATACAGAAAAGCTACATGGAAACCTATTACATACTGATTTAACTTCTACTCCTAAAGGAAAATCTAGAGTCTTTGGTTTAGTTGACTATGTCTATAGCATTGATGATCAAATGTTAAATCTCTTATCTGCTCAGGATCCATAATGTGTGTGTGTGTGTGTGTGTGTGTGTGTGTGTGTGTGTGTGTGTGTGTGTGTGAAACATGTACAAGTGAAGCTCATACATTAACAAAAAGTTTATTTAGTCAAACAGGTTTATACCAGCTTTTCAGAGGCTATCTAGATGGCAGTTTTCCAAGATGTCCTTTCCAAGTGTTTTCGAGTCGAAAAGTCTGAGGACACTAGGAAGTCAGCATTACAACATACATGTAGTGAAACCTTCCTTTGCAGGGTGGCCAGGAGCTCTGAAGATCCAGCATTACCTGTTTTAAGCAGGTTCCAGTTGGATTCTGGAACAAAAGAACTAAAGAAAATTGTTAACAAGTGGCTCTGAGGAGTTTCCAAACTAGCTACCCATAATCCACAAACTCCATGAGTTGTCCCAATCTAGGGTACCATCATATGTTTTGGGAATTGCCTTTCAGTTATCCAGGGTGACCAGAGGTAACACAAGGTATTCAGCCTGACCCGGGGCTAGACCACTATGCTTTGGTCTCTGTGCCCATTGTTCCAGCTGCCTCTGGCTGCCGCTGTGGTCACTGACCTTCCTTTTGGCATATGTAGTTGCTAAGGAAGCCCTGTGCAAAGCTTTTGCACATATGTGTAAAGTTCAATTCACAGCTCTACATATTTCCACTGACAGATGCATAGGGCATTAAATATATTGAAATACTTGTTTGCAAAGTGGCCATTTAAAAGACTTTAACAGATACTTAAATAAATCTTGACTTTGTTAAGACAGTTCTATAAGATAAAAGTCTGAAATGTAGACATAAAAATTATTTTAAAGAAACATAAGAATCTTGCCTTTTATGTCAATTGCAATGTGTCTGATGTTATAAATAAAGTATTGATGTCATGCCAAGGAATACACAAAGAGTCCGGTAGTATGGAAATTATTTTTGTAAAACAGGCATGGTAAGACCCAAAACTAGGCTAACAAGCACACTTGCCCCAGATGGCTTCCATTCCTATTCCTGTCATAGGTGGTGGCTGTCTTGTCCCATTCATTGGGGTTCGGCTTTACAATGACTAATGTGTACAAAGGGGAAGAAGAAGACTCAGTAAATATAAATTCTTGCTGGGCTAACTGTCTTTGATAAAAACAAACTTTTTTACACAAAAGCAGAGAATGTTAACTTTTATAAAAATAGATGAATCTTAGATATTTAGTAATGGGGGTATACTAATTGTTTGATTATATTCTTCTTAACCTTCTTTTAAAAGCAGAAAAAAACTTCTCAGATGTCCTAGTTAGGGTTAATACTGTTGTGATAAAATACCATGACAAAAAAAAACTTAGAAAAGAAAGCGTTTATTTGGTTTACACACCCACACCACTGTTCATCTTTGAAAGAAGTCCTGGCAGGACTCAAATAGGGCAGGAACCTGGATCTGCTTACTAGCTACGTCTCATAGCTTGCTTAGCAAGATTCTTATAAAAAACAGACCACCAGCCCAGGGGTGTTTCCTCCCACAGTGGGCTGGCCTCTTCCTCATCAATCACTAATTATGAGAAATGCCCAACGGGTTTGCCTACAGACCCAGCCCAATCTTATGGAAGCACTTTCTAAACTGAGGCATTCTCTTCTCTGAGGACTCCAGTCTGTGTTAAGTTGACATAAAACTAACCAGCATACCAAACAAATACAGAAGGGTTCACCTTTATCAACTATTCATATTTAAGTTTCCAAACACCAGAAGATGACAGGCAGTCCTTCACAGAAGTAGATTGTCTTGTAGTCTTTTCTAGCCTTCCAACTGACAAAACCTATACAAAGCACATAGGTTGTTTTATAAGCAACCACGTGTACCCACCCACTACAAATTTAATAGTCAAGCAACTGACCAGCCATGTTTCTTGTGGGTTTCACTGTAACAAGACAATCCTTGAATGACTTGAAAATTTTAATATTGAGACATTTTTAAGTTTTGGGACAGGGGAATTAAGAACATGACAGGGAAAGAATCCTTTTATCCTAGAGTTCTAGTAAAGCTTCTTGCCACTGAAAAGCAAGAGTTCCAGCACAATTAACATGAACTGTAAAGACTTCCCACAAAAGTTAAAGTTCTTGTCACAAATATATTTTTTCCTCCCTTTCATTAGCTCTTTGAGGATTTTGTATGATGTATTTGATATATTTTCTCCCTCCCCAAACTCCTCCAAAACCTACCCTTACTCTTTACCCACCCAACTTTGTGACTTCTTTTTATTTTCAACCTACCAAGTTCAGTTGGTGCTCTCCACAGATGTTTGGATGTGTGGCATTGCCTGGAGTGTGGTCAGTCTACCCGGACCACATTCTTAAAGAAAGCTGACTTTTCCTTTCCCAGAAGCTATAAATGGCCTAGAGTTCCTAAGCTATGGGTGGGACTTTATGCCTACCTCTTTCCTCTATACTAGGATTTTGTCTAATTTATAGAAGTCTTGTGAATGCATTCATAAATGCTGAGATTTCCTAAGTGCAGGTGCCCTCCTATGTCCTGACAACACAATCTTCTTGTAACCCACTTCCTCTGGCTCTTGTAACTGTTTTGTCTCCCTTTCTGCAATGATCCCTGAACCTTGGGAGGATGGGCATGATGTAGATTTTTTTTATGCTAAAATAATAGTGGCTCAGGCTGAAGGCCTGAATACATATGGTTTAGAGCAAGACCACATTCTTTTTCTATGACATTTTCCAAAAAAAAAAAAAAAATCTTAAACAAGCTTAAGCCTATATTAAAAATATCTGTCTTCCCAACTCTGCCTTACTACCTTATACTGAAATTCATTTGCAGCATCAAAAGCAGGAATCATGACTAGATTTGAGTTTAGGCCCCTAAAACTCCCAAGAAGCACTTTGGCTGCAAAGGGTATCAGTGGGGAAGCATGCTTTATCTGCTTCTCCTGCAAAACACTGACCAAATTATGCCCAGTCTATAATTCACAAAACTAAAACTTTGATAAAAGACTAAAAACTTGAAACACAGGTCAATGTTAGACTGAAGATCATGTTTTCCAGCAAACAAGGCAATAGACTAGGATGACCAAAAAGGGAAGGCAGAGAGGGGAGGAGCAACCCCTTGAATTACAAAGAGGCATTAGAGTTTATCCAAAGTTAGGAACAAAAGGCAAGTTCCCAAATGAATTTTTGATGATGAAATTCTACTATAGGATGCTTGTACCCACAAATGCTCTTGTATAGTCACTGTATTTTAGAAATATACACAAACAAATAGATCTAATACCATTTTCATCACGTTTTATCTGCCAAAGTAATAGAGCATGCTGCATATATGGTGAAAATGTACTATCTATAAATATGAATATGAAGTATAAATAAAGCAGAAGCTTTAAGACTGCCCCTTGGTGAACAGTATCTTTTTCTTAGATAATTTTTGGTGTATATTTACAACAAAGAGTTAAACTAGAAAGGGAAAAGCAAAAATCAGGCTTGGAGTTTAATGAGGATGGGTTCCTCTGTCTTCATGGGCACCTGGAACCCCTTCTAACATTATTTTATGCATGTTACACACACACACACACACACACACACACACACACACACGTAAAGTACTATGATTGTCCATGCTGAAGATCCAAAAGAATGGCCCTCAAGTTCTATCTGTGGTCCTAGGTGGCAGCCTCATACTCCAATCTGTCCCAACGATGTCAGACTTACCCACTGTGGTCTGCTTCCTGGGTACCACTAGGTACTGATCTTCTCTGTTAAGCTTGTTTGCTTCTCTCATTCCAACTCAAGAAGAAAACTTTTCTTCTCACCTTTCTATCTCTTCTATAGACACTGAACAAACTGCCAAGCATGTCTGTCTGAACACTGGACATTTTCATTTCCTCTCTGAAGACTTCCCAATCCTCCATGTCTGGCAGATCAAAAGCTCCCTTTTGGCTACCATAATTAACATGCCCAATCAAAATTAACCAATTCATCCTAACAAGGGATTTCTCATTTTACCATATCACCTGCCATTTGCCTATGGGCCATGTCTGTTTCCTCTCTATCCAGACACTCCTTTGTCTCTTCCAGGCAAATAACCCTTTCCCCCTCCCTCGTCACTTTTTTTCTTCTTACCTTGTCCTCTATCATCTGACTTTGCTTATTTCCTGCTTTTTGTCTCTCTAGAGCAGATAAATCTTCTTTTTGCAGATAGCTTGGTTTTAGTCTGTTCTGTACTGAGTCCTTTTTAGTCCCTAAATTGCAAAACACACTCACACATACTCTATCCCAACTGTAATTTTTAGGAAATAGAACATTTACAAAAAAAAAAAATAGGAACAAGACAAGCACACACACATACTCAGAGAGAAGGGAAGAGGGAGAGGGAGAGGATAGAAGGAGAATGGGGCAGAAATTTTCAACTCTAGGACAAAAACTGTAGGTTTAGAGTTAATGTGTTCTTACAAAGCATTCTGAATTTATACAAAACCAGCCAGCCACAAGTCTTTCTTTCTAAGGAGTACCAAGATATTAAAGACTATATTTTTATAGTCAAATAAATCCCCTCAACACCTTTGTTTCTCTGTCTTAAATAGTCAACAGAATACCAAACCATTCCTAAAACATGCAGATGCCCCAAACCGTTCATCAGAACTCCAACGTTGTTGAAAAGAGCTTCTCATTTGACAAGGCCTGGCCCACAAACAGTACCATTTGTTGATTATTAGTCTGTTTTTTAGACAATTTACTCTAGAAAGTCAGACCTCATAGTCCAAGAAAGCAAGTCATATTTTCTTCTTGCAAGCCTGCCTCTGTGAGGATTTTGTTACGCATAAACTCGCAGTGGGAATAAAAGAGCCCTACTGCAGTTAGAGTGTGTGCAAAGGCAAAACTACTTCTGACCAGAAAGGTGTGCTCCACACAAGAGTGGAAGAGAGTATGCACAGGAGTGGGATGTGCCTCTGGTTTATATCCCAACCTGGGAATGACTGTATCTTTTCTCCACTGACTGGAGTGTAACTTCTTTATTGGGTATCTACACATATTCCCAATGGAAATGTAGACAAGCCAGAAAACGGTTGGCCACTTGACACTTAAGTTCTGAGAAGGCAGTGAGGCCTTTGTGTAAACAAAAGTTTGACTGGGAGTTTGGAAGTCGATATTAACACATTTTTATAAAGGCCGCACAAAGAAGGGAAGACAAAAAGACTTTAATTATTTGCCATAAAAAAAAAGTTTTAAGTTTTCTGTTTGTTTTTTCAGAATAACAATAAATATTTAATCTTTGTATAGTTAACATCTACAGGTCCTGGCAGGGAAAAAGCAAACTCAAGATAAAGAAGACTCAAGGCTTCTCTTGAAGCCTCTGTATGAATGGCAGAGCAGTGTTCCCCAGCCCCACAGTTCCTAGTGCCTCTAAGAACTCTCTTTGTGTCCTCTACTACTGTGGTCACAGTGCTTCTCTAGTTAATAATATCCCTAAGAAGCCTAGAGGACAAACATAATCACCAAGTGTCAGCTGCTCAAATAGTTGGAAAGAACCCAAGCTTGCTCAAAAAAAAAAAAAAAAAAAAAGCCCCCAAATAAACAGGAAAGCAAAACCCAAGGTATACTGATTGAGGAGAAACTTAACAAAGGTTTGACTCTCTGAGACTCCAAACCAAAGTTCAGACACTCATTTCTTTGTTTCATGTAGTAGAGTTCAAAGGTAGTTGGTGCACACTGAAATGGAAAAAATGAGAAAGTGTCCCTGGAATAAAAAGGACTTCTGTAGCTGCTGGGGCAATCCATCCTTCCTCTTCATTTGGGACCAATGTGCTATGGCCAGCATACTTCCAAATGTGTCTTTTGAACCATCATGGTCCCCATATTGTCACTGGACTTACTGGTCACAGCCTTTGCCCCCTACCAGGCAGGTTCAGCCACCCATTCTCAACCAGTCAACTAAAGGAGCAGAGTTAATAGTGAACAACAGTGAAGGGAGGTTTATTTATTAAGAAGAGGGGACACAAAACCATCTTGAGAGGTTCTTCACGTGAGGGGAGGGTCTACACAGAAAGCAGCAGCTATACAGAATTAGACAGGCTGGCAATGTGTAGTTTCCCTGCCTACAACTGTCTCAGCTCTAAATCTCACCTGTCAAGTCGTCTACTGCACAATCATCTGCTGAAACATTACGTCTCTCTACTGGGGACAAGATCCTGTTCTGCGTGCCTCCAGGGCTTCGGCCACTTCCTCTCCCAGCTGCAGATACCTGGGGAAGTTTTAATTTCTTGAAGACCATATGGGTCTGTTACCACTTTAGGGAAGATTTTTCTGGAGCTTAGTGGTAGAGGAAACAAAAAGACCATTTATATAAATCAAAGCACATATGGACGCTATTGATGAATTCATATATACCTAAAAGCATTTTGAAATGTGTGGAAGACGACATACCAAAATCTTAATGAGGACCCAGTGTGCTGCAAGTGGCAAGAGAAGAGAATTCTCTCCAGCAGATACTTTCCCAGAAGGCTGCTAAATCTGTTAGACTCTTACTTACTTTGATGACTAGATAATCTCTTGGACCCTCTGATGTCTAAGCTTTCAGTAGAGAAGAAAAAAGAAGAAAGAAGAGAGCTCCCCTCTCTCTTCAATCTTCCCTGCCCTGTGTTTAGACCAAAGTTCCCCTTAACAGTGTTTTGGGCCATTGAGGCTCAAGATGCAGAAAAATCATCAATATGTAAATGTATGTAAATGCAGATGTCTGAAGTAGGGGGGAGTGAAAGCTCAGTGCCATTGCATGATCCCCAGGAGGAACTGAATCTGGTGTTAAATTTTATTCTCATGACCCCTGAAATTATTTTTATTTTTTCCCCTGAAATTATTTGTACTAAATAATTTCTTCCTCGTGCAACTTTTTTCGGACATCTATGTATAAACTGATGATGTGACTGTTCCCTGGGACAAATACGGGGAAGGTTTTCACTGTAGACCTGAGAGACTAACCAGAAGCATCCCGAAGAGTCCAGAACAGAGAGACTAAGCATGGTCAACACACTCAACACTACTGGGGCTGTCTGCGTGAGAAAATACAGTGAGGGAGGTAGGAGCAGGGAGTGAAGGGGTGCATACAGTGAGAAAATCAGAATTATGAGAATGAGTAGTGGGGGAAAGGGGTGGAAGGCTGTGAGCTGGGGTGGTTTATGGTAGGCCAGGAGGTAAGAAGGGCTAGGATGCTAGCTAGCATGAACTTTGGAAAGGAGAACAAGTGTAACAAATACTTGTGGTTCTGAGGGAGCCTGACACCATGGTAGCTTACATAGCTTCTCCCAGAGCTGAGGGAAATGACCCCTTTTGATAGAGGAAAACCAGCTTGGCAAGTTCCTGAGGAAATTCGGGCTTTTATCTTACCAACAGAATTTCTCTTTTAGTTCAAATCTTCTTTCTGGATATTCAGGGTGCCTTTCAGAGTCTGGGGAACTGGAGTTTCCTTTGGACCTAACACTCTCCGAGAGTTTTAGTAACCTACAAAGTCAGCATATTTCGACTTAATGCTTTAACTCAAACAAAGAAAACAAATACTCAATTGTGTATCACATGTGAACCAATTTTTTTCTGGAAAAAAATGTGTTTATAAGCTTGTATAAACAGGGTCACTGAGTACTGTCAACCCAAAAATCACAGCTCTCCTCTCAAATGGGAGACCATGGCTTGGATAGACTTAAATCTCCCCAAAGAACATGTTGAAATAGAGAGTAATTTCATGACGTTTTTATATAATAACAGAACAACAGCAAGCCAGAAGTCATCTGGACACTTTTCATATACATGAGCGGGTACATGCGGTAGGCAGGCAATAGAAAAAACAGGTAGAACACTCCTACAGGCCTTAGATGCTATCTGACACTGGTGTTCAAGTTACTACATTCCAAAGGTTTTTTTTTTCAGTCGGCTAGTCACAGGATGTTAGGTCTGACACTAAAGTAGGTAAGGAATGGCCAATAAGAGACCTAAAGAGAGTCCGAGATAAGTTAGTTTGTCTCTAGCCCTGAGCAGGACTTCAGTTTGAAGGTACAGTTTAGTTCTGGGGATGTTTGTTCACAGATACACTTATTTCTTTCTGTGGGTCAATATCAGACTTTTTTTTTTTTACGTCACAACTAACAACTAACTAAGCAACTATTGGATATTTTTCTCTCTAGGGTGTCCACATGCACTTGTACATTTTAGAACTGAGTCGTCCCGTAATTACTTTCATCCCTCTATTTCTGAGCGCACTGGGATCTTCTCAGGAGTGTAGATGTTTGTAAATACTGCTTGAATGAAACAAATTCTCCAAATTCTGCCATTTGCAACTTTATAAACAACAGTCAACCCATTAGCCTGGTGTTTGCTAGTTTTGCAGTGATGCGAAACCACTGTTAACCACAAAGCTTAATACTGCGAATGGGAGGTATCCATTCGTGATTCCTTGTCAAATGTTTGAATTGCTCTGTAATGGGCAAAGGACCTTGAGGTGGTGAGAATGTTTGCCAGGGAGGAGGTATAGGGACGAGCAATGGGGATGCTTTCTCAGGGCAAAGAATAAAAGCAGGTTTCTGTTTTCCCAAAGTTCAAGCATCAAATTTACTAACTCATAGATTAGATCCCAAAGTGTGAAATTCTCAATTCAATGTACATTAATTTTAGAGAGGAAATGGGGGCACCCCTTTATCCCAAGACCTAGCCATGTATTATTGTATCAGTAGGAAGGTGTTGCTAGAGCCTGGGGAGGAAAACTGAGGACTCTTTACTCCTTAGGTGTAGCGGTTCAATTATAGAAGATGGAAACTCTGGAGATCTGTTGGAAGCATTGTACTTAGAGCTGCCAACTCTACTGTGCAGGACACTAAATGGTTTAGCGAGAAACTCCATGTGTCTTAATCATACTCAAAAAGGAAAGCTTACTTATGGTAAATTAATTTGAAGTATTTTAAAAGAAAGTGAACCATTTTGTCTCCTTTTGCCTTCTACGACTCCCCTAAAAATAGTAAATGTGTAGAAATGGCACAGAGGCAAAGTAGCAAGAATGGGCGTGGAGGAATGGGTCAGCAGTTAAGAGCACACACTGCTCCTTTAAAGGATGCCACATTCAGTGCCCATCACCTGCAACAGCTAGTTCATAACTCCCTGTAACTACAGTTGAGGGATTCATCACCCTCTCCAGGCCTCCACAGCCACCTGCATGCATGCCATGCTCGTAAACTCAGGTAGGCCCATACACATCAAAATCAATCAATCAATCAATCAATCAATCACTTTTAAATAGCAAAGGGGAGAACCAGACTGACTTTCCGAAAGATCCAAATCTGTTCATGCACAGTGGAGGGACGGGCTAAGAAAGACTAATGTGACTGGAGAAGAAACGGAGAGATGCTCCAAACAGGTGTCCAGCTTAGAGGAAGCCATAGGATTATTGGACACTTTGCAGAGCAAGTAACTAACCCCAGAGAGCAGGAAGTGGGAATAGCTGCGTCTTCATGTGATGAAAGAGTCTCCGGTTTATAGCCTGTTCTGATTTACTTCTAATTCATTTTCTTTTAAACATTTTAAAAGATTTTATGTGTATGACTGTGCCTTTGTGTATGTGTATGCGAACGGGCACATGTATCATATGTGTGCTGGTACCCATGGAAACCAGATAAGGATGTCAGATCCTAGGACTAGAGTCATGGGTACTTGTGAGCCATCTTATTAGGATGCTGGGAACTGAATCTGGGTTCTCACTAAGAGCAGTCAGTTCCCTTAACCATTGAGCCATTGTTCAGGTCATTATTCATGTTTGGAACTAAAGTATTGCCTTTAATTATGGTTAGCAATATCTTAGTGTATTTTATAACGTTTGATCTGGGTTATTATGTGACTGTGTGACAAGGACCAGTCACCCACAAGGTGTTGGTGCCTTTCCTTCCCCTCTCAAGTTTCTGCAAAAACTTCATGGAACAAACAGACATGCTGCTTTGTTTGTTTCTTTCACACTGATATAAAATTTAAGCTATATGTGATTCATAATTAAACTACAAGCTCAATTTATAATCCTACTTCTCTGAAGAACATATTGCCAACAAGTGGCCATATTTGCTTCCAGGCTTTTCACTTAAGTAATAAAGCAACCGATAAAATTAAAGTCTGGGCATGGCAGCTGAGGCAAGAAGAAAATTGAAGATAGGGTGCAGGGTGCTTTTAGTCCCAGCATTTGGGAGGCAGAGGCAGACAGATCTCCCCGACTGAGGCCAGCCTGGTCTACAAAGCAAGTTCTAGGACAGCCTAGGCTATTCAGAGAAAGCCTATCTGAAAAAACAGAGGCAAGCGAACAAACAAAAGTTTGAGGATACATTTGCTTTTTATTCTTTTCCTGTTTCCCTTACATCTAATCCACATTAAAAATGTAATGTAAGGCATTATTTATCTTTATTTATTTACTTATTTATTTAAAGTTCTGGGGGTTAAACCCAAGGTCTTCCTAGTACCGGGCAAGTGCTCTACCGTGGAACAACATACCCAGTCCCTGTGATAATTTTTAAATACTTTCATATACATATAGGTTGTGCTTTCAATGGACCCCTAAGATTCATGAGTCAAATCTCACTATCCAGTGTTATGATATGAGTGTGACTCCAAGAAGTTACTAAGCCGTGAGGGTAGAACTCTCAAGCATGAGATGAACTTAAGGCTGCATGAAGAGGCTGGACAAGGAGAGTTTATTTTCTTTTTTATACAATGGAGTGTGATCGATAAGGTGATCTCAGAGAATTCAGGAACAGCTCTTGTCACCTACCAAACCCAGCATGATTTTAGGCTTCTAGCTGCCAGAGCTGTGTGAAAAATATTTTTTTCCTGATGTTCTTAAGCCCCCTTAGAGTCAGATGATTTGTTATAACAGTATAAACAAAGCCAATATGAAGTCACAAAAAGCATGTGACAGTTACCTACATATATCATGAGCCCTGTTGATAGTGATGTAACCTGCATCTTACCTTTCCATTCTTAACTATGACCTTTTGCTTTTAGCTTTAGATTATAATGGTAGCTTGCATTATAAAACATTTTCTGTGTACCAGGAGTTTGACAAAACTTTCTTTCATTTAAATATTTAGTTTCCACAAGAAGGCATAAGATAACACTTATTGCCGTTTTTGAAACTGAAAGCGTGTTTTAGTCTTCTTAATAAAAACCAACTTATTAATGATTAAAAAGCATTGATTACAAATAGAGCAGGCACAAAGATTACACCCCATGTAAAGTTTATGCTTTCAGGATTAAAAAATCCTTTCACTTTTGGAAGTCTTATACACTTGTACAATAAAATTTGATCACATGTATTTCCTCTTTTCATTCAACTACCCATACCCCATCCCCCATCACAGCATCTCCCCAAATTCATGTCTGTTTTTCTTTTTCTTTTTTGTAACCCACTAAGTCCAGTTTGTGCTGAATGTCTGTGCTTGGGTGTGGGACTGTGTATTAGTTTGAATGAGAATGGCCCCCAGAGGCTCATATATTTGAATGATTAGTCACCAGAGAATGGAATTGTTTGAAGAATTCGGAGGATTAGGAGGTATTTACTTGTTGGAGGAGATGTGTTTTGAGATTTCCAAAAGCCCACACTAGGCTCAGGGTCTACTTCTCTGCCTGTGGATAAGGATGCAAAGCTGGCAGCTATAGGGCCATGACTGCTCAAAAGCCACCAGGCTCCCCATTGTGATGATAATGGACTAACTTTCTGAAGCTATAAGTAAATCCCTAACTAAATGTTTCCTTCTGTAAGTCTTGCCTTGGTCCTGATGTCCCTTCACAGAAATAGAACAGTGACTAAGACAATACATAAACAAGAGTCATAAATTTAAAAAGTAAATATAAAGGGGTAAATAGTAGTTTAGTCACATTAATCTATTACTCCAATAAACATTTTAAAATATTCAGAATGTAAAACATAAAGATGTGATTAAATGTCTTTACTGTTTCTTAACTTTTTCCTCTTGAATGCTTACATCTTAGCAAGGCGCTAATGTCATGGTTTAGAAGTCTAGCTATTGACACATGAGCAAAGCACAGACTAAAACATAAATATTCAGTTTATTAGCATTTTATTTTTAATGCAGTGACCATGCCTTGCAGTGGGATTTGACAAAAGAATCAGAATCTATCCGTTGTAAATGTTCTTGTTCCAAAGAAAGCACTTATGTTCTATATGTAAAAAAAATGTGTAAAAAATGAATGTTTATAGCAAAAAGGAAGACTATATGTCAAATGAGTTAGGCTTCCAAAAGTGTAGATTGGAGCCCTACTATGCTAATTCAATACTGTGAATTCCTTGTAGCCCTCAGTCGAGGGTAAAACCTTCTAGCTAAGACTCAAAACCCTGAAGATGAAGGGAAAATATTGCCAAATCTGGCGACCTTCTTAAAAAGCAAGAACTAAAGTCTAAACAAAATCAAAGGAGAAGGGAAAGATCTGTATAAAATTTATAGGCAAGTGATTAATTTTCCTTTAGATATCATACGTTGTTTGAAGCGTTAATAGCAGAGCCAGGCATAATGGCACACCCATGTATGTAATCAAGCACTTGGGAGAAACAGGCAGGAGAATAGCTTGCTCCTGCTCACAGTGCGCAGTCCAGCCGTGAGACCCTGTCTCAAATGAAAGAAAATGAAAAGGGTTTAAAAACTAAAAACCAGCAGATCAAAATATAAATGAAAGGTGCTCCTGCCTCCACCTCCCTAGTGATGCTGGATACACGTGGTGCCAGGGACAGAGCCCAGCACTTTGTGCAAACTACGCAAACCTTCTCCCGAGTGACACCTGCAGTCTTTGTTTTGTTTTCGTCTTTTGATGGGAGAATTGTCCTCTGAAGATGGGCTCACTGCGTCTAAACACCCGTCATGGCTGCAGTGGGAATCTGAGGACTGGCTCACTTAAGTATCCTAAACCGGAAGTTGGATGCTGCTGGTCCCTTCCCGCCTCCAGGAGATACTAAAAAACAAGGACTCCCACTCCATCTCTAAAAGGAACAGACAGGAGTCAGAGTTCTGTGAGAGCAGCTCCACTCGCATAATTACCCTAATGCAGCATTTATCCTCGAGGTCAGCCCTGGCTGTCAAAAAGCCTGTCCCTCTCCCTGGAGAACAGTATCCGTTCCCTAACAAACAGTTCTTGCCGCAAGAACATTCTGTCAGTCTGCGTCCTTGCCACACGGTATTATCCAACATAGCATTGGAGGAAATTTCCAAAACGAGGTCTTTCTTGATTTTTCTAAGCCACAATGTCTTGGACTCAATTCCCACAAAGTAACCAGCATTTTTGCTTTAAACCTTTCTACTTTTAGTCTTTCTGTTCTCGATATTTTGTAAGGGTTGGTTTTTTTTTTTTTTTTTTTTTTTTTTATTCCACCTTCAAGTTTCCTTCTGTTTCCTTTGAATCTGGATCATCACAGAGATCTGTGTCCTTATTCCTCAGGTTATTCTTGAGAGGAGACAGGACTGGTTTTCCTTCTTGTCTTTGTCACCAAGTTTCTGTTACTGAGAGTGGGAGCATTGCAGTCTGGCTGTGCTCTGGGATGTTAGTCCACATTGTGTAACCAGTGGTTTCTCAGGCTGTGCCTGGCCCCAGGATATACTCTCCATGCAACAATTGACTGTATTTTAAGGATGGAGGAGAACTCTGAACCTCAGTAGACACGTAAGTAGCATCATCTGTGGCCACACCGTCTGCCAGACACAGATAGATGAATAGCTTGATTCTGAGAGTAGAGAGACCACTACCCTTTAAACAAGCAAAGTAAGTTGGGATCATGGATGCTCACGAGATACTAAAATTCTATCAGGATAACTAGGTCCAAGAATTTATTAGACACACCGGACTGAGGAAAGGGTGAAATTCCTTCTTGAAGACCTCATAAAGAAGAGGACGTCTACTACAATGAAGATCGCTCCATTGACCTGTCCTCTAATCATTCAATGTACAAGCCAAGATGGGGGCAGCGGTGGGGGGAGAACTTGCAACTGTCTCATGGGTTTCAGTTGGTCCCCACTTGTGGATAATGTATACCACAATTGGCCCACACAACCTTCTGTTAGATTATCCATCTAGACTCAACAAATATTTGACTGTCTGTTGATGTGGTTAGACCTGGTTCGTCCCTTTGTCTCTGAAGTCTGTGGATTCTCACATGTCTCTTTGGAGGCTCAGGTCCTACCTAGGACTTGGTAGCATCCTAACTCTACAACTACATCTTGAGTAGAGTTTCAGTGGGGTCCTTCATCTGACCCCCTACCACTCCCTATTCCCAACCCCACAAAGACTCTCTTTGCTTTCCTATCAGCCTTTGCCTTCTTTCTAAGCCCTGTACTTTTCTGTGGCCATTTTTCCTCTTTGTAGCTATTCTATAATACTGATAGATAGATAGATAGATAGATAGATAGATAGATAGATAATTATATATCTAAATATATTGATTAATTTACTTTATGATGCTTAATGAATGAGCTCAAAGTGAATGTTAATAATTAATATTGAAATAAAAGAACCTTGGTTTTGGCTAGCTATCAAGAAAAGAGGGATTATTGTGTAACTTGTTGCCAATGAAACCACAGGACCTTGTAAATTAGTTGTTAGAGAATAGATTTTGGCTTTTCTGGAAATCAGTTGATCAGTGGAATACTGACTTTATTTTTGTTCCTACCTTCTTCTTGGGGTCATGAGATTCTATGCAGATTATCTCTTCCAGAGCTTTGCTGAGCATATCAGATCTCACCTTACTCTGAGCAGGAAGAACAGGCTCCATACTAGATCTATAATTAGTCTGCATGTATCAGGAGGGAATGGCTCCCCTAGAATCACTAACCATGGACACAAACTATATTCATCTTCATCTGAAATACTATTAGTGGTTGGCATTGTTATGCACTGTGTTCCCATTATTGTTTCAATATGATTTATCATCAATAAAACTAAGAGGATCTAAGTGGCAATGTAGAGATAGATATGCAGCACAGTCCAAGGTGGGCTCATGCCAGGGAAGCCCTCATAAATGGAACAGCATCTTTCTTGTGTGAGTTCCCACTCTCACAGGATGTTCTCAAGAGAGCTGTCCCTTATGCAGTGCCCTTCACATGTCCCTGCTTAGTCTTGCACCTTCTACGAGAGGTGAAGGTAAACAAGACCTTACTACATGTGGCTTTTTAAATTCGGACTTCCCAGATACTGACAGCATGAATAAAAGTAAACTCCTGTTCTTTATAGGTCTTCCAGTCTCAGGTAGTTTATGATAGCAACGGAAGCCGGATTAAGAAACTGTTTACTTCAGACTCCCAAAAGAAAAACTGGATTCTTCATTGTCTCTTTACAACTCCCTTCCCATCTTACATCCTCCCAGCAGCTCTTCTCTTTCTGTCTTTAGCAAGTCCTTTATTCTCTTTATCTCGCTCTCATCATTCCACCCACTTCCTGGACTTAACAGAAGTTAAACAGTCTTCTCTGTTGTTTGATTTGTAGCAGCTATACTGTGGGTCACAGTGTCAAGAGTCTTTCCCTCACTCTAAATCATTACCCTTGGGTTTCTTAGTTCCTTGGCTTTCACAGAACCAGTTCATCCCCAAGTCACATCCTATACTTCTCAGGCATACAGACTCTATCAATGGCTTCTTCTGTTTTTCTTTCCAAAAGACAAAATTAATTTTGTTTGTAGTAACAAGGCTAGCCCTGCCCCAAAAGAAATTTTTATTGTGACTGAGATTGGCCAAGTCAAATGATTTTAGGGAATGGGAGTAAACCAAAAGGCATGGGTAGAATTTTCAGGAGCTCACTTGGAAAGGGGGTGGTGGTTGTACTGGCTGGTTTTGTGTTAACTTAACACAAAGTGGAGTTACCACTGAGAAACGAGCCTCTCTTGAGGAAATGCCTCCATGAGATCTAGCTGTAAGTCATTTTCTCAATTAGTGATCAAGGGTGGGAAGGCCTATTGTGGGTGGTGCCATCCCTGGGCTGGTTGATCTGGGTTTTATAAGAAAGCAAGCTGAGCAAGCCAGGGGAAGCAATTCAGTAAGCAGCACCCCTTCATGGCTTCTGCATCAGCGCCAGCTTCCAAGTTCCTGCCATGTGTGAGTTCCTGTCCTAACTTCCTTTGGTGATGAACAGCAATGTCGACATGTAAGATGAATAAATCCTTCCTCCCCAGCTTGCTTCTAGGTGATGGTGTTTTGTGCAAGAATACAAACTCTAAGACAGTGGTGCATGAGATCCTCATGAGCTATCTTCACTTTAGCTCTTCTCTGTTCCTCCTAGCTGGAAGTGATGCTGACATGACGGTGGATCTTAGTAACTATGGGGTGGCAACCATGAGCTCAAAGGCCACCAACTAAATGCAATTAACTTCAGAAAAAAGAACTAAAGAAGTCTGGTGGCAGCTTAGAGGAACTGCAGCCAGAACTCTTAGTGCACAAGAGAAACAAAAGGCATGGCTTTCCTGGTTGAAACTAAATGAATCAAAGCTGGCTTCTCACTCCTTATTTCTTCTCATCCCCAAGGGCTAAACCTGGAATTCATTATGAGACTGGTATCTAGAGGGTAGCCTCAAATCAACATTTTCTTATAGATTGGTAGGATCAAGACTCAACAGGATAAAGAATCATCCAGAAGAAAAACCTCTAAGCACACATATGAGGAATTATCTTAATTATATTACCTTGAGGCATGCCTGTGAGATATTATCTTGTCTAGGTTAATTTCTACTAGAAGACCCACCCTAACAGTGGGTGTCACCATTCCCTAGGTTTGGGTCCTGGACTGAATAAACAAGAGAAAGATACATGAGAAGAAGCAAGTATCAGCACTCTGATCTCCCTCACTCAGGACACGGTGTGTCCAGATTCCTCAGCTTTCTGCCAGCCTGACTTCCCCTCATGACAGACTATGCTCCCAAACTATTACAAACAACCCTGTGTTTCCATAAGACAGTTTGTCTGGAAATTTTTTCAAAACAGAAAAAGTTTCCCAGACCGGATCTTTTAAAAGTTCATTTCTCTTTGGTACTGTTTTACACCATCAAAGGCTCACACCAGGGATTTTTCCATTTCCAGAAACTGACTCTGCTTTCTCCCTTCCTTCCTTCCTTCCTTCCTTCCTTCCTTTCTTCCTACCTTCCTTTCTTCCTTCCTTCCTTCCTTCCTTCCTTCCTTCCTTCCTGAACACTGCCTCTTGTTCATCAAGATTTCTTGGTCTATTAAAACCATTTGTGGACAATGTTAGACTTGTATGCATTGAACTTTGGTCATCTCCCTGGCCTAGAAGCTCATTTTCTACTTCCCTCCTTAGCAGTTATATGGCATAGTTGAGAAGAAAGTTTGTTCTTTGTCACCACCAGTTCACCTGGCTCCTGTTCTCTTGGAGCAAACCAGTGTCTAATTTCACCAATCCATTGAGTGTTTTTAAAGGAACTCACTCGGGTCTTCATGCTTAGGACAGGCTTTGTATGAACTTGTGACTAAGTCCTCCTCTGCAACTCTTCTAGAGTGCTTTAGTAAATTTATTTCCCCCACTTAACATAGACACAGTTTCATAGGATTTTCTTGAAAACCTAACATCACACTACAGAAAGGGTGTCTCAGTTGCAGTTCTGTTGCTTTGAAGAGACACCATGATCACATAGCAACTATTTCCTGATCCACAAGAAAAGAGAGGGGGGAGGGGAGGCATGCTGGGTCCGGCTGGGTATTTTGAAACCTCAAAGCCCACCACTAGTGACATACATCCTCCAACAAGGCCACACCTTCCAATCCTTCTAATCCTTTCAAATAATACCACTCCGGAATAACTAAGCATTTAAATATATGCACCTTATAAGGACCATTCTTATTCAAACCACCACAGAGGTAAGGAAGATGGACCTACTCTTCCCACATTGAGGTCTTCCCATTTTTGTTATCATATCTGAAATTCCTTATTGGCAGCTAACAGGACCTGGCTTCTTTAATATTCATCATTTTCTCCCCCTTTCTTCTAGCTCTTCCTCGGTTACCATGCAAGCATGGTCTAGACTCTATTGATCCAGCCTTGCTAGAACTTCTTGCCTTGTCCAAAGCTACTATCTCTCTGGCCATCACTTTATGGTTGACATTTTCTAAAATGTTTTGCTACATCTAAACTCCATACCTTCCCTTGCACCTTGCTTATTCATATCTGTGTGCTTTTGTGGTTTATTTGTTATTGTAGACATTTTATTTATTTTTAATTGAACTAAAAATGCTCATTTTAATGCAATGGAGGCTATGAGAAGACCCTATTATTCATGCCAAAGATATAAAATGTAATTTTCTTTCTTTTTTTTAAAGTTTTAAGTATTTTTTTCATATTTTTTATTGGATATCTTTTATTTACTTTCAAATGTCATCCCCTTTCCCAGTTTCCCCTCCATAAACCTGAATCTACTCCCCCTCCCCTTCTTCTATGATGGTGCACCCCCACCTACCCACCTTCTTTCTCTTCCCTGCCCTGACATTCCCGTACACTGGTACACCAAGCCTTCACAGAACCAAAGGCGTCTTCACCCATTGATGCCCAACAAGTCCATCCTCTGCTATGAAGATGGGGCCATCCATCTGTCTATCTGTATGCTTTAGATAGTGATTTGGTTCCTGGGAGTTGGTTGACATTGTTATTCTTATGGGGTTGCAAACCCCTTAGGCTCCTTCAATTCTTTCTCTAATTCCTCCATTGGGGACCCATTCTCAGTTGAATGGTTGGCTGTGCGCCTTTGTATTTTTCATGATCTGACAGAGCCTGTCAGGAGAAAAATGTAATTTTCTTTTTCACCAGATTCTTCATTATTTTATTGTATTGAACAAATACTAAAAGTAAAGTCAAAATCTCTTTATTCTTGTTCCTAGAAAAGTTTTCCTCTATTATTAGGAAATTCATTATAGTACACTTAGTTAATTTCCAAATCATATTATCCACATTATCTATAGATACAAACATGGAGACATTTATACATACACAAACTCATATATAGATGCATAGACACACACAACACACAATCAAACACACATATATATACACACACTCACACATAATGTCATACACATTTTACAGTAAATGAGTGGACACATGTGAAATACAAGTCATCTTTGCCCCTCAGAGAGCCAAAGCACTAATGTATTAGAAAAAACAGCAGGTGTCAACACTCACATGAGGTAACTGAAGAAAAATGTCCATGTTTATAGAGAGCCACTGCCCAAGTATAGGAAGAGAATAGGAGACTCTGAGGAATATGCTATGTTGCAATGGCAGTGACAGGGACTGGGAGCTGCAGGCACAGGTTGGGCTGAACAAACCAGGACTGTCCTCAGGAAATAAGCTATCATGAAGCTTGGTCACCAAGCCCCTACCAGCCCTTTTCTTGATTACTGCCAAGAGATGGTTTTATTTTCAATTTTGGTCATTTCCTATACTTTGAGTTCAGCTTATAAACACAGAACTTGTTTTTATGTTCACATGTTTGTGCTAAGGAGAAGTGTCATGGAACGTACTGTGTATAGGCTCTAGTAAGACACCATCAAATAGTTTTCAAAAATGTTTGTACCAAAGTTTTACTCCTATACCATTTCTGAGACTTTCATGAATTTGCCACTGTGTTAGGGTTTTACTGTTGTGAAGAGACACCATGACCATGGCAACTCTTATAGAGGAAAACATGATTGGGGTTGGCTTTCAGTTTCAGGGGTTTAGTTCATTATTGTCAGGGCAAGAAGCAGACAGACAAGTTATTGAAAAAGATTTGAATTCTACATCTTGATCCTCAGGAAGCAGAAAAAGACTATACTCTAGACTGGGTGTACCTTGAGCATAAGAGACCTCAAAGCTTGCTCCAACAGTGGAAAAATGTCCTCCAACAAGACCACACCTACTCTAACAAGGCCATATCTTCTAATAGTGCTACTTCCCATGGACCAAGCATTCAAACACATGAGTCTATGGGGCTTTACCTATTCAAGCCACTATAAACACTTCAACCAACAATACTGTTACTGAACATTTTAGCCCTTTGGTTAGTTGTTTATTCACATATCAGTTATGTTATGCATTTCTCTGATAATAATTAAAGGTCAGAATATTAATAAGTGTGTATTAATTATTAATTAAAATAAAATATTTTCTTCAAAGTTGTTGATCAGTTATTCTGTATCTTCTATTTGGTTAAACAGTTTTTTTTTTCACTAAGTTTTAGGAATTGCTTTACTTAGAAAAATGTGTGTGTGTGTGTGTGAGAGAGAGAGAGGGGGGAGAGAGAGAGAGAGAGAGAGAGAGAGAGAGAGAGAGAGAGAGAGAGAGAGAGAGAGAGAGAGATGCTGGAGCTCACTTGGTAGAATACCTGCCTAAACTGCACAAAAACTGGATTTGATCCCTGTAGAGTTAGCCTAGGAATGTAGAGGCAGAAGGATCAGTTTAAGTCTTCCTCAGCTTACATCAAGTTTTAGGTCATCCTGTCTCAAAAAAGGGAAGAAACATTTTTTTTCTGTGTACACTGAAATGATATGTTTTCTTTATGTTTGTCTCTCTCTTTGTCTCTGTCTCTCTGTCTCTCTATCTCTGTCTCTGTCTCTGTCTCTGTCTCTCTCTCTCCTTCTCTCTCTCTCTCTCTCTCTCTCTCCTTCTCTCTCTCTCTCTCTCTCTCTCTCTCTCTCTCTCTCTCTCTCTCTCTCTCTCTCTGTGTGTGTGTGTGTCTGTCTGTCTGTCTGTCTTCCTTTCTCTTTCTTTTGCTCTCTAAATAGCTCTGTCTCTGACTGTCTCTCTCTACCCGTCTCCTCTCCTCCTCTGTAATCTTTTCAATACTCTGTTGATTGTCTTTTAAAAGGTAAATTACCGTTGAACATCTGGCTTACTCTAGGTGGTTAGGATGGTTCTCAGTTTTTAAACTTGACTGGATTTAGTACACTCATTCTTCAAAACATTTTTCCATCTATGTTCATTAGAGAAATTGGCTTGTAGTTTTCCTTGTTTTATAATGTCTTCTGCAACCAAGATTATGCTGACATCCTAAAGAAAACTATAAAATGTTCCTTGCTTCTATTTTCAGCTTTGTTGGTGTCATTTCTCATTAAATGTCAGAATGAAGTCACCCAGGCTCAGGATGTTTCTACAGGAAGGTTTAATGAACAGAGTTGTTGTTTTTAGTAGTTAACAGGCTGTTCAGATTTCTTCTTCATCTGTTTATTTTTGTAAATTATATTTTGAGAAAAATATGAGAATTATCAAATACTAAAATAATATTCTTTTTTCTTTTTTCTATTCTAAGTATATATATATATACTTTGTATTTTAACACTATTTTTATGTATATTATGTGCACACAGGATGCTTGTATGTCTGTGTGTGTGTGTGTGTGTGTGTGTGTGTGTGTGTGTGTGTGTGTATGTGTGTGTTCAAAATGTTTTATGTTCTCAGTAGAAGACCAAATCTTTATCTTAAATTTAGACCTTATAAGGCCTAGCTTTTTTCAATCCTGCCTTGGTTGAGGAAGGCACAGATGTTTGAAATTAGTAAAGTTTGGCTCATAAATTTAAGACCACACTGAAATGTCTAAACACAAGATGGTGCAATAAGGGCCAGTGTCGGAAGTGTGTCAACTTGATTAGATTAGGAAGAGCCAGGGAACTAGTGAGCCTCACTTCTGGGTGTGTTTGTGATAACACTGGCAGACAGAACTGGATCATGAGGTTTTGGGTTTCTGAGGGGATTAATCTCTTGGTGGACTTGTTATATGATGGCATTATTAGGAGGTGGTAAAGGACAAAAGGTGGGACCTCATGGGGGGCAGTGGGCCACAGCAGGCACAGCCTGCATCTGTCCCTAGCTCCCTCTTTCTCTTCCTGCTCAAAAAGCTTCCAGGACATGTATGTCCATAGGTATGATATTTTTTCTCAAACACAGAGGCACTGAGTAATAATAAACTAAATGTTCTGAAGCCATAAGTCATTATATATACATATATATATGTGTGTGTACGTATGTGTATATGTATATGTATATGTGTATGTATATATTAGATATCATTATGTAAGATATATATTATATTTAATATGTAGATATTATTATATATTAGATATATCTCTGTGTATATGTATGTTATAAATACATACATAGGTATGTATAACAAATAAACAAAATCACTACCTCTATTTAGTTATTTATATTAGGTATTTAATTACAATGATAGAAAAGATAATTAATACAAACCAGTTATCTGGATCTAGCTAAAATAACCAATTAAGACGCTACACACTTAACATCAGATTTTTATATAAACTCAATAGGCTTAGAGTAGAAGGAAGAATATGCCACCCAGGACCATTTTTTTCTTCAAAGATTGATAAGGAAGGCTGACTTGGTGGCTTTAAGTTGAAGCCAATTTACTAGTCCAAAAATTCTAGAGCTCTTAACAATTCTATAAATTTTACTCTCCCTGTGCTTTGTAAATGAAACAGATACCCAGATTGCCATACATCTGTTAGCAGCAAAAATTTCATATATATTTTAAGTTTACTGTAGAGAATTGCTGTATACATCTTTTTGAAAGAACCATGTTTGTTGGCTATGAACCTAGTGACCTAAAAAGCAATGCTGTTTGTCTACTTGGTGACGCAGCCAGCATCATCTAATCCATGATGAAGCAATCATTTTAACTTTTACATCTTATTATGAAAAAGTACGTTGGGAGTCGATGCAACCACCATGAAGAATAAATTCTATTGATGAAATTGAGCAAAATAAACTGAAAAACTTCTAGAAAGAATCCATCGTTGTGGGTACCACTGAGGACACGTGTGATTTATGGAAGAAAACGTGAACATTGCCTGGAGTCGGTAGGAATTGACAAGCTTTGTGGATAGCTTCCAGGCATTCAGGATTCCACTGGAGATAGATATGGGAGTTGGGATAAAAATATCAATGAAAATAGAGCTACGAGTGGAGTTACAAGCTCTGTTGGAACAGCAGCAGTCTCACAAGGATGCTGCAGGGCAGGAGTTGCTTCTCATATATGAACTTAGAAAGTTGGGGGAATGGAGACCTGGTGATGCTTAGGTGACTTTGAGGAGAGGACAGTGAATTAGTCAGAATGTTACCTAAGCTTCCATGCTAAGTAGGGGCAGCGCTGGAGACAGAGCACTGGCTGATTTTAACTGCAGCAAAAGGATGTGAAATAGCACAGCATGATCTTGAAGGTAGAGAAGGGGAAAGTCCACCAGTGTGGCAAACTTACTGTTATTTTATGAAACTGTCGCAGCTGCTGCAGCCTTCAGCAGCCACCTTGCTGGCCATCTGGATCTAAACAGCAACTCCACCCTCGGGCGCTCACCAACATCTAAGCAAATCTGCCACTACTGAACAGTTTCAAAGGACAGAAGTTTCAACTGAACATCAGCATGTTTCAGCAGTAAAACATTCAAATGTAAGGAATATACAGTCTGTAAACACAATGCTAGTGCACACCTAATAGACCACAATGCAGTGTAGATGTAATTTCTGCATGACCAGGAGACAAAACGCTTGTGTGACTGGTTTCATAGCGGTATTTTGTTGAGACTCTTTGAAACCAAACCCACATAGCTTCAAGGTAGGCCACTGTTATCTAATCCCCAGACCCAATTATGATTTTACTAAGCATCCAATCTTTCTATCTCAAAATCATGTTGCTTGCATTTAATAATCAAATTATATTAATCTCTGTAAATGTACATTAGTAAGATTTTCCCTTTCTTTTATGTCTTTGACAGTTTTAATGATACAACTTTTTCACTCTTCCCTGTAACTTTCAAACTTAATTCATTTG
Source organism: Micromys minutus (assembly GCF_963924665.1). Classification (NCBI taxonomy): domain Eukaryota; kingdom Metazoa; phylum Chordata; class Mammalia; order Rodentia; family Muridae; genus Micromys; species Micromys minutus. The sequence continues at coordinate 72,114,289 of NC_137969.1, forward strand.
ATATGTTCAGATAATTGGTTATGAGGGTGAGTATAGTTGATGCTGTGCTCTGGTGATATAAAGATCCACTGCAAAATTTTTGATATCCTAATTTCAAAAACCTGTGAACATGTCATCATACAAAGGCAAAGGGATATTTGTATGTCCTTAGATTAGAAAAAAGGATCTGGAGACTTTAAGATTATCTTAGATTATTTCAGTAGGTCTTTTACTACATGGGTTTTTGGAAGGAGGGAGGCTGGGGTCAGGGTAGTGAGGAGGAGATACAGGAATAGAGGGATGATGCTGTGGAGAATATGGGAATGGGTTATGGGTCACTGAATCCACACAGCCTCTAGAAGCATAAACAAGAGCAGCAACAACAAACACTCCCCATTTGCCTTTGAAAATAGTTGTTTTTAGACTTCTGAAAATAAATGCAAACAACTATTCTTTCAGCAATCTGTTATAGAAAATTGACAAGAAGCCAATATAACTTTTTTGGCCATTACATCAGTATATGAGGAGACTTTATGTTGGAGCTTCTTAGCATTTGTATGCAAAATGCTACCTTCCATGGGTATGAATCAACTCATTCCCTAGTGTAGTGTTGCATGGAATATGAAGACAATTGAGCTCTCTGTAGACTCTATTACAGAAAAATTAATGGAGAGCCTATGTAGCCTCAGGCTGATCTGTGAGGGGTGTCTGCCATCAAGTGATGCACGACAAACTCATTTGTTTCTGTTCTGCTTTTCAAACTGTTACACGGAGAAAATAATTGGGAAGCTCAGTAGCTACATGCCCAGTATTATGTGTGTGTGTGTGTGTGTGTGTGTGTGTGTGTGTGTGTGTGTGTGTAGGGGGACTAATTCATTTACAAATCTATTACAGCTGGAATAGCAGCCACAACTAGAATCATTCTCTTGAAAAATTCCAAGTCTACAGTCTTTCTGTGAGATGATTGGGCACAAAACAAAGGTGAGAATAAGAGCGTTGTAAATGATTCTCTGTCATTCATATCTTTGATGATGCAGACACTACAATCTAGTGCTAAGATAGTTTGCTATCCTAGAAGGAAACTGACACTCAGTGTAATTTGACTTGGTTAGTCCTGCAATAATTGCCAGAAGGAGCATCTGTCATGGGACAGTATATATTTTTCAAATTTCTATTTAGGGATCAGATGGACAAGGATTACATGAGTAAAAATCCCAGCTTTCCTAAAATTCCAGGTATTACCTGACCCTCATAAGCACCACTCTGATTAGTGGACTCAAAGGGACATTGTAAAGTAACTCCTAAGAGACCCGTGATTTTCTTTTTCCTTGCAGGTACTGAATTTTCCTAAGTAGTGACTATGCCTTTGAGGGAAATACTGAGAAAATATCTATAGGTATGTTATTATGTTAGAATCATAGGGACTGTCTCAGGAGACTTGGCTTCTGATTCACAGGACTCTGAACAGACTTAAGTGGGTATCGTAGGTCAAACTCTGCTTCTTCATTGACCTTCAGAACTGAGTTTTTTTCATGTTACATAAATCAAAATCCAGTGGGGTCCTTCTGTATTTGTTTTCTAGGATTAATTAGCAGCTACCAACTGTTGTGAGCTAGAAACAGCTGTTTAAAACTGTATTTTTGATGTCTGCTAACAATAAAACATATGTCTTGTCATGGATAATGTGCTCTTTTCATGGATTCTTCTTTCTCAGGATCCAAACATCTTCATTGACATCTGAAAGCTCATTTGAACAGTAGCATGACCCACTACCACAGTGGGAATGAAGAAACAGAAGTAATTGAATTGACAAAGGATGCTGGACACGAACACATTTTTCATTGCCTCTGGGAGCAAATTGTTGTCTAGACTAACAAAGGATAAAGTGAAAGGTCAGCATGTGTAGTTCAGAGATGATAAACTTTCCAATTACTGGTATCTTTACACCTTTGGTTTCTTTCTTCCATGTTAATCTGAGGAATGTCAGACATCTCTAACTTCATTTTACTTAGCTGAAATACCTACCAAGTCAACTTTCAAAACTACTTCTATCTATGACCCAGATGTTATGCCTACACATTGGTGTAAGTGAATTGGACCCGATCTAAGGTTACTTTTTTATGTTCTTTGTTCCACTTTGGAGTCATCCTACATGCATCCCATGACTTTAAATTCTTTAAACTAGAAAAAAATTCCAAGTATTTTAGTGTATGAACTATTTCCTCCAAGAAAATAGTTTTGTGCTTTTTTCTCCTTTCCTCCAGAACATACTAAGATCAAACTTTGGCTATGGTCTAGAAGCAACAGAAATCACTGGTTGGATTAAAATAAGGGACTTGATCTTCAAACCAGAAAGAAACTTGATTGCTGATACAAAAGACTTTTCCACCATCTCCAAGAGAGGCTCAAATATGTCAAGAGTTTCAAATTCCCTTATAATTGTAGAAGATTAATCCATTTTCCTTATGGCAGGAAACATGGTGGCATGCAGACAGCCACTGCAGCAGTATTTGAGACCTTTATATCCTGATCTGAAATCAGAGAGTGAGGGGAAGGGGGAGGAGGAGGGAGAGGGAGGGAGGAGGGAGAAGGGGGAGGGAGAGGGCCTAAATGGACTTTTGAAAGTTTAAAGTCCACTTGCATTGACCCACTTCTTCCACCAAGGCTACCACACTTCCCAATCTTTCTAATGCTTTTAAACAGTTCCACTCTCTGGTGACTCAGCATTAAAATATATGAGCTTATGGGGCTATTCTCACTCAAACCACTGAAGATTATTTTGATTTACTCAATCCTTTCAGCATTTGAAAACTGCTATTGAATTGACCGGGTATCTTGATGCCCTCATGCAATGCCAACACGTAGAGAAAGACACAGAGGGACTGTGAAGTTAAGGTCAGCTTAGCAACAAAGACAACCTCCAAACAAATTCCTCCATGAACACACTAACCTTTGGCCATTTATCACTCATATAAGTTATTTAAGGAGAAACCTGGCATGCAGATCCTAATTGACAGAATAAAGTGTTCTCTCCCTTGTGTGGGTCACTGGATCCAAATTAGCATCCTCTGTCACCTGAGGTAGTGATTAAGCTTCCTACATATTCTGTAATCATGTGTCTTTTTCTTTTGTGCTCTATTCTTAACACAGCCACAAGGATAATCATGTTAAAAGCTAATATTTTTTTCATCTTTCTACTTAAAGCATTTCTACTTAATGCTTCTTCATTCAAGGATAATATTTGTTCTTTGCATCTTGAGCCCAGTGACTGATCCCATTCTGACTCATCTTCTACTTCTTCTCCTCATCTCACTGTGTCCTATACATACTGACTTTCTTTTTTTTTTAAAAAAAGATTTATTTATCTATACAGTGTTCTGCCGACATGTATGCCTGTAGGTCAGAAGAGTGCATCAGATCTCATTACAGATGGTTGTGAGCCACCATGTGGATGCTGGGAATTGGACTCGGGATCTCTTGGAGAACAAACAGTGCTCTTAACTTCTGAGCCATCTCTCCAGTCCATACACACCATACACACCATACACACCAACTTTCTTGCTATACCTCCAAACAGTTATACCGACTTATCCCTCTGGGCATGTCCCTTCATAGTCCCTTTCTTTAGAATACTGTCCCTAAGTTAGCTTCATGACTTTTTTCCCACCTCATTTATATTTCATTCAAACATTCCTTTAGCAATACCTTTCTCCTTGTTCTAATTAGAATCTCAATTCATACACTGTTTATTAATGGATCACCAGCATCTTCAAGATTCCTACTTTAAATCTGGTCCTTAACAAATATTTATCAAGCTACTAACTAAATGAACAGAAATAAATGTGGGCTTCTCATCTAAAGCATCGGGTAATTGAAAACAATTGGATTTGATTTTTTTTTTTGTACTTGTATTCATTCCTGAGTAATACAATGTTCCAATTTACATCATGTTTCCAAAGATCTTTAAATTTCTGAATGAAAAAAGAACAAGAACATTTATCTTCAGAGATACAGTTGAAAAAATGCTTTGCCCTGGGAGTCACGAAGCTTGAATTCAAAGCAAAGATGAGACATCTTAGGCAGTACTTCATATTAAGGTAACCCAAACTGCCCTGTCTACCTCTTAGCTTATTGTGAACTTTGGGAAAAAGCATGAAAGTCAGTGCCTAGAGGTTTGAATGAGACACCAATTATATTCTTGGGCATATGAATAATTGGTCACTACTTTGTATCAATGTTTAGACAGCATTAGGAGGTGTGACCTTGTTGGTCAATGTGTGCCACTAGGGGTGGAGGAATGGGTGTTGATGTTTTAGAAGCTATATGCCATTCCTAATTTGTCCCCTCTGCTCTTGCTTACAGTTCAAGATGTGAGTTCTTAGCTGTTCCATTCTGGCTGCCTGCTGCCTGCTGCCTCTTCTCCTCCATCATGAACTACTCTTATCCCTCTGGAATCGTCAGTCCCAATAAGCCCCTTTCTTCTGTAAGTTGCCTTGGCCACAGTGTTTTATCACAGCAATGGAAAAAAAGCTAAGACAATAGTCAACATTAATTTCTTCATTTTTTTCTCTCTTATAACAGGAAAGGGATTATGGCATTAAATGGTAACAATAGCAAGAGCTATTACTCATCTCTTAGTGTTTGTGAGGCTGATTCTAATATAGTAAAGTGTGTGTCACATGATCCTTTCTGTTGAATAATAAAGGAATATCTATTCACAGAGGGAGCATGGAGTGATCAAAGAAAAGGCTCTTTCAACTCCATTTTGGTAAACTAATGAGTTTATTGGGGTTAAATAAGAGAACATGTGTGCCCCAGAGGTGGCGACACCATTGCAGTATGCCACCTACTGTGTGGGTGACTCACTAAAGAGGCACCACTGAAAAATGCTTTTCACCCAAGCAATTGTTTACTGTGTGTGTAAACTCAGGGTGGGCACCTCTGAGCCTTGGAGACTGGAGAGCCCCGAGAGACTCCCTTTCATTCTTCATAAGAGAACTGGAATACACAAGACCTTGTTATGATCCCATGTCAGCCACTGTGTACAGCTACTCAAGATGGTTCAAAGTGTAATGGTCATATCCAACACAGAGAAAACTGCGACTCATGGTGTGGATGGATTTAGGCTCCACACCACAATGCTTAACTGTGTTTGATCATTATTAACTCTATCCACCACTCTAACTGCATGTGACCAACAGTGAAGGCTGTGGGGTACTCTTCTTACATTTCCTTAAAAACTAGTCTGAAGTAGAGGCTCCAACAACTGATTGACACTACACTGCCATAAGTTGCTTTTGCTATTAGTGATCTCAGGAAAGACAAAAGACTTCTAGCACATGATTCAGGAGCTCATAATGTGTAAGGTTTAAATAAAATAATAGCTTAATATGTTGATTAGGTAAAGGGTCTGCTTTTAGAACAGTTGTAAGTCTATTTGGTTATATATAGACAGTGTTCTAATTAGCTTTGATTGTCAACTTGATACAACTTACACTCATCTCAGAAAGAAGTAGGCTAGATCAGATTGGCCTTGAATATTTCTGTTGGATACTATCCTGGTTGTTAAATACAACCTTGATTAATACAGGAAGTCCCACTCCACTGTAGGCAGCAATAGTCCCTAGGCAGTGAGTCCTGGGCCAGATAAGAAAGCTACCTAAAGAGGGTAGAAAGATGACTCAGGAATTAAGAGGATTTACTCACTTACTTATTTACTTACTTACTTTGCAAAGGAGCCAGGTTCATTTCTCAGCACCCACATGGCAAAGTCATACATAGCTCTCTGTAACTACATTTTCAGGGAATTTGATACCCTCTCCTGGTTTCTCCCTAGAGTGTAAGTGGTGTACTTACATTCAGGTGAAACACTCATCCACATGAAATAAAACTAAAAAGACAAAGCTATCTAAGCATGTAGTTTGCCCCCAAACCAGCAAGCAGTGTTCCTCTGAGGTTTCTGCCCTGACTAGCCCAAGGATAGTCTGTAAGCTGCAGGCTGAAATCAACCGTTTCCTTCCTTATGTTGTTTTTGGTCATGAAGTTTGTCACAGAAGAATGTACTTAGAAGAGACAGGTTTCTCTATGCTATGTAACATACCTAAGTGGACAATCCTGTAGAACCTGCCAGTCCTATAGGGTCTTGTAAAATATATAGAGAGATTCTTAGGAAATACAACCCCATTTACAATGGCTTTTCCTATTATTGCTTATAAGGTAGCAACTCCACACTCTACATCAGTTCTAAATCACCGTTTCTAACCTGTAGGCTGTGACCCCTTCAGCCTCTCTCCAAACATATAGAAGTAGCAAAATTACAGTTATGAAATAGAAACAAAAAGTTTTATGATTGGGGAGCGGGGTCACTATAACATGAAGAACTGTTTTAAAGGGTCGCAGCATTAGGAAGGTTGAGAACCACTGCTGTAAACGGACATCCTCAGGTAACCAGGATTTATTTTACCCGTAAAATCAAGTGAAGAACCATTTTCTCATCAATTCTACATCAGACTCAAGGTGATTACAAAAGAACCCACATGCAGACCAAGGCACAGGGCAAATATACAATGGGATTATATATGCAGTCTTTCTGATAACTTTCATTCTTTTCAATATTCAAACCTACCAAAGATTGTTGGAGAACTTTATGTCTTAGATAGTCCTGATAGCTGTAGTAAGCCTTTGCCTACTATTTTAAAATTCACACAGTGCCCGTATTTATGTTCATATAAACAGTGGCACAGGGGTGACAGTTGTCTTACTGAGAGCTTACATTTCATATTAAGAAGGGCTAGGAGGGAAACAAGCTCTGTAGTTCTGGCTCTTAGAAGACCAACACTGTAGTTTTTATGTGTGATGTCCAAATATAACCTCTTGGGAAAACCACCGTGCTTGAAGAAGTTAACAATAGTAAACCAAACAATGTTTTAGGAATAAATGTTAGTGCTATCTTTAGTGCAATGCTATGTATAAGGTTAGACTAAGCCAGAAAGAATGTGTTTTGTGTGGTGAGAAATAAACGGAACTTATTTTGGTACTCTTTCGTTTTGTCCGCACCCTAGTCCTGAGCCCTCCACCGTCGTTTTTGTTTCTGGGATTTCATTATTTGGAGCATCGAGAAGGCATGGATGATGAAGTCAGAGACGAGATAAGCAGCCTTTTCTCTTCAGGTTTAAAATCATTGTTTTATATAAAGCACTTGAGGATTACTGGAACTCACACCTGTCTTGTCTTTACAGCACGTGCAGAAGTAAAGACTTTCCCAGCTTTGTGGCTGCTGGGATCTCACAGATGCCATTTCTGTAATTGAGGTGGGAATCAGAAATATTGGTGCATAAATGAAAGGACAAGTGAGAGTCAATGAGCATAAGTGGGGGCTGTTTTCCCTCTACCCACCCTTGGATGATTAGTTGACTGTGAATGGACTTCTCCCTATCATGGTTTTTTATTTTTATTTTTTTAAACACAGGGAGTTGGGCAGTGAGTCAGGTGTTGGTTAGTTTAATGTCAAAGTAATACTATAATTCTTTGAAAAAAATCTTTTTTTCTGAAAAATTATTGAATTATTATTATTATCCACTTCTGTGACAAAGCACATGGCAGAAGCCATAGCAGGGAAGAAGGATTTATTTGTTCTGGTTTACAGTCAAAGGTGACGCAGTCCATTAAGGTGTGGAAAGCATGAAGGAGTTGGAACATGTTGTTGGAACTCTTGGTGGGTCAGACAACTGAAAGACCCAAAGAAGGACTCGCCTACTCAGTTCAAGTTTCACTCCTTCAGTGACATGTTCCCTTCAGCACTACCCACCACACACAGGTTCCACAACCTTCCCAAATACAGCCACCATCTGGAAGCCTAGTGTTTAGTAGCAGAGGACTATAACACATAGATTTGTTCATTTGTATAAAATATAAGGTAGGGGCAATTTTCTGGTAAGTTTGTTGTAATTGAGATACCCAATCTTCAAACTTTGTGGCCTTATAAGCATATGGTATTATTCACAAGTGTTTAAAGACACATATAAACTATATGTAAAAAGCCAATTTACCAAGAAGTATAGGTATAATATTGAGTTTGTTTTGAAGTTTACGGGTTAGCATAGGTTAGTCTTGAAAGGATTAGATGTTATTCTGGAGAAAAGAAAGAAACAAAAGTTAGAATGGGTAGCTTAGCAAAAGTGAAAAAACTTGTCTATGTGCTGAATCTTTGCTCTTAAATCTGTCGATGTGCCAAGTCACTAACTAGTCAGTCTTCACCATGTTGTGTTACATGCAAGAAACAGAGGATCTCTGAGAAAAGAGAGATGGATGTAAATGGCGACAAAAACTGTTTTTTATTGTCCTTGTGCAATTTCTCCTATTCTTCACATTTTTTTTAAATTGGATATTCTCTGTATTTGCATTTCAGATGTTATCCCCTTTCACCCTTCTTCCTTCCCCTTCTTCCTCCCATTGCCTTCATAAAGGTGTTCCCTCTCCCACCTCAGTGCCTTGGCATTCCCCTACCGGGAAAAAGAGCCTTTGATGGACCAAAGTCCTCTTCTCTCACTGATGCCAGAGAATGCCATCCTCTGCTGCATATGCATCTGGGACCATGGCTCTCTCCATGCAAACTCATTGGTTGGTGATTTAGTACCTGGGAGCTGTGGTGGGTTTGGTTAGTTAATAATTTTGTTCTTCCCATGGGGTTGCAGACCCCTTCAGTTCCTTCAGTCCTTTCTCTAGCACCTTCATTGGGGTTCCCATGTTCAGTAAGAACTACTTGGCATCAGCAATAGTGTGTGGGTTTAGTGGCTGTATGTGGTATGGATCCCCAAGTGAGGCAGTCTCCAGTTGATCTTTACTCCTCTATTTGTTTTTAATGGTACATTCATTTTCAAATTCCACCTGCTTTTTTTTTTTTTTTTTTTTTTTTTTTTAGAACAAATGTAAAGACTAGGAGAAACTGCAAGTATAAAAAATAAAGAACAAAGTTTTCAGTTTGAAGGAGACCATGATCCCTTTGGTGGTTAATCTTCTACTTGACTGGATCTAGAATCTTGTAGGGAGAAGGCCTATGGGTATATATGTAAATGTATCTCCAGAGAGGAAGTTCCATCTTGAATGTGGTTGTAATCATCCCATGGGCTAGGATCTTAGTCTGAGTCCAAAGAGGCAAAGGGAAAACAACAGTGTGCTGCTGTTTCTTGTTCTTTGCATCCTAGTCTTTCCAGATGGGAGCAAACATCCTTAGGACCATACTGGATATCTTGATGTACATCTGTGCTTTCTGTATGTCGATGTGCTGTTCACTCAAGCCATGAGCCAAAGTATATGCTGTCTTTTTAAAATTGTCAAGTATTTGGTCATGGCAAGTTAGACTAATTAATACAAGCCCAGATAAAAAGAATAGACAGTCTCAGAATTCTCATACCTTGATTAAATTCAGAAAATCTGACAACAGTGTTATAACACTGCTTATTATACAAACTATATTCAAATGTCTGTCCTCTTGTTATTTTGCTTATCCAAGATCCAGTTCTCTGTTAGTAGCCCGAACAATTACACTAAGAAATAAATGAAAGATAAGTTTTGTATTTTGGCTCATATTTTCCAACTTGTCAGTCTATGATAAACTGGTCCAATTATTTGGGGCCTGTGGTCAGGTAGCCTGTTATGCGGAAGCTCAGGGTAGAACAAAACCATTCATATCATACAGAACGACGAAAAGAGGAAGAGAGCAGGTCATGCCATGGCTAACTTTGCAGGGTCCTTTTCAAAGTCCCAGTTTTCTAACTGGAAACTTTCTTCTCACAAAGATCTCCATGTCAAACAGCACCACAGCACTATGGGCTAGTCAATAAGTACACGGGCCTTGGACATTTATCCAAATCTTGACAATCTACCAGCAGCTTTCAAAGTCTCATGTGCATATTAAAATACAGGAGGATCTGCTCTGTTTCTAAGAGTCCCTGGAATCTTAGTTGTTGCAGCATTGTTCAATAGCTAAGTCCAAAGTCTCTGCTTACACCATAGGGTAGAGTGTAAACTTGCACTGTAAGGCCAGATAAATCAAAAACAGAGGTTCATGTTGTCTGGCATCAATAGGAGGAGAAGCCGTTGGTCCTGTGAAGTCTCGTTTCTCCAGTGTAGGGGAATGCCAGGCCGATGAGGTGGGATTAGGTGGATGGGAGTGGGAGCAACTTCATAGAAGCAGGGGGAGGGGAGAGGGGACATGAGAGGGGGGAAGAGAATAACATTTGAAATATAAGTACATAAAATATCCAATAAAAAAGAAATTTGTAGAAAAAAAGTAAAAGAGAATGAAAGAAAGAAGGAAGGAAAGAAAAGAAAAGAAAAGAAAAGAAAAGAAATCAAAAGCACAAGTTATACAAGATATAATGGCTTAGGGAAAACATTTCCTATTGATAAGGAAGGAATTGCACCATAGAAGTTTGAAATCAAACAGTGGTGATGCTCTATTCTAGAGCTCTATGCCTGACCTTTAAAAGATGTTATGGCAAAAATCTGGTGGAAAAGGCTTGTCAACCCTGTCCCTAGATCTTGTGATCAGGGGTTTTGTGCAGGGACACTGACCCTGCTACACTTCATTCCCACGGGCTTTGCTATAAAATCTTGATAAAACCCTATAAACTGATCTCTTTTTTTGGAATTTTTCATTTATTTTGAGTTCCTTGCTTTTGGTAACCTCAAAAGGTTTCTTAGAGTAAGTCTTTTCAATTTTCAAATTAAAACTAGCATGTTTATTGTATAAAATTATTGTTTTCATTGAGATATTTTCATAACTATACAGCATACTTCGTTCATATTTAACCCCAATTACAATCCCTTACCTCCCCTCTAACCTTTTTGTGTTTTTCTTTTTACATCTAAGTCTGGTTTAAGATGATGATCTCCAGCTCTATTCACTTTCCTGCAAATAGCATAACTTCTTTGAGGCTGAGCATGCTGGTGCACCCCTTTCATCCTAACACTCAGACCGGTGATCTCTTGAATTTCAAGTCAGATTGGTCTGCAAAAAGAATTACTGGCCATCCAGGACTACATAGTAAGACCTTGTTTCACAAATTGAAACAAAAATTCCATTGTGTATATTTATCACAATTTCTTCATTGTTTCTTCACCTGTTGATAGACATGAAGGTTAATCCCATTACCTCGCTATTGTGAATGGTGACCTAAGAAATATTGATGTATCATCTTTCTTCTATGCAGATTTAGTTTCTTTAAGGTATGTACCCAGGAGTATTATAGTTGGATCAAGTTCAACTTTTAGTTTTCTGAGGAAACACTATATGTATTTCCATAGTGATATCATGATTTTATAATCTGATTGTCATTACACAAGAATTTTTCCCTTGCATCCTGGCTAGCACATTTCTGTTTTCTTAACAAACATTCTGACCGGGTTGAATAATAATTTCAATGCCTTTCTGGTCCTTGCATGTCCTTGTTAACTAAGGGTGATGAGCATTTTTTCATGTATATATTAGCCATCAATATCATCTTTACAGAAGTGTCTGTTGACCTTCTTCTGTGTTCTTAATTATTAGATAACTTGGGTTTTTCTTTGATTTTTGTTGTTGCCTTTTAGTGTTTCATTTTGAAGCTCTACAGATTCTAAGTATACTTCATGTCAGAAACACACTGGGTAAAGACATAGTCCAGGTTTTTTAAAGAAAGTTTTATCTATTTTTTAATTGTGTGAATGTATGCACAATTATTTAGATCCTCTTCATTTAATTGTGCTAAGTCATAAGTTATGACATCTAGGAATTTATCCATTTATTAGGAGTTTTCTTTGCATTTTTTACAACTTTATTTTAAAAAGACCTGTTTTGAATATAAGCTTGGAAGTCTGTCCCTACCAATAATTTGAGTTTTATTAGTTATCTGTTATATTATCACTCTTTTCCTCAGCTTTTTAAATTTGGATCTTCCATATTTTTACATCAGTTAGTTTGGCTAAGGGTTTGTGCTAGCTAGTTTTTCTGTCAATTTAACACAGGCTAGAGTCATTTGGGAACAGCGAACTTCAGTTGAGAAAATATTCCTACCATATTGGGTTGTTAGCAAGCCTGTGGGGGCATTTCTTGACTAATTATTGGTGTGGGTGGGCCTATCCCATAGGGAAGAAAGCCATCCCTGGATGGCTATACCTGTCTCTAGAAGAAAGCAGAATGAGTAAGCCACGAGAAAGAAACTAGTGAGCAACACTCCTCCATCTGCCTCTGTATCATAGTCTGCCTTCAAGATCCTGCCTTGACTTTCCTCAGTGGTGGAGTACAGCCTGAGAGTTATGGGCAGATATAAATCCTTCCTTCTCAAATTGCTTTTGGTCATAATATTTTATCACAGAAACACTACCTAAGACAGGGTATCTTTTCAAAGAATCAACTCTTTGTTTCGTTTATTCTTTGTATTGTTCTGCTTGTTGGTATTTAATTAGTTACCTCGCTAATTTTGATTACTTCTTTGTACCTACTTGGTTTTTCTTACAATTTTTAATTCTGTAGGGTACATCATTAAATCATTTATTTGTGATACCAGATTTTTTAAATCCCCAAATTCATAGATGTAAACCTTCTCTTAGAACTGATTAGACTATGTCCTAAAGATCCTTGCAAGTTCATTTAAAAAAAATTGATTCTAAGTATTAAAGTTTGCACTTGATTTATTCAATAATGTACTGATCATTCAAGAATGAATATTTTAATCTTTTTATTTCTGTTGTTTCTCTCGCTATTCCTTTTTTGGGGGGTCTGATAAAATAGAAGAAATTATTTGAGTCCTTTTATTTCTTAAGACTTTATAGTCCTCAATATGATCAATTTTAGAAAAAAATGTAACTGGCTATTGCAAACAATGTATATTGGCAGCTATTAGATTGAAATGTCTGTAGATGTATGTTGAGTCTATGTTGCAACTTAACTCTCAACTTTCTTTTTTGGTATTAAGTTTGCATCTATGTTTGTGTGATATGTCACTCAATATTACTGAATATAGATCTATTTGTCTTTTTCAGTACACTATAATATTTTATTTATATAATTGAGTGCAGCAATATTCAGTGTATATACAGATATGTATATACATGTGCATATACATTTATATGTATTTATAGAATTCTACATTTATTAATATTTACTAACTTTCTTTACCTATTTATGATGTTGGCTCAAAATCTATGATATATCAATTTCTAATTATTTTAGTCTTTTACTTGCTTCATATGCCATCTTATATTCTTCCAATCTCAGTCTGTGTATCTATGTGTGTCTTTTCTTGTAGGATCTATTTCTTGTAGACTGAAAATAATAGACTCTTGTTTTAATTAAAGTTAAATAAATTACTCTTTATTATTAATTATAGGTAAGCCCATTTAAAATTAGAGGCATTATTGAGAAAGAAGTATTTGATTCATGGTATTGTTGTTTGTTTCACTCATTGGCTTGAATAATTGTTCTTTGTTTTTTTCCCCTCTCACATTTATTATAGGTTTCTTTGACTGTTTACTGAATTGGATTTGCTTGACTGGTTATTAGTTCTCATTTGT